>NW_023270323.1:71371770-71472787 GCF_011800145.1 Mirounga leonina | reverse complement strand
TTTCTTTCTTTCTTTCTTTCTTTCTTTCTTTCTTTCTTTCTTTCTTTTTCTTTCTTTCTTTCTTCTTTTAAGATCTATTTATTTATTTGAGTGAGAGAAAGAGAACCTGAGCTGGGGGGAGGGGCAAAGGGAGAGGCAGAGAATCCTCAAGCAGACTTCCCACTGAGTGCAGAGCCTGGGGCAGGGCTCAATCCTAGGACCCTGAGATCATGACCTGAGCCAAAATTGAGAGTCCAATGCTTAACCGGCTCCCTATCAATCTTATATTTCTAATTAGGGTTCTATACATGGCACTTCATCATGTCTATTTCAAGAGAAATTATAAAACTCCTCCTTATAGCATCTGAATTTGCTTGGGCATTTCTTCATCACCAAATACTTATTTACTTCCACAAGGAACTTATTTTTTTTTTTTTAAAGAAATAGAAACATTCCTTTAAAATTCTCACCAAAATACCATGATGAACTTGTTATCTTCACTTTGGAAAGGAAATATATTTAGGCATAGAGAGAGTATTCATTAAAAAATAAATAAAAGAAAGTCTGGGTGCCTATCATGGTGTCAGGTGCTGAGTTAGATGATAGAGATGAGAAGGGTTCAGAGGAGACAGGATTTCTGAAGTAATCAAAACAGCAGGATGCTGGCCTAAAAATACATACCTAGACTAATGGAACAGAATTGAGAGCCCAGAGATAAGCCCTCGCATGTATTATCAACTGGCATTTGACAAGGGAGTCAAGAATACTCACTGGGAAAAGAATAGTCTCTTCAATAGATGGTGCCAGGAACACTGGACAAGAGAAGAATGAAATTCAACCCCTATCTTATACCATTTACAAAAATTAACTCAAAATGGATTAAAGGCTTAAATATGATTTGAAATAGTAAAATTCCTAGAAGAAAACATAAGGAAAATGCTCCTTGACATTGGTCTTGGCCTCTATTTTTTGGATATGACACCAAAAGCACAAGCAAGAGAAGAAAAAATAAATCAGTGGGACTACATCAAACTAAAAACTTCTGTACAGCAAAAGAAACAATCAACAAAATGAAAAGGTAACCTATGGAATGGGAGAAAATATTTGCAAATCATCTATCTGATAAAGTGTTAATATCCAAAATATATATAAAAAAAACTCATGCAACTCAATAGCAAAAAACTGATTTAATTTTCAAAATGGGAGAAGATCTCAATAAACATTTCTTGAAAGAAGGCATACAAATGGTGAACAAGTACATGAAAAGATGCTCAGCATCATTAATGATGAGGGAAATGCAAATCAAAACCATTATAAGATATTACTTCATACCTATTAGTATGGCTTTCATCAGAAAGACAAGAGATAATAAGTGTTGGCAAGGATGTAGAGAAAAGGGAACCCTTTTCCAGTGTTGGTGGGAATGTAAATTAGTGTAGCCACTATGGAAAACAGTATGGAGGTTGAAAATAGAACTACCATCTGATCCAGCAATACAGTTTCTGGGTATATATTCAAGGGAAATAAAATCAGGAATTCAAAGAGATACCTACACTCCCATGTTCATTGCAACATTTTTCACAATACCCATAATATGGTAACAACCAAAATGTCCATCAACCTAAATGTCCATCAACAGATAAATAAATAAAGAAGATATGGTATATATAGGCAATGAAATATTACTTAGCCACAAGAAGGAAAGGCATCCTGCCATTTATGACAACATGGACAGAACTTGAGAGCAATATGCTAAGTAAAATAAGTCAGACAGACAAAAATAAATACTGTATGATATCACTTACATGTGGAATCTGAAAAAGCTGAACTTACAGACACAGAGTAGAATGGTGGTTGCCAGTGGCTGAGGATGGGGGAAATGGGAGATGTTGGTCAAAAGGTACAAAATTCCAAGTATAAGATGAATAAGTTCTGGGAATCTAATGTATAGCATAGTGATTATAGTTGACAGTACTGTGGTAAATACCTGAAAATTGTTAAGAAGTAGATCTTAAGTGTTCTTACCACAAAAAAGAAATCCTAATATGTGACGTGACATAGCAGTTAGCTAATGCCACGGTGTTAATCATTTTGCAATACATAAGTGTACCTTAAATATATAAAATGTTATATATGAATTATATCTCAATGAAACTTGGGAAAAATAAAAATGCTTGGAGAGATAGCCTAGCCTGGGAGAGCTCAGTCTGAATTACAAAGTTGTCCCAAGTCATACATTTAATAAACAGCAGTCTGAGGTTTTAAACTCGGGTCTGGATGGTTCTAAAGCTCTCTTTACATGATACTTGTGTTTTCCAAACTAAGGAATGTGCAGCCCCACCTTTCACACTCCCTATGTAGCATGAGCCACGAATATGCTAAGATGCAGAGTAACATGGCTTCAATTTTAATAGGCAATGTATGATTTCAAACAAATTTTTACATTAAAATAAGCCTGGATATTTTAAAAAGGAGAATGCCAAGTTCAAATGAATATTTAAGATAAAACAAAAGACTTCAAATAAATTAAGGCTTGCAGTGCCTGAGCCCCTAGGAATGGAATAGTCTCTCTGGAATACTCTTACTCACAGTAAGAAGAAAAGAGAAAAAGAATCAAGTCTTTGGGAAAAACATGCACAAAGGGAAACCTCATAATAGCTAAGATTTAAACAGAAAGAAGAAAAAGAGAAAAAGTTTGGAGAAGAGAACCCTCAGATATAAACTTGAAAATGACTTTCACAGAGTGTCGTCGGTCAACCTGCCACTGAAAAGCCTAATTAAGACATCTGCTAAAGAGTTACAAATTGATGGTGGTCTCACTGTCACACCATTTTAACTGACATGCTGTGATTTCGTTCCAGATTAACTTCATAAGTGGTCCTCCTAATAGAAAGATCACTTAAATTAAGAGTGGGCTGTAAATGGGGATTTGTGATGTTAATAGGCCAGTATAACTTCTGTGTCATTTACATACATTTCCATTTTTCCCAATGCATATTTGCATATATTGAAGGATGCACTGAAGACCTTGCATGGGCAGCATTAGTATGGTAATGAGCATGCAACTGACACAGTGTCCAAAGAGTCATTTCTTTGACCTCCCCTCAGCACTAATTTTGGAGCTGCCTTTGAACCTCCAATATTAGTAACTTAAAACCCATATTCCAGAAAAACATGAGTTAGGCCTATTTACCCAATGCAATAAATGTTTGGAAGACTGAACTGAAGCACAGAGCCTTTATAACAACTGAAGAGTTGCTTAGCACTTAAACAGTGGAGTACATCATCGATGCGAAAAAAGACCTCCAAAAATATTGATTCAATGTGGTAGTCCATTGGCATTCCTCAATATGGTACCCCAATCTAGCATGTCTGCCAACCCAGGAGGTTAGGGCAGAGGCCAACTTGCATAAGGCTCAGAACAGAGGTTGCACCAGAATTGGAGTCTACCAGACCAGAGTCTAGCTGTGGCTCTGCCATCATAGGGTCTTCATCACTCCCAGGCCCAGTTCTGCATCTATATATTCGGGATAAGAACACATACCTTAGGTTTGTAGTGAAGATTGAGATAATGGATGGAAAAGCACTTATAGGTAAAGTTTAATAATTGAGGACAAAATTTAGCCCACTGGTAGCCAAAGCAAAGAACAGGACACTGAATTTTCAGTTTTCCTTTACTGGTTCTGGGACTGTCTTCAGTGATAGAACCATATATGGAGGAACTTTCAGTGGGATTTCTTTTTTATTATTATTATGTATATTAATCACCATACATTACATCATTAGTTTTTGATGTGGTGATCCACGATCCGTTGTTTGTGTATAACAGTACATGCAGTACGTGCCCTCTTTAATACCCACCACCCGGATAACCCATCCCCCCAGCCCCCTCCCCTCTAGAAACCTCACTTTGTTTCTCAGAGTCCATAGTCTCTCATGGTTCGTCTCCCCCTCCGATTCCCCCGCCTTCATTCTTCCCTTCCTGCTATCTTCTTCTTCTTCTTCTTTTTTTTTTTTAAACATATAATGTATTATTTATTTCAGAGGTACAGGTCTGTGATTGAACAGTCTTACACAATTCACAGTGCTCACCATAGCACATACCCTCGCCAATGTCTATCACCCAGCCACCCCATCCTTCCCACACCCCACCACTCCAGCAACCCTCAGTTTGTTTCCTGAGATTAAGAATTCCTTATGTCAGTGAGGTCATATGATACTTGTCTTTCTCTGATTGACTTATTTCGCTCAGCATAATACCCTCCAGTTCAATCCACATCTCTGCAAATGGCAAGATTTCATTCCCTTTGATGGCTGCATAATATTCCATTGTATATATATATATCACATCTTCTTTATCCATTCATCTGTCGATGGACACCGTGGCTCTTTCCACAGTTTGGCTATTGTGGACATTGCTGCTATAAACATCGGTGTGAACATACCCCTTCAGATCCCTACATTTGTATCTTTGGGGTAAATACACAGTAGTGCAATTGCTGGGTCATATGGTAGCTCTATTTTCAACTTTTTGAGGAACATCTGTACTGTTTTCCAGAGCGGCAGCACCAGCTTGCATTCCCACCAACAGTGTAAGAGGGTTGCCCTTTCTCTGCATCCCTGCCAACATCTGTCATTTCCTGACTTGTTAATTTTAGCCATTCTGACTGGTGTGTGGTGCTATCTCATTGAGGTTTTGATTTGGATTTCCCTGATGCCAAGTGATGTTGAGCACTTTTTCATGTGTCTGTTGGCCTTTTGGATGTCTTCTTTGGAAAAATGTCTGTTCATGTCTTCTGTCCATTTCTTGATTGGATCATTTGTTCTTTGGGTGTTGAGTTTGATAAGTTTTTTATAGATTTTGGATACTAGCCCTTTGTCTGATATGTCATTTGCAAATATCTTCTCCCATTCTGTCAGTTGTCTTTTGGTTTTCTTGACTCTTTCTTTTGCTGTGCAAAAACTTTTTATCTTGATGAGGTCCCAATAGTTCATTTTTGCCCTTGCTTCCCTTGCCTTTGGTGATGTTTCTAGGCAGAAGTTGCTGCTGCTGAGGTCGAAGAGGTTGCTGCCTGTGTTCTCCTTTAGAATTTTGATGGACTCTTGTCTCACATTTAGGTCTTTCAACCATGTGGAGTCTATTTTTGTGTGTGGTGTAAGGAAATGGTCCAGTTTCATTCTTCTGCATACGGCTGTCCAATTTTCCCAACACCATTTGTTGAAGAGATTGTCTTTTTTCCATTGGATATTCTTTTCTGCTTTGTCAAAGATAAGTTGACCTTAGAGTTGAGGGTCCATTTCTGGGCTCTCTATTCTGTTCCATTGATCTATGTGTCTGTTTTTGTGCCAGTACCATGCTGTCTTGATGATGACAGCTTTGTAATAGAGCTTGAAGTCTGGAATTGTGATGCCACCAGCTTTGCTTTTCTTTTTCAACATTCTTCTGGCTATTCGGGGTCTTTTCTGGTTCCATACAAATTTTAGGATTATTTGCTCCATTTCTTTAAAAAAAGTGGATGGTATTTTAATAGGGATTGCATTGAATGTGTAGATTGCTCTAGGTACCATTGACGTCTTCACAATATTTGTTCTTCCAATCCATGAGCATGGCACGTTTTTCCATTTCTTTGTGTCTTCCTCAGTTTCTTTCATGAGCATTTTATAGTTTTCTGAGTACAGATTCTTTGCCTCTTTGGTTAGATTTATTCCTAGGTATCTTATGGTTTTGGGTGCAATTGTAAATGGGATTGACTCCTTAATTTCTCTTTCTTCTATCTTGTTGTTGGTGTATAGGAATGCCATTGATTTCTGTGCATTGATTTTATATCCTGCCACTTTACTGTATTCCTGTATGAGTTCTAGCAGTTTTGGGGTGGAGTCTTTTGGGTTTTCCACATAAAATGTAAAGAGTGAGAGTTTGACTTCCTCTTTGCCAATACAGATGCCTTTTATTTCTTTTGTTGTCTGATTGCTGTGGCTAGGACTTCTAATACTATGTTGAATAGCAGTGGTGATAGTGGACATCCCTGCCATGTTCCTGACCTTAGGGGGAAAGCTCTCAGTTTTTCCCCATTGAGAATGATATTTGCTGTGGGTTTTTCAGAGATGGCTTTTAGGATATTGAGGCATGTACCCTCTATGCCTATACTCTGAAGAGTTTTGATCAAGAAAGGATGCTGTAATTTGTCAAATGCTTTTTCTGCATCTATTGAGAGGATCATATGGTTCTTGTTCTTTCTTTTATTAATGTATTGTATCACATTGATTGATTTGCAGATGTTGAACCAACCTTGCAGCCCAGGGATAAATCCCACTTGGTCGTGGTGAATAATCCTTTTAATGTACTGTTGGATCCTATTGGCTAGTATTTTGGTGAGAATTTTTACATCCGTTTCATCAAGGATATTGGTCTGTAATTCTCCTTTTTGATGGGGTCTTTGTCTGGTTTGGGGATCAAGGTAATGGTGGCCTCATAAAACGAGTTTGGAAGTTTTCCTTCCATTTCTATTTTTTGGAACAGTTTCAGAAGATAGGTATTAATTCCTCTTGAAATGTTTGGTAGAAATCGCCTGGGAAGCCATCTGGCCCTGGGTTTTTGTTTGTTGGGAGATTTTTGATGACTACTTCAATTTTCTTAGTGGTTATAGGTCCGTTCAGGTTTTCTATTTCTTCCTGGTTCCATTTTGGTAGTTGATACATCTCTAGGAATGCATCCATTTCTTCCAGATTATCTAATTTGCTGGCATACAGTTGCTCATAATATGTTCTTATAATTGTTTGTATTTCTTTGGTGTTGGTTGTGATCTCTCTTCTTTCATTCATGATTTTATTTATTTGGGTCATTTCTCTTTTCTTTTTGATAAGTCTGGTCAGGGGTTTATCAATCTTGTTAATTCTTTCAAAGAACCAGCTCCTAGTTTTGTTGATCTGTTCTACTGTTCTTTTAGTTTCTATTTCATTGATTTCTGCTCTGATCTTTATGATTTCTCTTCTCCTGCTGGGTTTAGGCTTTATTTGCTGTTCTTTCTCCAGCTCTTTATGTGTAGGGTTAGGTTGTGTATTTGAGACCTTTCTTGTTTCTTGAGAAAGGCTTGTATTGCTATATACTTTCCTCTTAGGACTGCCTTTGCTACATCCCAAAGGTTCTGAACAGTTGTATTTTCATTTTCATTTGTTTCCATGAATTTTTTAAATTCTTCTTTAATTTCCTGGTTGACCCATTCATTCTTTAGTAGGATGCTCTTTAGCCTCCATGTATTTGAGTTCTTTCTGACTTTCCTCTTGTGATTGAGTTCTAGTTGCAAAGCATTGTGGTCTGAAAATAGGCAGGGAATGATCCCAATCTATTGGTACCAGTTGAGACCTGATTTGTGACCTAGGATATGATCTATTCTGGAGAATGTTCCATGGGCACTAGAGAAGAATGCGTATTCTTTTGCTTTGGGATGGAATGTTCTGAATATATCTGTGAAGTCCATTTGGTCCAGTGTGTCATTTAAAATCTTTATTTCCTTGTTGATCTTTTGCTTAGATGATCTGTCCATTTCAATGAGGGGGATGTTAAAGTCCCCCAGTATTACTGTATTGTTGTCAATGTGTTTCTTTGCTTTTGTTATTAATTGCCTTATATAATTGGTTGCTCCCATGTTAGGGGCATAGATATTTATAATTGTTAGATCTTCTTGTTGGATAGAATCTTTAAGTAGGATATAGTGTTCTTCTTCATCTCTTATTACAGTCTTTGGTTTAAAATCTAATTTGTCTGATATAAGGATTGCCACCCCAGCTTTCTTTTGGTGTCCATTAGCATGGTAAATGGTTTTCCACCCCCTCACTTTCAATCTAGGATGTCTTTGGGTCTAAAATGAGTCTCTTACAGACAGCATATTGATGGGTCTTGTTTTTTTATCCAATCTGATAGCCTGTGTCTTTTGATTGTGGCATTTAGCCCATATACATTCAGGGTAACTATTGAAAGATGTGAATTTAGTGCCATTTTATTTCCTGTAAGGTGAGTGTTACTGTATATAGTCTGTGTTCCTTTCTGGTCTATGTTGCTTTTGGGCTTTCTCTTTGCTTAGAGGACCCCTTTCAATATTTCTTGTAGGGCTGGTTTTGTGTTTTCAAATTCCTTTAGTTTTTGTCCTGGAAGCTTATTATCTCTCCGTCTATTTTCAATGACAGCCTAGCTGGATATAGTATTCTTGGCTGCATATTTTTCTCCTTTAGTGCTCTGAATATATCATGCCAGTCCTTTCTGGCCTGCCAGGTCTCTGTGGATAGGTCAGTTGCCAATCTAATGTTTCTACCATTGTAGGTTACAGATCTCTTGTCCCGAGCTGCTTTCAGGATTTTCTCTTTGTCTCTGAGACTCATAAGTTTTACTATTAGATGTTGGGGTGTTGACCTATTTTTATTGATTTTGAGGGGGGTTCTCTGTGCCTCCTGGATTTTGGATTTCCTTCCCCAAATTAGGGAAGTTCTCTGCTATAATTTGCTCCAGTATACCATCTGCCCCTCTCTCTCTTTCTTCTTCTTCTGGTATCCCAATTATTCTCATATTGTTTCGTCTTATGGTATCACTTATCTCTCGAATTCTGCCGTCATGATCCAGTAGTTGTTTATCTCTCTTTTTCTCTCTTCTGCCTCATTTATCCTAGCAGTTAGAGTCTCCATTTTTAATTGCACCTCACTAATAGCGTTTTTGATTTCGACTTGGTTAGATATTAGTTCTTTGATTTCTCCAGAAAGGGTTTCTCTAATATCTTCCATGCTTTTTTCAAGCTCAGCTAGTATCTTTAAAATCGTCATTCTGAACTCTAGTTCTGACATCTTACTAATGTCCGTATTGATTAGGTCCTTGGCAGTCGCTACTGCTTCTTGTTCTTTTTTTTTTGAGGTGATTTTTTTCCATCTTGTCATTTTGTCCATAGGAGAATAGATGAATGAGAAAACAAAATACTAACAGAGTAATAACATCCCCAGAAAAATATACGCTAAACAAATCAGAAGAGACCTGAAACTGGGGGAAAAGAAAGGGAAAGAAGAAAAAAGAAGAAAAAGAAAAAGATAAAAACAAACAAAGAAAAAAATAAAACAGAATATGATCAAATATGATCAGGATGGTTCGTAGATCAGTGCCACACACTAGATTTTGGGTGTATTTTGGTCTGTTAGAAGAAAGTGCTTCCCAAAATTTTAAAGAAAGAACAACTTATATATGTACAAAAATAAGGGTTAATATGATGAAGGGATGGAATATGACTGTAAAGATGAATATTATAAAAGATTTTATAAAAGGAATTGATAAGATAAAAAGTTGTTTGAAAAACGAAAGAAGAAGATTGAAAAAAAAAAGGGACAGAATGTGATCAGGCAGGAGACTAGAACAAAGTCATACGCTAGAGATTTAGGGTATATTTTGGTCTGTTAGAAGAAACTGTATCCCAAAATTTTAAGGGGAGAACAACTTATATATATATATATATATATATATATATATATATATATATATATATATACACCAAAAATAAGGTTAACTACTATGAAGGGATAGAATATGACTCTAAAAATGAAAAATAAAAAAGATTTTTTTAAAAAGGGATTGATAAGATGCTGGTTGAAAAAGGGAAAAAGAAAAATTCAAAAAAAAAAAAAAAGGAAAGGAAAAAGAAAGTTAAAAAAAATTAACTTGAAAGACTAAAGAATCATAGTAAAAAAGCCATGGATTCTATGTGCAGTATTCCCCTAGCTCTGGAGTTCTGCCATTCTCATTGATCGGTAAACTTGGTCTTGGCTGGCTGTTCTTGCTGATCTTCTGGGGGAAGGACCTGTTGCCGTGGTTCCCAAACATCTTTGCTGGAGGTGGAATTGCCCTGCGCTTGCCAGGTCAGGGCTAAGTAATCTGCTCGGGTTTGCTCTCGGGAGCTTTTGTTCCCTGCAAGTTTTCCACAACTTTGGAGGCTGAGAGTGAAAATGGTGGCCCCCCAATCTCTGCCCCAGAGGAGCCGAGAACTCGGGGCCCCACTCCTCAGTGAACCCCCAGAGAAAAGCAGTCAATCGCTCCCGTCTCCCTGGTCTCCGGCTGCACTCTGTGCTCACCCAGCCTGTGACCGATCATTTCTGTCTCTGGCACCCAACCCGTGTGGAGTCTCCAAACCCAGCAGATTCCTGCAGTGCACTCCTGTGCCACTCCTCCCAGAGGAGGAAGGGGAGTCTCCCTGGATCTGCCACTTGTTGGGTCCCTGCTGGAGGAGCAGTGGCCTGACTGTACTGCAGATCATGGTTTATGGCAACCCTGAGCTGAGAGCCCATTCCTCAGCTCTGTCTCTGCAGCCGGCTTTCCTGCTCCAATACCTGGGAGCTCTGCCACACTCAGGCACCCCTGGTCTTCCTGTGACCCCAAGAGTCCTGAGACCACACTGTCCCAGCAAGGGTTCCACCCCTCGCTTAGCCACTGGAGCGATGTCCCTCAGTGGAGCCAACTTCCAAAAGTTCTGATTTTGTGCCCTGCTCCTCTATGACTTTCCAGAAGTGGTCAATGGAGGCCCCCTCCCCAGCCATCTATCCTCCTGAATATCACCTCGGATTCACTTCTCCACATGTCCTACCTTCCAGAAAGTGGTTGCTTTTCTGTTCAGAGAGTTGCTGCTATTCTTCTCTTTGATCTCCTGTTGAGACGTAGGTGTTCAGAATGGTTTGATCCCTATCTAGCTGAATTCCTGGGACCAGACAAAATTTAGATCTCCTACTCCTCTGCCATCTTGTTCCTCCCCCATCCAGTGGGATTTCTGACATGTATTTTAAAAACCCGAGTTGAACAGATTATTGCAATGACATAACTGAAGCTCCTCTTCATGTTATCTTTCATGTTACTTGGGCAAAATATTTTGTTATGGCAGATTTGAAGTCTCTGAGAAGCTAGAGTTCAAATGCTTGAACTGAGTCCATAACAATGGGATGGGTGGTTCTTTTGTACAATTTCATTAACCATCATTTCTTTCTTAGAACAGGAGGACCAACTTTCCCCTTATTTTCTTTCTACAATAATTGGACTATTTCTTTGTCACATCACTTCAGTTCCTGTATCCTGCTCACCGTATCAAATGTTGACATAACTCTCTCTAGCATATCTCACCAGAACCAACTCTAAAGGAATGAGCAATCCTTTATACAGCAATGCTTCTCTGATTTTGCAGTTTATTATTCAGCATCAAGTCAATGTGTCTTGGGCAAGGGATTTCAGATTCACTTTTTTTAAAAATTTTATTATGTTATGTTAATCACCATACATTACATCATTAGTTTTTGATGTTGTGTTCCATGATTCTTTGTTTGTGCATAACACCCAGTGCTCCATTCAGTACATGCCCTCTTTAATACCCATCACCAGGCTAACCCATCCCCCCAATTCCCTCACTTTTTGTGATTACTTTAAACCACAAAATGAAATAAGGACATAAGAAAGAGGCTCTGTTGTGTCACACCACCCAGAAAACCTGCCATAGAAGCTTCATGAGTAAGTAGCAGCATCCTAAAAATTCATATCTAATAGACTGACATCTTGGTCACAAGTTGGAGAAGACACAACAGGAGATAATACATGCCAGGAATTTGCTCATAGATGGTGGGAATAAGGGATGGGAATGTTCCCAGGCTTCTAAATGTTCACAGATAACAGGGAGGTTGGTAGGGACAGAAAGGACTGCCAGGGGACAGAATATCACCAGAATGTCACCAGGACAACTTTGTACTATCGAGGAAACATTTGTGTCCCACATGTGGCAACACCTTTGACAGTTTTCCAGGGCTTAGGTAAGGTGTAAAGATCCTGAAATTATTCTACTTTATTATTATAACAGACCATGGTAGTCATGTATTTTTTGTGTATCCAGCATGCTTTCCAATCTCCTTTCTTCTGATTCTTTTGGTGAACCCCTCCCTCAATCTACATGGGCTTGTTAGGGTATGGTAGTCATTCTGTTCTTACCCCCAGCTAGAGAGGGGGCATGTGGCACTGGCTGGACAGAACATACAATCCCTCTGGGTAAAGTTACTGTCTACATGTGTGTATGCATGACCCAAGCAGGATCAGCCAGTGTCTTTCCTAGAATTAATATGTGGAATTTTGGAGTAGAGTTTTTTCCCCCCTTCTCATTGACATTGTCAAACGAGGAAGATGTGGGTTTAGAGATGGGGATAGGTATATAAGAACCTTTCATCAGATAACCCCAAACAAGGCTGAGCCATGGAGAGAAAGCAAAACCTAGGACATACCCATGCCTGCGCTTTCTAGTCATGTACAACAAGAGAATTCCCTTTTCATTTCAACTAGTCTGAGTTGGGTATTGGACCCTTGCAATCAAAGCCAATTAAAGCTCTAAAAGGAAGAGGGAAAGAGATGTATAACCAAAGGAATGCAGTAAAAAATCAAGTTTGGCAAAGGATACAAGGCCAATGAGCTGGGAAGAGGTTTGGTCATATTCTAAGAAGGGACTAGAACTTTAATTAATTTTTCTAGTTTTTCTTTTGTGCACTTTGTTCCCACAATGTCTCAAAAAACCCAAATTATTTTGGGGCAGATGTCACAATACTTAACATCAAATCCTCCATCCAGTATGTGACAGGCATCTCCTCACTGCCTATTGCACCATGCAAGGCTCTCCACTCCTAAGCTCTGTTAAATTGATGTGAAAGATATTTGAGAGAAACCAAGTTGAGAAGCAATAGGACGTTATGGAAAGAATATTGGATTTTCAATTAGGGTCTAAGATTGGAATACACATTTGACACCTCTTTAGGGGTATTTACTTTGTTGTTCTGGGTCTTAGTTTTCCAATATGGACATCAGAATAAGAGTAATTATCTTTACCTCACTCGGTTTTCATGTGGATTAAATAGCATTCTGTAAAATGTATACTGTCCAGCACTGACAGTAATAGGTTCTCAGTTAATGTTTTATTTCTTGTTTTCAGACAAGTTCATAACAATGCTGATGGTGTTCAGAGGAGATAGTGAAACTATTCAACCCCCATCCCAAAGCCGTGGCAGAACCTTCCCCAGGAGCAAGAAAATAGTGGATTTATTTGTTTATTTTTTGTTGAGTGTGTGTGTGACACATTTTGGAAGGCAGTTTCAGGGTCATTGTTGCAGCCCTTTAGGTTAAATCTCAGAGTACTGTTTGGAGTCTTCTTCTTGGGAACTTCCTGTAGTTTTGTACGGTCCACCCAGACAAGAGGGGGCAGGGAACCAGATGCTTAAGACTGTCTCAAAAGAAGAACTCTAATCTCAAGAAGGAGAGCTAATTAATGCGTATGTTTTCTGTTGTTGTTTGTTTCTGTTCTTTTTTTTAGGATCACCTAGTTTCCCAGAGTCAGAAAAGATTCAGAAATTTAGGTAGCCTCTCTGTCCAGGGAGGGAAAGGAATTCGTTCACATCATTATTTCCATTGTTCTTTTAATACCAACACCATCACCTGCACTTCCAGCAGCCATCAGTCAATGAGAACCTTCTAGACACTTTGTACACATTAACTGTATCTTTTCAATGACACAAACAGAAAACCCAGTTTTTATTAATATTTCCACATATAAAAGAGAAATGCAAGTCTTGAGAAGTTAAGAAATTTGCTGAGGACACACAGCAAAAGTGAAACCGAGGTCAGTGTGATTGCAAAGTGCATTTTTCCTTTTCCATTCTGCATGCCATGAGAACTGATGTATTACGGGGGTTAACAAGTGAAGAATGGACTGCCTGCGTTATTAAATCCAGGCCAAGAGTCTTATCAGCCGTCACACCTTGAGAAAGCAAAAGGCTGAAGTGTTACTTGTCCTTCCTTATCCTTTAGATGAGGGTACTGGTGCAGAAAAAGGGGGTTGGGCTGAGGGAGTAGCTTGACTGCCAAGGGGGAAAACAGTGGCTCACAGCCCTGGAACCTGAGTACTGGGACATTCATTTTCAGGCTCTGTTGGAGCTTGGCTACCAGCTTTGCCAGGCCCGGGAGATGTGTCAATGAGCCATTTACATGACCCTTTACAAACTTAAGCCTGTTATTTGGCCCTTGGTGCTGGCTTTTTAGAACGTCCTTGACAGACACAGTAGAAATAAAATAGTGTACATGGCACATGCCTGATGCCTTCTTAAAAATGAAAAGTTGAAGTCAGACAGAAAGTAGTGGGTTTAGCATGCAGAAACACTGAGTATTACAGGTACATGTTCAGTCCCATCCTCTAACCAGGGTTTCCCTGAGAATAGGGTGGAGTTCCTACCCACCAGCACTGGATAGGAGGCACCAGTTAAAATGTAGGCTGGTCTGAACAGACACATGAAAAAGTGCTCAACATCGCTCAGCATCAGGGAAATCCAAATCAAAACCTCAGTGAGATACCACCTCACACCAGTCAGAATGGCTAAAATTAACAAGTCAGGAAATGACAGATGTTGGCAAGGATGCGGAGAAAGGGGAACCCTCCTACACTGTTGGTGGGAATGCAAGCTGGTGCAACCACTCTGGAAAACAGTATGGAGGTTCCTCAAAAAGTTGAAAAGAGAGCTACCATACGATCCAGCAATTGCACTACTGTGTATTTACCCCAAAGATACAAATGTAGGGATCTGAAGGGGTATGTGCACACCATGTTTATAGCAGCAATGTCCACAATAGCCAAACTGTGGAAAGAGCCAAGATGTCCACTGACAGATGAATGGATAAAGAAGACGTGGTATATATATACAATGGAATATTATGCAGCCATTAAAAGGAATGGGATCTTGCCATTTGCAACAATGTGGATGGAACTGGAGGGTGTTATGCTGAGCGAAATAAGTCAATCAGAGAAAGACAAGTATCATATGACCTCACTGACATAAGGAATTCTTAATCTCAGGAAACAAACTGAGGGTTGCTGGAGTGGGGGGTGGGGTGGGAGGGATGGGGTGGCTGGGTGATAGACACTGGGGAGGGTATGTGCTATGGTGAGCGCTGTGAATTGTACAAGACTGTTGAATCACAAACCTGTACCTCTGAAACAAATAATGCAATATATGTTAAGAAAAAAAAAAGAAGATAGCAGGAGGGGAAGAATGAAGGGGGGGAAATCAGAGGGGGAGACGAACCATGAGAGATGATGGACTCTGAAAAACAAACTGAGGGTTCTAGAGGGGAGGGGGGTGGGAGGATGGGTAAGCCTGGTGATGGGTATTAAAGAGGGCACGTTCTGCATGGAGCACTGGGTGTTATGCACAAACAATGAATCATGGAACACTATATCAAAAACTAATGATGTAATGTATGGTGATTAACATAACAATAAAAAATAAAAAAAAAAAAAGAAAGATCTGGAGAAAGAAAAAAAAATGTAGGGCTGGTCTGGCGCAGGTGACATACTCTTCCACAAGGGAGGAATTCCTCTTAGCTAAGAATACTGTGGTTTGTTTCTGGGATGTCAAGAGGCCAACCTCCTGAGGAAGATGCTAAGATGAACTATCACTCAGGGGGTACCTGCCCAAATGGGTGTGCTGAGTCATCGGTGTGAAATCAAACCTGCTCCAGAAATGGGAGGAAATGCCAGTCAGGGGGAGGAGATTAAGCTTGTGGCTCTTAAAATCTGGGACAGTTTTATCCTTGCTAGGGAACCTCTGGAAATTGTTGGAGATGTTTTTTTTTTTTTTTTTTTTTTTAATTTTATTTTATTTGTCAGAGAGACACAGCAAGAGAGGGAACACAAGCAGGGGGAGTGGGAGAGGGAGAAGCAGCTTCCCGCCGAGCAGGGAGCCCGATGTGGGACTCGATCCCAGGACCCTGGAATCATGACCTGAGCCGAAGGCAGACGCTTAACGACTGAGCCACGCAGGCGGCCCGGAGATGTTTTTAATTGTGATGACAGGGGGAGAAAGTGCATGTGCTATTGGCATCCATCTGGTAGCTAGAGGCTGGGGATGCTGATTAACATCCTACAATGCATAAGACAGCCCCTACAATGAAAGATAAACTGACAAATGTCAACAGGGCTGAAATTAGGAAACCCTGGTCTAGGAGCACCAGGAACTAAGTCAGAAAGTCAAATTGGGTTTGGAATCACCAAGGAGAGGGGCAGGAGGGATGCCCAGGGTCAAAATGCATCCTAAAACAGAACTATACCATGCCCTGCAGACTGGGGCTGCTGTCATTGACCAGCTATACCCAGGTATCTGCCACTGCTGGGTCCCCTGTTGTAAACTGCTTATTCTTTTGTGTGTTTGTGAGATTTTATTTGCCATTATCTACAGAACCCTCTTGAGAGCGAGCAGCAGCTCCAGAACAAGAGCCAAATGGAGATGATTTGTAGGTAGTAGTTCCTTAGCATGGGCTTTAGTCTTAAAGTGTTTAGGTTTCAGCTGTACCACTTACTACATGTGTCTTATAGCATGACTATTGGTCTCTCTTTTCCTAACCTGTATCTAGCGATAGTAATAGCTACATCATAAGTTGATTTTGAGGATTAAATAAGGTAATATACATAAAGAATCCAGAAAGCTTTATAATTAGGTTAATAATAACTATTATTCTGGTTGTGATTACTGTGGGAACAAGATAGAACATCTGGGGTGAGGTATTGGGAAGGGTGAACTGGGCTCCCCAGCAAGCAGCCCTGGATAACCCAAGGGTGGGCATGAGGCAATGGGCTTAGGAAGAGGGTGAGAACCCCAGGGATTTGTGATGTCAATAGTAAGGAACAAAGATTGCCAAACTGATTCAACACAAAGTTGAATTTATTTACTTGTCTGACAAAGAAGAGACACATCACTTAGGTGGGAGTTATGCAGATCTCCCAGAGCAGAAATGAAAAGGGATAGATAGATCACCAGAAAACAAAAACAAAAAAAAATGGGGAAAGTACATTATATAAGGCCCTCTTCTGAGTTCAGGTCTTTGGTTAGATCAGGACTGTGAGCTCTTCATTGTGGTTACTTCATGTTTCACAGCATCCCTGATGCCAGGAAGACTGATATAAAATTCTAGCTGCAAATTCAATTGACAACTTCATGTGAAAATGCTTAAAATTTCAGAAAGTTATTCTTGAACAATGCCAACAAGTATTGAACTAGCTATGTATTGCCCATTGTGGCAGTTGGCTGCCCTGGAAGCAGATTCTGAAATGGAGTTTTGTGTGTAGTCTGATATTTGTGCAGGTGTGTCCTTGGGCTCCTGATCCATAAAAGAGAGAACAAAACAGGAGTGGGCAGAGGGTGAAGGTGAGTTGGGGTGTCGGTCTGGCCCAGTGACAGCTTTGGACAGACCCAAGGACATCCTGGAGCTAGCTAGGGTGGCATGTCAAGGTTGTTTCCTGTTGGGCTGAGATGACCAGCCCTTTATACTCTCTCATTGATCACTGAATGTGGGCAGCCAGAGGTTGTCTTCAAAGAGGCTGACAGTTGAAAGCTGTTCACCCCCAGGGACAAGGTCTTCACAGATGGAGGGTCTGGATAGTATAACATGGTGTTCACTAGCTCCTGGTCTTGACCCAGCCTTGAGTTCACCGCATGCTTAAAATAACTTTGAAGTCAGTGCAGGGCTGAGAACTGGATGGCGGGGGGTGAGAGGCTCACTGAAGCCTGCACACCTGCTCACCTATCACCTGGGTGCTTAGACCCAGATCGTGGCTCTCCTGCCTCACTCACCCTCTACTAGAAGTGGGCATGGGTATGGACATGGTAGAGAACATGCGGCCAAAACCAGACTTGAGCTAGATGAACAGATAGGTCAAGATGCTTCAACTCTTTTAGAAAAGACATGTGTTCTCAATGAGGGCAATTTGTAAAATTGAGTACCTGGGGCAGGGGGAGGGGTGAAGAGATTGTATTCTCTCCATATATAAAGCACATAGAACACATAAGTAGATACACAGCATATCTGTGGTGTTAAAATTTAATGGGAGGTGAATAGGGAAAAAATGTCTAAAATGGCTCCAGGAGGAGGAGCAATAATGAAAAAAAATGTTTAACAGAATACAAAGAAAGGGAGAAAAGGAATCTCTAAACCCTAGGTTTTTATCATGGCTTCTGTGTCCCAAGAATTGAGTTGGTCAAAAGTCTTAGAGCACAGGAGTCTACCACTGGTGGCCCTTAATACTACCAGGGTATATGACAGTTTTTGGTTTTGTTTGACTTTTTTTTGGTTTTTGTTTGTTTGTTTTGCTTATACAACATTAACATGAAACTGAAAAGAAAATCCCAGTTGGGTTACCATTTTAAATTTTGGAGATTTTGCCTGTGAGTACATGCATGCTTGCACACACAATTGATATCCAGCTTCTCTTGAATAATGAAATACTTGGCAGCCCTGGACCCCCAGTCCAGCTCTACACCTCCAGCTCCCATATGGAAATAGTGGTCTGGCCAGGATCACCTACTGCCTGGCTTCATTCGCTTACATGACCTGATGGCTCTGAAGGCATTTGAATTTGCAAGCCCTGTCCTAGGATGTTAGAGCTCAAAGAGGAGCCCAAACTAGACATTCTCAATCCTGGCTTCACATCAGGAGAGTTAAGATAAAAAAAAAATCCCCCCAGGGATCCTGGTTTAATTTTCTGGACATTAATACGTGGTAAGAGATCCCCAGGGGATTCTGCTGTGGAGGCTGGATTGAAAACACTGATACAGCATGGCCCCTCATTGTGCAGCTCAGGGAATGGAGACTCAGAGAGGGAAAGTGAGTTGCCCAAAAACACATAGCTATTGTTGGAAGAACGTGAATTAAAATCTAGTCTCTTGACAATGGCCTGTGGTATTTCCCTCTACTTCACACTGCCTTCATGAAGTTTGTGTGAGGAAAGGTGAAGTAGCAGTTATCCTGCTTAAAACACCAGACTTAGACTTTATTTCTGAGTTTGTCCAGTGATAAGCATTTTATGCCTCTAATTAATCTGGCATCTAATAGTGCTTTCTCTTCCTTGGTTTTATATCTGAGATAGCATGGGGTCCTAGACATAAATGGTAGAAGGGAAAGGGGACCTAAATGGGCTTCCAGCAGCCTCTATAAGCCAACATTGTTCTAGGAGCTTTGCTGTGGTTGTGCAGTTTATTTTCACAATAATCCCAGGAGGTTGGTATTATTAGCTCCATTTCAAAATGATGAAACAGTTTCATATGGGGTTGATCAGGTACTCAAGAGTGTAACAGCCGATAAGTGATTTGTGCTCAGTTCATAACTTTCCGAAGTTGACATTCTGTCAGAGTCTGCAAGAATGTAAGTTCTACAGAGCTAGGAATTTTGAAAATATGTTTGCTCATTGATTTCTTTCCTAAGTGCCTGCATTACTGATGGCACATGGTAGGTGCTCGGTAGAAATTGGTCAGATCAGTGAAGTAATACCACTGAACTCTACAGGCCTTCAATCTTGAGGACTAGAGATTTTTGAGTTCCATGAAATATAAAACATCAAAGAAAATTCTTCTTCTTTTAAATTTTGGAATCCGCTAGTTTTCAAAACATCTGCAAGGGAGTTTGGTGTATTTAGAACACCTCCTCCAAGCTGTTGATGCCATGTGTTGAATATATGTCGAGTGACAGCAGTGTCCTAAGTGTATCTATGTGTGTGTGTGTGTGAGCTGCTGTCACATTATTTAAGGTATTTTTTTTCTTAAAGCTGTAGCTCAGCAGAGAAAAAGAAATATCTCAAGGATGGTTCCAGCACACGGAGCACATCAGTGAGGTGTGCTGGTGAGATCTGCCAACTTTGGGAGCTGGGGAAGTTTGGGGAGGCATGTTGCTGCTCATCTCCTTGGACCCCAGCTGGTCTGCATGGTAACTAACACCCTTCTGTACATTACTTCTCAAATCATAGAAACTTGCTTAGAGATATAGACATCTCATCCCTGCATCTCTAGGATTGGGTCCCTACAGGCACTCCATAAATGCCTGCTGAGTGAAATGATAGTTATGGTCCTATAGAAATGGTATTTCTCTTGGTTGAGGCACATGTCTTAGGTAGTGCAATTTCTAGGACCTTCTCCTGAGAATAACTTCTGGTTCATTTGGATCGAGGCAGGATGGAACTAGTTTTCACGACTTCTTACAGTTTATGACATCCTGGTGACATTTAACCTCATATTATCTTCCCAACAGTCATCTGAGACGTTATGTCTGTGGTACAAGTGAATCCAGGCTCAGAGAGCTTGAGGAATCTTCCCAAAGCCACTCAACCAGGAGGTGGTGGCAGTAGGATGTAAATCCTCTCCGAGAGGTCTGAGGTGGAACCAATTTTGTGCAGTAAAAGATTAACCCTGTGCAAAGAAGGGTTTGGGCCTTGACTAGATCATGGGAGGTAACTTCTAAGCCCTCAGAGTGTGCTCTCTGTTTACTTGGAGGCCACACCAGGTAGCCTATACTAACAGTGTGATTTACAATGGGATTCTTGGGCCACACAGTTTGAATTTATCTCCTGGAGGGATTGAAGTTCAAGGCCAGACACATGGGCAGCCATTGTGTCTATGTGACCAACTTCCAATAAAAATCCTAGATACCAAGGCTCAGGTGGTCTTCCCTGGCTGGCAATACTCCATGTGTGTTTTCACTTATTGTTGTTGGGAAAAGCAGTTCTTCCCACAACTCAGCTGGGAAGACACCTGGAAGCTCATGTCTGTTCTCTTCTGCCCTATGTGTTTCTTCCTGTTGCTGATTTTAAGTGTCCTTTTGTTGTGACAAACCAGAACCACAAGTACAACAGCTTTGCTGGGTTCTACAAAAACTTTGAGTGAATTATTGAACCTGAGGGTGGTCTTGGGACTTTCTGAACTCCCAAATCCCTGCATTTCCTTTCTGTAACACAGGGGTGCATGTCAACAAGAGGGACTAATGGAGGGGGCGTGTTACTGCCCAAAGACCAAGGTGGACAAGACTGAGGGGCTGCAGGTACTGATTGGGGTGGGAGGAATGGTTTGAGGTGGAGATTACTTTCCCAATGGAAAGGGAGTTTGGACCCAGAAGACAGCACATCTAGCTCCCCCTGCTTTTTTTTTTTTTTTTTTTTGCCCCAATGGTAGCAGAGCACAACCTGAGAGACCTACCCCCATCATCGCTTTGTGGGACTCAATCCTAACACATCAGTCCATAGATACTTTCTGGTGCTTGTGCTGTAAAAGTGAAGAGGGTTTTTTTTGTTTTTTGTTTTTTTGCCAAATTAATAGTCTTTGTAGCATTTCCCTTTTTTGTCTTCCATCCTTCTCTTCCTGTTCTTTTTGCTTATACCTTGCTTTTCTTCTCAGCTCGACACTTCCACCTTTTATGGCTTTGTGTTGGTGTTGGGCCAGGTTCCTCAAACATGAAAAGCACAGAAGAAGCAGCTCAGTGCTCCTGAATGGAAGCCCTGGGTTCAATTTTCTGGCTTTGGCTCTCATCTCGACTACCTTCTTGCTCTCAGTCTCCGCCTAGGTGGGGCTGGGATGAAGGTAAAACAGTTGAGGACCATGGCTCTCTAGCTCAAGTGCCTTATCTGGAATATGGTATTAACTCTAGCATCCGCCTCCTGAGGTTATGAGAATTACAGTTACCCCATCCCTCATGCTCAGCCCTTTCCAACACATAGTAAACACTGCTGATATGGTACCTATTTGTTTTAACAGCTCCCATCTACAGAAATTTCCCCATATTTATTTTTAAGTTTCATTTATTTAAGTAATCTCTCCACCCAATGTGGGGCTTGAACTCTTAACCCTGAGATCAAGAGTTGCATGCTCTTCTGACAGAGCTAGCCAGGTGAGAGGTCCCCATCTTCTTAGGAGAGGGTGAGAAACTAACCTACAGGAAAGAAATGTATGTTTTAGGTAAATCTAGGGTGTCTGTACGCTGATAGAAATAGGGCAGTTTCACAGGACTGGGACAGAGCATCCATCCCCTTGAGGGGAATTTGGCTCTGCCTATAACTGAGATACCCATATTTCCTCTAAGAAATGATCTGCTGCCCACCTCCTGCAGTATGATAGTACACAACCTCACATAGGTGTTTGTCATAAAAAATCTGAAGGATTTGGATTAAAAGAGAGCCGAAGACAGGACTGCATAGGATTCCCATGACCTGGAGGGCAGCAGAGTTCTTAAGGGTGACATCTGGAGACCTACTCTGGTCTGGACCAGGGCAATGGTTGTTAACCTTGGTTGCACATTAGCATCCCCTGGGGAATTTTTACAAAGTCCTGATGCCCAGATCCACCCCTGGAAATTTTGATTTAATATTCTTGTTGGGTGCTAGAGTGGTAGTTCCCATCAGCTTCTCAGGGGTTCTAACCTCCGCCAGCATTTGAGGATGATGCCTTGCAGCCTCATCACCTGCTAGAGCACTGCCCTGGATGCTGTGCCTCTTCTTGCCTGCCTAGCTTTTGCCTCTGCTGTTTTTACTGCTGGCATGCTCTCCCTTCTTTGTCTGCCTGATGAGCATCGATTCATCTTTATGATCTGACTGCAGTGTGAACTTTCTGCCCACTTCCAGGCAGCCCGATGCCAGTCAGAGATGATTGCTGCCTCATTTGTGTTCTCATAACACGTTTCTAGACATTTCCTATATTGGTACTTACAGAGACTTACAGGCTTTTTGTTTATCAATTTGTTCATTTCAGAGTTGGGACCTTGTCTTCATCACCTTTGTCTCCCCAACACCTGGTAGAGTCAGCGCCTAGTGCAAGATAAGCACTAAGTGCATATTTAGTTGCATTACACTGAGGTACTCAAAATAGCTCTCATGTCATTGAGGTTGAGCTGTCCATTCCTTATGTTACTGGTCTCCTTGTCTGGCTGTTACGGGAACTGCTCGGCACACCAAGGTCCCTCATTTGTGCAAACACTGTATTCCCACTTGAGTGTTGAAATATTTTGCTAATTGCAGGATCGCTTGTGTTCGCCACGTGTTGTTTCTCAATGTGCCAGTCAGAATTAAGAGCCAAGAATGCAAAAGCTGTAGTTAGTGGTCTGTAGCAAGTCTGAGTACACACACATGCTAAAGTGCATCTGGGGACTCCATGGGTATAAATGAAAACCAAGAGGGGATATTCTGGCTTGTCATCCATTTTAAGGTCACACATTTTTTGATTTTTAATTAAGGATGATGTCCATCTTATAATTGTAATGTCTTTTTCGTTTGTTTATAATACATCTCCACTACTGTGCTGTGCTGTAGAGAGGGATGGTCACTGCAGGACTGAGCAGGCTGGGAGGCCGGAGAGATTACCTGCAGGAATCAGCAGGCAGGCACCGGATGGCTGGGCTGCTGCTTAGGACAGCGGCTCACGTGGTCACTTACGGGTAGTTCATTCCCATTGCTCATTGCCCAGAACTTCTCAGTTTTAAGTATTTGCACTCTTATTCCTGTCAACAAGACTTTGGAGGAACCATTAGACACAAGAAGACTAGAAGCAAAGGGTTAGTGGACAAAGAGGGTTATTAAGCGTCTTCCCTCTGGGGGAATCTGAGTAGGGTTTGGTGGCAAATGTGGGTCAGGTAGAGTGTAGACAGCAGCCACTGGGTGGCCCATGACTTCTTGGAGAAGAAGAGATTATAGTGAAGGAATGGAGGTAGGGCCATTGCTGGGCATATCTGAGAGATGATGGTGGGCCTGGGCCTGAGCGTGTCTATTAGTTAACATTCCCTTTTCCTCCTATAACACAATCAAGCCAGATAAAAGCTCTTCCTCTCTCTCTCTCTCTCTTTTTTTTTTTTTAAGATTTATTTATTTGACAGAGACAGACACAGCGAGAGAGGGAACACAAGCAGGGGGAGCGGGAGAGGGAGAAGCAGGCCTCTTGTGGAGCAGGGAACCTGATGCGGAACTCAATCCCAGGACCCTGGGATCATGACCCAGCCGAAGGCAGATGCTTAACCGACTGAGCCACCCAGGCGCCCCAAAGTTCTTCCTCTCTTAAGTAACTGTCTGAATATAAGCAGGCAACCATATCAAGTCAAGCTGAAATCGACTTTCTTATTCCTTTGCCATCCTCAATATGTTGCTTCTACCTTGTGGTTTAAAATGGCTGCTGTGGTTCCCACTATCACATCCACATTACAGAAATCAGGAGGTAGAGAAGAGAAAGGAAGTATATCCTTACTGTATGCTAAGGGTCTGACCCAGAATTAACAACTTGGTACTTCCACTCACATACTATTGACCAGAATATAGCAGTCACATGGCTACACCTAGCTTCAAGGGAAATTGGGAAATAAACTATTTTGCTACATGGCCATGTGCCCAGCTAAACTCTATTATTCAGGTGAAGGGGAGAATAGATATTGGGGAAATAACCAGCCATCTTTGTCTCATAGGAGACATGTTCCTGGCTAATGCCCAAACTCAGTAAAACACAGCATTCCAGAAAATGCTGGGAGGGTGAATTCAGAAGGAGACATAGCTCAATGTCTTAAATGCCATCTCAGAACAAGGAATCAATGGTTGAGGTTAAACATATTAGCACTTGGAGGTTGCCCAGAAAATCTCAGCATCTAAAAACAGCACTTCTTGTTTGATACATGTGTCATACAATGTTTAATGTTAATTTAATTTCTTAATGTAATTTCCTCGTAAGAGTGTTTGTCCAGTATTCCCAAGGGTGTTAGGAGTGTAGTGTGGGGGGGGGAGGGGTGCAAGCAGGAGGACAAGGATTGTAAATTTCCATAAAATTAATTACCTTGGAGGGGACATAAAAATTGCATGAATGGAGATGTTTTACATATAAATAATTATCTGTGTTTTGAAAAAAGTATCATGATTTTATGTGTGTGTATAGATTGTGCAAGCGCATGTGCGCACGTGTGTGTGTGTGTGTATATACATCTACTTAACATGATCCTTCATGATGTAGTTGGAGAAAGTGTCATTTCCGCTTTATAGAATTTGGTGGTTAGATCCTGGGTCTGGAGCTTGGGCCTGATGTAATAATAAACTTGGAGGAAGGAGATGTCTCAGGAGAGGATGAAGGTAATTTTCACAGAGAAGAATGTAAACACATACAGGTATAAAGCATGGACTGTGGTGGTTTTAAAAACAGATCTGCTGAGTCTTCAACATTTCTCTCATTGAGGCATGGGGTCTGATTACCCTCTCCTTGAACATGAGCTGGTCTGAGTGATTCCATTCTAACAAACAGAACGTGAGGGCAGTGACACTCCATGCCTAATTTTGGAATACTAGATCATAAAATGCAATGTCAGCTCCACCCAGCTGTCTCTTGGTATCCTTGCTCTTGGACCGAGGTGCCATGCTGTGAGGAAGCCCCAGCCACAGGGAGAGACTCAAGTATGTGTTTTGCCCACATGTGTCCTTTGGATGTTCTCTTCTCTCTCTCCAGCTTTGAAGAAAATTCACTCCTAATTTTTTGGAAAGCGATGGAGATACTAGGCAAGAGTTTTTCTTCTTGCCATTCCAAAGACAAGATACATCAGGGCTCTTTTGTGAAGGACACAGCACAGTTGATGTTCTAGCTAATGGCAAAACTAGCCATGCCTGAGTCTCTGTCCTGTCCTGGTCTCAAAGTCTTCTCTTCCAGATGCCACAAGATATTCACCAGAAACTTTTTCTCCTTTTCTGGAGAAGGGCTCTGCCCCAACTAGAGTCATATACAATTTGATGTGCATAATGCTGTGAGTTAGGTCAGATGCCCCATCCTTTTAAATGTGTCACATATGTTATAGTTTTCAGACCTGTTTATAATCTATTGCTTCTTCTGGAGGATATTGTGTGCTGATTTCTCTCTTAAAATCTGTATATTGCTCCAAGGATTTGGATTATAGCATGTGTTTAATTAAATGTTCAACCAAATTGAAGTGAAGACTGACAAGCACAGGGAAAATCAGGACTAACATTTCTTCATTTTAAATACTTATATTAATGCTCTGTCAAATTTCATAAATAATTTAAATCTGATATCTTACTTCCGACACATTGAGTGTATATTTGGATTTAAAAAAAAAACCTGCATAATTACTTACCATGCTCTGATGTCTAGTCACATAGAAGACAGATTTTTTAAAATTACTTTTCCTGTTGTTATTTATTTATCCAGCATACACTTACTTTTTGCCAGGGTCCGTGCCAATGTCTTCATATTCATGATCTCATTCTGTCCTGTGAGGTAGAAGATTAGACAAATTTTCTTTTTCCTTCTGGGCATCCCTTTACCCTTCTTGTGAGAGCACCGTTCTTTTCTCTTGGGTAATACATTTTTTCATCATTTGTGGATATGTTCATGGTAGAGCTGTTCATCAAGTTTCTTCAAAAAAATCCTCCCTTCCCCTTCCCCCCCAACACTGACCAAGGAGGTGGGCACCTGATCCAAGCTAGGTTATTCAGACTCTTTCATAGGAATTGAAACTTGAGCAGAGCCTGACACGGAAGGCAGGCACTGGAATTTGAACATTTAGCATCTGTGTCTGGAACATGTGCTCATTAATTTTTGCAATCACATCTAGACTGCATCTCCACTACGCTTTCAGCACTGAGAGCAATTCCAGGCAAAGCAGGTGCTCAACAATATTTGTGGAATGAACAAATGAAGAATGCTCCCAGGGTCCCTGGTTCATGTATTGCCTGAAGCTTGAACAGTCAAATCTTCCTTCGACTCTCTGAGCTCCTAGAATACTTCCATTAAATTAGAAAGAATCATTTCTGTCTATTTCAAAGTGATGCAAGCAGATGCCATTGACCCTGCTTATTGACAGTGCATTTCTTTTTCATAAAAAAGGAGGTGTGGATATGCCTATATTTGCTACTTGTTAGAACCTTTGTTCCACATGTCCTTGTCATGCTTATCCTCATTTGTCCATTTCAGTTGAATTTTCCGTAATTGTATTTTATCATACATGAATGTTGCATACTTAATAATCCCCAGGGCATCAAAGTCAACATAAAATACTTAAAATGAAAAACCTGCTCGTTCCCAGTTGGAGCTAGCTTGGAAACATGATAGTCTTCTTAACATTTTTCGGTGGGAGATCACAGGAGTCTTCCAACATTGGCATTTGAACTTGCCACTTCTACCCTAGAGGTAGAGATGGAGATCAAACTAAACCAAACCAAGTCAGAGTGTTGGTGTACCATAAAATGGTTTCATTCACCATCTAATGAATAATTAAGCACTTATTCTAAATATGGGATCTGCATGAGGGCTTAGTCTGGAGAAGGCAGGGACAATAGGAAGCAACAGAGTGATTGAAGTGACAGCAGATAGGGTTGCAGAGGCAGGGAGCTGGGTGTTCTTTGAGGAGGGAATCTTAAGAAGTCATCTTAAGAATTTTAAAGTCACTTGGTCTTTAGAAGGTGGAACCCAAACTATGCTGGAAATTCTGGTAATGACCAGGACTAGCCAGACTGGACTCCTCAATGTCTCTGAAAATACACATTCATAATTTATTCATGCTGTGATCTCCTCCTGAAATGACTTTCTTCATACTCTCTCTCTCTCTTTCTCTCTTGGTCTTTTAGGGTCCAGCAAAAGGGGTCCCCTATTCTCTGATTTCTGAGAAGATATATTCTGCAGTGCAAGGCAATAGACAAGGGTTTTGGGTTCAGACACCCATGCTCTGACAGATGTAGACACATTACTTAACCTTCCTGAGCCTCAATTCCCTGAACTAGGGATGATCTTTTTTTTTTTAATTTTTTTTTGTTCTTATGTTAATCCCCATACATTACATCATTAGTTTTAGATGAAGTGTTCCATGATTCATTGTTTGTGCATAACACCCAGTGCTCCATGCAGAATGTGCCCTCCTCAATACCCACCACCAGGCTAACCCATCCTCCCAGCCCCCTCCCCTCTAGAACCCTCAGTTTGTTTTTCAGAGTCCATCGTCTCTCATGGTTCGTCTACCCCTCCGATTTCCCCTGCTTCATTCTTCCCCTCCCGCTACCTTCTTCTTCTTTTTTTTCCCTTAACATATATTGCATTATTTGTTTCAAAGGTACAGATCTGAGATTCAACAGTCTTGCACAATTCACAGCGCTTACCAGAGCACATACCCTCCCCAGTGTCTATCACCCAGTCACCCCATCCCTCCCACCCCACCCCCCACTCCAGCAACCCTCAGTTTGTTTCCTGCGATTAAGAATTCCTCATATCAGTGAGGTCATATGATACTTGTCTTTCTCTGATTGACTTATTTCGCTCAACATAATACCCTCCAGTTCCATGCACGTCGTCGCAAATGGCAAGATCTCATTCCTTTTGATGGCTGCATAATATTCCATTGTATATATATACCACTTCTTTATCCATTCATCTGTCGATGGACATCTTGGCTCTTTCCACAGTTGAACTAGGGATGATCTTGATGATGATGATAATGATAATGCCTTGTGGGGTGTAGGTCAGAATTAAAGAGAAGATATGTCTAGGAGCTGCCCCATCATCAGACAGTGACATTGATAGCTCCTTCATATCAGTACCATGGTCCAGCATTATCTTGCTCCTCAGGAGTCTTCTAATGGCATCATATTAATGGTGGTCATTGACACCTAGCTTTGTGAGACTGACCTCTCTTCTCCATTTCTATTCTTTACCTAAAGCCATGGCTGTAGCTGTATCTATGTATGTCTTAATTTCCCAAGTTCCTGTAAGGTAATAACTGAGCTTTATAGCTATTGTACAAAGGTACCCAATGAATGAATGCCGATCAAAAGAAAACATAAATAGAGGACCATTTAAAAACTATTTTAGTTCTCCTGTGTTTGTGTTTTTTAAGCCTTTAAAAGGTAATTGGGGCTTATTTTCATAATTTTAAATTTTGCTTCTATAGGGCATGTCTGAGAGGTTCTTTTCTGTGACATTTAATTAAAAATATATGCACAAACAGCACCTCATTTGATCTCTTTGATTTACCTAGAAGGCAGACATTAGTGGCATTTCCTGATTATGGCTAGTGAATTTTGGCTCTGAGAGGTGAAGTGACTACCCCAGGCAACACAGCATGGACAGCGGGAAAGAGGGGCTCCAGCCTCTGTCTACAGCCCTGCCCCCTCCCATGCTGGGCTGACTCCACTGAGAATATCCTATTTGATAACAGATGTGAAAATCCTTCACAGACTCTGGGGCAGAATATGAATGTAGAGGATTATTGCTATTATTTCTAGGGCAGGCGAGCTATAACCTCTTATGGAATCATCTATCAACCAGGAAATCCTGTTGATGTTCACTGAATTGTACCCTTGTGACCCAAAAGATAATGTATTTCCCAGTGTACTTAACTTAATACTATGGGCTGACCTGTACCTTGAACTGAGCTGGGTGAGTAATATTTAAATGCAGAGTCTGACAGCTTATAACCTCAAGCAGCTCACTTCCCCCGGTGGCAAGCTGCCAAGCCAGGGAGGGAAGAACAGTGGACTGTGGGGATGAATAAGATTGGGGTTGGATGGTGTTCCTCCAGAAACAACCCATGCCTTAGATTTATTTTTGGTAACTTGATGAAAAGAATAACTTTGTTCATTTTGATTATCTAGAGTACCCCTTGGGCCACCTCCCATAGCCACCCTTGAATTGTCAATTCCAGCTGCCCTCACACTGGGTCAGAACCATTCCATGTTGATTTAAAAACCCAGTGGGGGACCATCTGACTGGAGTTTGGTATTGTGGTTCAACAGCCTGCTGGATCCTCCCGTGTCTACAAAAAGGAAAATGCTTGCTGGACACTTCTACAGGCCCGAGTCAGTAGGGAGTGAAAGGTGGGGTGTTTCTGCCTTAACCTCTTAATACTGGGCTGAAAACACAATTGAACCACAGAATTAAGAGTATGTTGGAGATAGAAGGGAGCTTAGATGCCAGTGCAAAGACCCTAATTTTATAGACAAGGGAATGGAGACTCAAAAAGGGCAAGCAATTTGCCAAGAAGTTTGATGCCTAAATTCATCAAATTTAGATGTGTGTCTCATCTAAATCAGTGAGATGAGATATTCCTTATCCCTAGTCACCCATCATTTTTGCCTTCTTGTGCTACTGAGAGTGACATCTGTCCAAGTGAAGAATGACCTAAATGGATAGTGTTTAGAGAGTCATTTCCCTTTTGTATTGTAATAACAGTCAGTCAGTCGGCAAACAGGCAGGAGCAGCTCCACTCTGCACCTGACACAGAGTTTGGAGTTGTGAAAGGGACCTGCAGTGCTCTCAGTAAGGTGACAACTTCTAGTGATGCTAACACAGTGGGCAGCCACCTGCAGAATTGTGGAATAGGGCCTTCTATATAGCCTTATATGGTGGAGCATACTGTGTAATTTGGGGATCAAGTTTGGATCTTTGCTCTTCATGTCATTCAAGGTTGACACAAAACAAACAAAAAATGCTCTCAGAGTCTCTGGACCTTTGGAATGAGTTTGAAGACACTTATTAATCACAGGCCCTCCTCTGTGGGTTCCAAACCAATTGAAAAATAACCCAAGAGCCAGATAATGATTAAAAAGTCAGCTTTATTGTCATTAAAATTTGAATTGGACAATAGAACTTGACTCAAGTGTCTGAAATGAACTAAGCTACTCTGGAAGGCCTGGAAATTCATGTCCCATGGGGCAAGATGTAGGAAAGGGAGCAGGTGTGACCCAGAGGAAGATGGAGCTAGATGGAGTTAGGGAGCAGAAAAGACAGAGGGAGGGGAGGGGGAGAGGCCTACTACTTAACCCTCTAGTGAGAGAAGATTCACCTCTTGGTGAGAAGTGGAGAGAAAGGAATGGAGAGGATGACCCTTCTTATTTTAAAGGCCAAGAAAGGATCATGCAGAGGAAGAAAAGATTCTCTGGTACCTTCCAGAAATAGGGGCGCAAGACAAGGAAATTTGCAGATGTGTGGAGCCGCCGAGGAGGTAGTGGGATCCCCAGTACAGAGATGGGGAGAGGACATAGGTCCCTTGGGGTTTTTCTTTGTTTTTTTTTTTTTTTTAATTTTATTTTAAATTGTTGCAAAGTATACATAGCCTGCAATTTACCATGCTAACCATTTTTCAAGTGTACAGTTCACTAATAGATTCCCATTGTTAAGCAACCACTGTCCAGAAGTTTTTCATTTTGCAAAACTAAAATTCTAAAAACACTAACTCCCCATCGCCCCCTTTCCCCAGCCCCTGACAACCACAACTTTATTCTCTGTCTTTATGAATTTGACTACTCTAGTGACTTCATGTAAGTGGAATCATATAAGTTTTTTTGGTGACTAGCTTATTTAACTTAGCATAATGTCCTCAAATTTTATCCATGTGGCAGCCTGTGTCAGAATTCTCTTTTTTTGAAGGCTGAATAATATTTTATTTTATGTATGTGTCACATTTGGTTTATTCATCCAACCATAGTGTTCACTTGTGTTACTTTCACCTTTTTGTTATCGTAAATAATGCTGCTATGAACGTAGGTGTACAACTCACTCTTTTAGACCTTGCTTTCAGTTCTTTGGATATATACCCAGAAGTGGAAATGCTGGGTCCAGGTCTTTCAACTTTAACAAAGGAATGTGAAGTGCTGTGAAGAAGATTAAACAGAGGTTGGAGACCAGAAATCTACAGGTATGTGAAGGAAGGACATCTTCTGGGTCTGGCAGGATTGAAGAGCTGCCTTCCCAGGGGCTGAAAGTGCTAAGGATTTTAGGGCCACAATGTAGAGTGATGCAGGAGGCAATGTGGTTCTCGTTCTCCAATAGCCTCTAGAGGCCACGGAAAGAGCCTGGGGCTTTGGGTGGGTGTGGAAGTGGGAGGGAGGCTTCCTGTCTATCCTCAGAAGGAAAGGGGCACAAATGTGAGGAGGAATCAGTCTGTAGCCCGGAGTGTTTTGCTCTTAATTCTTTTTTTAAATGTAGTATACATTTGTTTATTAGTGAGAGGTAGGGGTAAAGATTTATAAGATCTTCTGTTTCACACAACGAGAGGAGGGGCCAAGTCATATATTGTTCATTCAGAAAACCAGAGTTTATCACACACGTATTGGAAGTAAGGAATTCCTGTCCTAAATCCCACCTGTCACAGGGTGAAAGTGACCTAAAGAGAAGCTGTGGACAGGGCTGGTCACACACCCCTATTCTAATTCTATGCTGTAAAAAGGCCAGTAACTGGGACCATTTTTGGTTGTCATAACTGGGAGGAGAGTTGCTACTGGCATCTAGTGGGTAGAGACTGGGCATGCTGCTAACGCAAAGGTCAGCCCCTCAACAAAGAAGTTTCCAGCCCCCAAATGTCAGTAGTGCTAAGGTTGAAAAATAGGATTTGCTATATCTCCTTCTCAACACAGAGTCTAACTTTCTCCTCACAAATACATGCTAGGACACCTAGGCTTGTCTTATTTGATTGATTAGAATGTGAGATGAGGCAAGTCTGAATAGCTTAACTGACTGCCCAGAGAGTTCATACTAAGATCATGTGTCCCGACTCCTAGGACCCTTTCCCTCTGTTCACTCCATGAAGGGTCAGAAAAGAAGCAGTCACTGAAGGCTGAAGGTGCTGATACCAGTGAGGAAGCTGAAAGAAGGGACTAGCATTTGTCCAGTGCCGGCTGTGCCTGGGGAGTACGGGGCTGGGAGGTTGAGCTGCATTTGTAACCCTCATCCATCACCAGCCCTGCACTGTGGCGTGGGGTGTCGTACTTCAGAAAATTAAATAGCTTCTACAAGGTCACATTCAAACCTAGGTCTATGCTAAATCTGGCTCTTGCCTCTAAAACTCACTGCTTTTTTATTAGAATATGTGGGATTACGAAATAATTAGTTCAAAAGCTTCAGTAATAAGGCAGTATTATGTAGACACTCCAGATTCTATTCATCCGCTCAAAAGAATTTTTTGACAGACAGTATATTCCAGTGCACTAGGGCTGGAGAGACGCCAGCTCTCTGACATACTGTCAGGTTTCTTGGCAGGGCGTGTGCATCTGAGTGCTCAGATGCTGCTGCCTGTGCTCCAAATATCCCACGGACGTGCATGCACACACGTGTGCAAGCGTGCGTGTGTGCAAGCGTGCGTGTGTGCAAGCGTGCGTGTGTGCATGCGCGTGCGCGTGTGAATGTGAAAACAAGGTTTTGATGACTGTCATTTGTTTCATTTGATTATGTATCTGCAACCTCTTTTTTTATTATTTTTTTAATTATGTTATGTTAGTCCCCATACATTACATCATTAGTTTTAGATGAAGTGTTCCACGATCCATTGTTTGTGCATAACACCCAGTGCTCCATGCAGAACGTGCCCTCCTTAATACCCATCACCAGGCTAACCCATCCTCCCACCCCCTCCTCTCTAACACCCTCAGTTTGTTTCTCAGAGTCCATAGTCTCTCATGGTTCGTCTCCCCCTCAGATTTCCCCCCTTCATTTTTCCCTTCCTTCTCCTAATGTCCTCCATGCTATTCCTTATGTTCCACAAATAAGTGAAACTATATGATAATTGTCTTTCTCTGTTTGACTTATTTCACTTAGCATAATCTCCTCCAGCAACCTCTTTATCCCCGGCATTTTGACCTGGGTCCTTGAGGATGGGCAAGGGACAAGTCTGAGTCAGGTGCCTTATAAGATGGCAGAGGCTCACTAGACAAAACCTGTGTGCCAGCATCTGTTCTCTGAGGCTGAATGCTTTCCTTTAGGAGGACAGGGCTTCCTCCTGTGGGTTCTGCAGTCAGATATGCCCGGCCTTAAATCCCCCTTCTACACCTTACTATGCGTATGGATCTGAACAAATAGCTTAATCTCTCTGTGTCTTGGCTTTCTCACCTCTAACACAAAGATGCTCAGAGTGGGACCATACCGGAAAGCAGCTGGGGGGCCTAAATGAAGTAATGTGAGGAGGCGCAGAATTCTCTTCACTCCAGGTTAAGGGGCCTTGACCCCATGGGACCTGAGATGGGCATGGTGGGAAGGTTTTGATAGACAGTGCCAGAGATGGTAGGGGTGGTAGTGCCCCCGGGAGCCACTGCATTCTCCAGGCCAGCAGGGGAAGGGGTTGATGAAGCCAGCTTTTAGGTGTGGGAGGCAAGAATAAATTGCCCACGGAAGCCTCTAGGACAGGAGAGGTGTTGCTTAGACACCCTCTTGGGACTGCCAGGAGAGCAGGTGAGACACTTTTAGTTAAGTCTTGTTTTTCATCATGTGAGTAAGCCAGAAAAGCAGTGGTGTCTGTCCTGACCCTCAGGGAGGCAAAACTACAGGACACAAACATAAGTTATGGCTGAGTAAAAACTAACCGTAGCAATTTAAGACAGACCCCAATGTCATAAATTGACCTGAGACGATTTTAGAAGCCCTGCAATAACAGTGGTAAGAAATGTGCCCAAAGACTGATGGGCAACAGCTTCAAATCTCAGCTTCATCACTTACAAGTGGCATATTTGGAGAGTCACATGATTTCTCTGAGCCTCAGTTTCTCCATTGGTAAATTGGAGAAAATACTATTTCACGTGGGGGCGGTCGATCTTACATAAATCAAGTCTACAGAAGCACTTTGCAAACTGTCAAGCCCTGCACAGGTTTGAGAGGCTGTTATATTATTTCCAACTAGTTGGTGCTGCTGTGGATTTTAGCTGGTGAGAAGAAATTCTTCTAGTTCATGTTCTACGTGGTAGCATCTTTGAACCTCATGTTCTCACTCATCAAACACCTTAAAATATGGAGGCACCCGGAGTGGCAGAAACAGAAAAATCTATCATGTAATTCAAAGCATCCTCCTTTCATTGGAAAGGGGGTGGAGAATATTTCTTTTGTTGAGCTTGCTTAATTCAAGAGGGAGAAAGAGAGTTGCAAATGAGAAATGCAAATCTAAGAAGATATCCAGCAATGTGCTTGGTTTTAATAATTGCTCAAATAAGAAAATCTCCACTCCCCTCCCCTCCACACATTCATACACACAATATTATTAGGATCCAGGTTTCAGTTAAATGTCACTGTGTTAAAGATCCATCTCAAACCTATTCTATCCTACCCTACGCTACCCTATCTTACCCTACCTTATGCTACCCTATCCTATGCTACCCTACCCTACTCAATCCCATTTTATCCCACCCTACCCTATTCTATTTTATCCTATCTACCCTACCCCACCCTATCCTATCCTATGCTCTTTTATCCTGTCCTATCCTCTCCTATCCTATCCAACCCTATCCTATCTTACCCTATCCTACCCTATCCTACTGTATCCTACCCTATCCTATCCTATTCATCTTTTTGTTTATTTCCTTCATGACTTTCATCACTGAAATTATCTTATTGTTTGATTTATGTTTGGTTGATTAATATCTCTTCTCAGGTGATAATTTCCATAAGAGGAAGTTTTATTCTCCTCAGTATCTCCAATACCTAGCTCAGTGGCTCATAATGGGAACTCAATAAATATTTCTTGAATGAGTGAATGAGTCCCCAAATTTCAGAAGTGCTGGTGGTCAGAGGCAATGGTAATAGGGCCACTGCTTGCAAGAAGTGGCAGCTGGGGTGCAGATGGAGAGCAGCGTCAGGAAGTGGCAGAGCAGCCTGCACAGGAGGAGTGGACATTCTGGTTTGCTGGGACCAGGAGTTTGTGGAAGTGGTGGGGGGCTTGGCAGCAAGCCCCTGCATGGCAGGCAGTAGACAATCCTATCCGGGACCCCCTACCACCGTGTGTCTCAGGACCAGTATACATAGAGGCCAAGAGCACTGAGAACTCTAGCAAGGAGAACAAGCATTGATGCCCAAGGTGGGTGGAGTGTTGCAGAGAGAGGAGGAAATGGATGGAGGGAGGCCGGAGGCTGTTCAACGACCAATCTAGGAGGAAATGACAAATGACCCTTTCAGTGGTCTTTTCCTAGACTGGTGGCCTGGAAAACAACTCTCATTCAGATAGAAAAAAGCTTAAAACACAAATGAAAGCCTTCCTCCCAAATCCCCTAAGACATCTAATATTTTAAATTTATTTATGTGTTTATGAATTAGGTGCTGGGCTAAACACCTGACCCACATTATCTTGGGTAATGCTCCCAACAGCTGCTTCCTCTCGTGTTCTCCTTTGACAAATGGCAAAACTGAGGTTCAGAGAGCTGACCTGACTTGCCCAGGCTAATGAGTAGTGGAACTGGCATTGGAAACCAGTCAGTCTGACTCCAGATTCAGTGCTTTTAAACCTATCTTTGATAATTGCATATAAATTGTGTAGCTTTGATGGATGACAACTTTTTAGAACCATATAAAAATATTGGACCTCTTCATGGTTCTGTCCTGAGCCCGTTTTTATTATTCTCACTTTACACAGCTTCCAGAGGATGACCTCAGTCATTCTCTTGGAATCAATCCCGCATGCGTGATTCTGAGCCTCAGACCTCTGTGTCCAGCTACGGGCTCCCATCTTCACCTGACTGTCCCACAGGACCTGCCACTCTGCCTGTCCATAACTGCATTCATCACTGCCTCCTCAAACCTTCTTTCTCTCACATATTTCCTGTCCTAGTTAAACGACATGCTCATCCAGCCAGCTGACCAGTGAGGGATCTGAAAAATAATTTCTAACATCTCCATTCTTCCCCACGTCTTGAAATGTCTTCCTCCTTAGACTCCTCCCATAATTTGAGTCCATTCCAATTGACCTTGCCTTAGTTTATTATTGACTATTACAGCTGTTTTTCAGCTGGTCTTTTTCTCTGTGATATTGCCCCTCACAGTTCTACTTTATTTCAACTTACTGCAGTATTTTTACATTAATGCTAAAATGCACATCAGCTCCTAATATTCTTCTTTTTTTTTAAATTTAATGTAATTTTATGATGTTATGTTAGTCACCATACAGTACATCATTAGTTTTTGATGTAGTGTTCCATGATTCATTCAATTCCTACTCAAAATTTCTAGAGCTTATCAGCCCTTAGCAGGTATTTTTCCATCTCATACTTTTGAAAAATCTACCTTTGTGTCTTGTCTCTTCCCTCTGCCCCATCTTTCCTTATTCCTTCCATGAATTTTCTTTAGCCTTTTCTTTATGCCAGGCTCTGAAACTAACATTAGGAGAAGGTTTACAATCTAAAAATATTTTCATGTACATGATCTCATTTATTTCTCACAATGCTGTTGACAGGCAGGCCGACTTATCTCCATTTTACAAATGGGAACATGGTCTCGGTCAGGTGCACTGCCCAAACTCCCAGAACTAGTGAGTGCCCTGACTCCTATGGGGTCCTTGGCTTTCAAGTCCTGTCATTGCCCTGCTCTGCAGCATTGCTCTTTGAAACCTGTTGCCTCTGCTACTTTGCACTCGTTTGTACCATTCCAAGTCCTCACAATACATTGTCAATGCATAAAGATCATTGATTCAATGAAATCAGGACAACAGGGTTCAATCAAAACCTGGTGAGAGCAGAAGCACACAGTGCATAGAGAGGAGCCTACTGGTTGCAGACATTCAGTGTGCTCTGCGAATAAGTCAGTCTGTGTTTCCCAATAAGAGAAGAGCTTCCATTGTCCTGGCTATTTGGCTAAGTGGAGGGCAGTGACCAAAGTTTCTCCTGTGGCTGTTGGTGACTTTGTCTCACTAGACTGTGAACACCACAAAAACAAACACTGCTCCTCCTTTTTCTTTGTGTCTCTACTACCCAGCACAGTCACGGTCGCTCAATAAATAGTTATCTGTGATATGGATCAATGCTTAGGAATTTAGTGATGCAAGGGAACTGAGTGAGCATCTTTCCAGACAAAGGTCCCCCAGACGCCGGCCACCTGTGCAGTAGATGCACACAGTAGATCTATGGAGGGGCGCCTGGGTGGCTCAGTCGTTAAGCATCTGCCTTGGGCCCAGGTCGTGATCCCGGGGTCCTGGGATCGAGCCCCGCATCGGGCTCCCTGCTCCGCGGGAAGCCTGCTTCTCCCTCCCCCACTCCCCCTGCTTATGTTCCCTCTCTCGCTGTGTCTCTGTCAAATAAATAAATAAAATCTTTAAAAAAAAAAAAAACAATAGATCTATGGAACAAGTTGCACATGTTTTGTGACATTTGCATCTTGTATGTGTTCTCATTTATCATTTATTGACTCTTTATTATTCATATACTATTATTACCATCCCGATTTTACAGGTAAAGAAATTGAAGCTTAACATGATTAGCATATGTGTTCCAGCTTAGGAATTAGTGTCAGAGCTGAACTTGGACGTAAACACTCAGATCCCAGGTTCTGGGGTGTGTGATCAGCCCTTACTGCCTCCATATCTAAGGCTCTTTCTGCTTCTGGAGCCAAAGAGCCAAGCTGTAAGGAGACTGCGGATGAGGAGGTAACCAGGTGCCTGCAGCCAGTCGTGAGGTGAATGCAAGAAGCCTGGTGGGGAAAACATTGGCAGAGCTGCTGGGAGGGAGGAGGAAGAGAAGGAGGGAAAGAAGGAGAGGGGGAAATTAGAGGAACCTCCTGGGAGCTGAGCTGGGGGGGATGGCCGTGCCCAGGACAGGAGGAGAAGCCAGACCAGTTTCTCTCTGAACCAAGCTAAGAACACTCACCATACATTTCAAGTCTACATTTTGGAAGGAAAAGATATAATGCCCTTTAAAACTGTTCTCTCTTCCTTTCAAAAATGAAGGTCAGCAGGGGAAAGAAATAGCATCTGAGATGCTAATGAAAGAAAACCCAGATGACTGCAGAAGCAATTTAAAGATTTGCCCGGATTTGTTTCGGCCCCTGTGGCTGTGCCTTCTACTTGCAATTCTTCCTCAGTGGTCTGGATGGGGAGATAAATACATTTTTTAAAAGTCCAACATGCGGGCACTTTTGAAACTAGGGAAAGCGGAACCTGGGAGGCTTAAAATATTAATCATATATCCAGGCTTGCCAGAGAAAAGAGGATGGCGTTCTGCAGGTGTAATGCAGAGAGAAAATCCCCTCCAGGAACGAGTGATATGGAGGTGGATTTCACCCATGTGTGCACCAGACACAGATGGAAAGTTGATTTATACTTAATGCAGGCCTAGATTCAAAGGCCCTCCTTAAAGGGAAAGCAGCAGGCCAGAGGCGTCCCTTTAGGACACTCTGAGACCTCATTAGACTGTCATTAAACAGCAAACGAGGCTCTGCTCCAGCAATAGGCTGAGTCCAGAGACACAGATGAAAGGCTTTAGGAATGTTGGATTAGAAACCAAAGCATGAGCATCCAGAGGTAGGAGTTTAATGGCAGGATTCCCGAGACCATGCCCAGAGCCCAGGAGAGAAGATCATCAGAGCACTGGGTTGTGATTTCACTCCTATCTCTTTGGAGCTCTGTAATGGCTCAAGGAGGGGGATTTGCTAGGAGTTCTTTGTCTTATCCAAGAGCCCCCAAGCTCATCCACTGTTCATCCCCAGGGCTCCCACTCAAGCCCGATCTATTTACTGTGCTCATCTTGGTTTTCTTATCACAGGCCCCTGAGACTCAGTTTCTTTCTGATCTTCAAAATGGTCACCACTGTGCACCAGTTTGCTTTCTGAATCAGCCAAATTGGCTCCCTGTTTTTGTGCTGCCGAGAATGAGAGTCCACAGGATCTTTTTTGAATTAAAGATTTTAATGTCACTTCCTACAAGGAAAGTTATAGACATGATGAGACTCCCAACAGTAGGGAAGTAACTAAAGTTCTAGAATTTTAGACTTCCTAAGAGTTTAGTTTTTTATCTTTAGACCTGTCTTCATTCTGGGATGTTCCTGGCAGTCCCAAGGAATTGACACTGTTTTTATTCCCCAAGTTATATGTAATCTTCTCCTACTTCTTCACTCCTGAAACTTTCCCCGTATTCTTTAAGCAAAATAAGCAGCTTGCTGTTCCCTGACTTTGCCCACAGCCTGTTTCAAATCTCTATGCCCGTATTTGCTTTAAATGTCTTTGTTTGAAACCCAGCTTCTTCTCTTGAGGAAGCTTCCCATTCTTTCCTCCCATTTTCCCATCCCCATGGAAGAATCCATAAGCACCTGTCATGAGGAAGCCCAAGGCACGTGTTTACCTCCACCTGAGGACAATTACATTACTCAGGACTGGGACTTGAATTAATAGGACCTAACATGATGTCTGGTACACAGTAAGTGCCTACTTTTAAAGAGTAAGTGGGTCACATCTTTATGTAACTTTCAAGTTTTCTCATGACTACAGAATGACTTAATTTTATCAGAACAGCTCTGGACTTGGGCACTCAGGGTTGAGTGTCAAATCTGTCATCTACTGGCTGAATGGCTGTGATGATTTTATTAAATTTTCTGAGCCTTAGTATGCTCACTTGTGAAGTGGAGAACATAACACCTACTTCACAATTTATTTATTTATTTATTTTGCAGTAGAGATACTTTTTCCCCAATAAAAGCATATCTAGAGCAAATAGGGAGAAAATTTGAGAGATTACTCCTAGAAATGTTATCTATTTGTGCAATTTCTAAGATCAGCCCCAACCTGCAGTTGAAATTTCAAAGAAGAAACTACAGAGTGGTACATGTTATTCCCAGAGGCTGGACAGCACTTGGCAAAACAACCTCCCAGCTTGGTGTTCGTCACCATAGTGCTGGACATGCACTGTGCAAAATCAGAATCCTGATTTGTCTGCATGCCGAGTGAGGGCAGAGAAGGGTACATGAGATGCCACTTCATTCGTAATGGGAGTAAAGGTCTTTAGATTCACAGGAAGCTTGCATCACCATCCATTTTTGATCTTCAAATTATTGGAATTGACTCGAGCTTTACCCACTGGATTGTTGCACTTGCCCAGTTCCTTGTTCAGACTCTCAGGATCTTGTAGAAGAGGATGGCTTTGTTCCCTATGCAACATGCTTGACCACAGGTGCCCTGGGCTTTGGGTCCCAAGACTGGTTGTCCAGGCCATTCTTCTCCAAACCCCACTGCCTCATGGGCACCATGTATAAAGGGATCCACCGGATTTCCAATGAGAGTTTCCTCCCACTTCTAGCTCCCCGCAAAAATTCTGAAACAATTAACACACACACTTACACACATATACACACACACACACACCCCACACACATTCTTCATGTTTCTCCCATTGGTCCATGTAGTGTCAGATAATAATTAGGAAGGACCCAGGAGCTAGTAACCAAAAAGCCTTTATCCTCTCCTTCCATTCTTCTCTGATATAAACACACACAGACCTGTCCCTCCCATCCTCAAGTAGGCATCTTGCCACAGTACAAAAGACATAAACGGCAAATACGAAAGCACAAGTTAAATACTCAGGAGGCCACTTGTGCTCTATATTGATTAACAGTGAGATATACAATTGACATAGGAAGACAGAAAGTTTGGGTCAGTTTTTTCTTTCCTGAGCGGACCTACATGAAAAGACAAGTCATAATCAGAACCTTGCTTAATGTGAATGCAAGCAGAGCACAGGACATGAATTGGATTTGAGAGAGTAGTGATGTCATAAGATAGTCTGACATCTCCATCTTCCATTTGGAATGCTTTTGCCAAATTGGAATAAAAAAGAGTTCTCTTTTTCCCTTTCTTAAAGATCCATGATTTCATAAATCTCATTTGGTAAGACCAAGGTCTCAGGAAATGAGGGGTTGGGGAAAATAATTTAAAAATATCACCAAATACATTTAAATGACAGAGTGAATAAGTATTCTAGAAGATATTCACTTGCTTTAGCAAGCCAGATTCATGACAATGAAGCCTTGCTCCAATAAATAAACTTCTTCCGGAGGACTCTCCTCCTTGTTCAGAAAATACTGTTGCAGTATTGCAATCCACAAGACTAAATATTTCACCAGCTTTATGTTGTACAGAGTATACCTCTCTGAACTTTTTAAATCAGCTTTTCCTGCCATGGTATTTATTGGCTTTTGCACTTGAATTGTGTTTTTGCATTCATTGTTTTCATAAGTCTCGGGACAGTGTATGGTCATTTCACAAGTTGCAAACATTTCACAAGTTGTGGGGCCCTGGCTCTCTGTTGGATGGATTTTAGACAAGGTAGTCTGGGCAGACTTCCCTGTGGAGTTTAATTTAAGCAATGAAATGAGGGAGAGCACCATGTAAAATTAGGGGGAAAGGAATCCCAGGCCGAGAGGACAGATATTGTATAAGCAGCAAGAAGACCAGGGGAGAGGGCACTGAATGAGGGAAAGAGGTGCAGGGGGCTAAATCATGTAGGGTCTCAGCAGCCATGTGAAGGATTTTGGGGGTTGATTCTCTGCTCAGTTGGCATCCATGACAGATTCCAATGCCCTAGATAAGTGGCATGACCTTGAGCAGGGCTTGGTTCTCTTTTTCTATGTTTCCATGCTGGTCAGTTTCCAATTTCCAAAAAAGTTTTTCTGTAGATACCTTAATGTCTTCATTGAAGCTAGTTCCAATCCTGCTGGCCTGGGGCTCACAGTCTTTGGGAGGTAACTTTGCGTATCTTGTTTTAACTGGATTAACTTTCTGGTTTAACTCTTGGGAGGACAATCTTTCTGCCTCATTTCCTAGTTCTTGGGGAGCATATCATTATTACCTTCCTACCTATGTACCAAGAACATAATCATGCACACAGGTGCTTAAGGGATCCAGACCAATGACAACAGCAACAATATTAACAAAAGCTTTAAAAAGAATGCTGTTTGGAGTCCAGGTGTGTTGGGAGTGCCAAAAGCAGAAGTCAGACTGAAAACACTCAGCATTCTGAGAGAGGGAGAGTTAGAAATAAACACTTACGTCATCCCTTCCCTCCCCTGCATTGATGCGGTCCAGACGGATGATGGCCCAGCATTTTGGATTTGTCTGGTTTCCTCATTAATTCTTCTCTCATTTCTGCTTTTATTATCTACAATGACAATGGCACACTCTCCCTAGGCAGCCTCTAAAGCCATCTAACTGTCATTAGAGCAATAAAGACTCTCATCTTTCTGCACAGTAAACAAATTAAACTGCTCCTTGGTGTCTAAACCTCTTGATTAAAGCATCACTGTCTTATGATTACTACTGTCTTTTGAAAACCTACTGTGTGTTAAGGGTAGGTTAGTTGCTTTACGTACTATTTCACTTAATCTTTCAATGACACTTTAAAGCTAAGAATCACTGGCCTGATATACAGAATCGAAGACTCCAGAGTCTTGCCCCTAATCAAAGTCAGTCAGTGGGTAGCCAACCCATAGACCAGGGGACTTCTATGCCAGATCTTCATACCCACGCACCCGATGCTCCATCCATATTCCTGCTTCTCTGCTACTTTAGACTGTTCTTGGCATTTTCCCTCTCAATGGCTTTCCCTCCTCACGACGTATATAGGCTCACATTTGCTTTCTCTTCTCAAAGCTTGTCTTCAGAATCTTGAGAGGATCCAACATCTCCCTCCTTTTTCTCACTCTGATCTTTAGAGTCATAGACTGACATTGCTGGTGGGGACATTTGAGATTATTTTCTCTGCAGGTTTCCAATCTTGAGTCCCCAGGTGGCAGACTTCACGCTAGTTTCAATATTCAAAAATCTCTACTTAAATCACAGTACTGTTGTTTGGTTTGTACTACTGAAATATAAAGTTGTGCAATGATTATTTGATAAATACAATTTGTCTAATAGAAAGCTTCAAAAGGGGTTCATATTGGGGTAAGTGGGGAAGAAAGAATTCATGAAAAAAGATTATTGGTAAAAGAATCTCAGAAATATCGCCAATTTGTTGTTGTGTTCTCTCTTATAAATGACTCAACAGATGTCCATTGGGAGGAAATGTGAATACCAACTAAGCTTCACTGGTTTGGAAGAGATTTTAAAGCTTATGTTGTCCAACTATGATACATTTTTAGCAAGTGGTAGGCCAATCATTGGTGGGATATTATTGTTACTCCAGGCATCCTCTTCCAATTTAATAGCACTGACTGCTAAAAGTTTGTGATTTTCTGGAGTTTCTGCCCTTCAGTTCAAGTCCTCTGGAGCTCCACACAAGGGTTCTCATCACTCTTCTAAGTGATGTCCTTCATGCATGGAGATATAATGGTTGTAGACTCACTGCTAGATATGCTAGTACCAGCAAAGTAATTATGGACCCTTCAAGCTCTCCGCTCAGACCATGATCAGTAAGTCAATTGTTTCCCTCAACTACACCCATAAGGCCTTACTCTTTGTTTTCTGCTTCAGCCTCATGCCCTAAAATTACAGATATACATAACTATCTGAACTTTTGCTTATTGCTCAGTACCCCTTTCTTCTAGAATATTCTCTTTCTTATTTCCCCCCTCCCCAGATTTGCTTCTTTTGGAAATATTTCCATGACCTTCCCCCACAGAAAAAAATCTGGAGTGTTTCCTTGCCTGTAACATTCATTTGTAATTAACCATTTATTTTTCTCTCTCCTCACCAAGACTGTGGGATCCAAGGATGATATCCTAGTCTCTTAGCCTTAAAGCTTAGCACTTGATTGAAACTTAGAATAGATGCTCTGTGAAATGAGTGAATGAATGAATGAACAAACGAATGAATGAATCCATGGTATGGGCCCTTCCTGTGTCTTGCCCAAGTGCATTCACCAACCCCTCAACTTACATTGTCTCTTCATCATGGCAATAGGTAGGTGGGGAGTTGAGAAGGAAGACAGATGGGATGAGGGAGGAAGTAAGAGGGAAGAGTAACGAGGAAAGAGATAAACGCATCAGAATCAAAACTGTTTTATAGGTGAGGAAACTGAGGCTCAGAGTACCTAATTCACACAGTAGAGACTGGAATCTCCTTTCATGGCTTCTGGCTCTGTGCTTTTCCTCTATATTGTGAATATTGCAGCAAGTACATTTTTAACACACAGAGGAAAACACACTGGCTCATTTCCAAAGACAATAGCCTCATCATCAGGGCCAAGGGGTCATTGTTTGAAATTTTAAAAATTAGTTCTGATTTAAACCCAGCCTCTCACTTGGAGCAATGACTCAGGCTAATTTTGTGGGTGGCATGTTTTCCTTTGAGATTTCTCATCCGATCTGTTCCCTGTTCTCCTAGATTACATAAGGGTAAGATGAATTCCGTGACTGGATCCCAACTCCCTGGGGACCAAAATAATCACTGTTCTGTTTTCCATGGGAGATGAAGATATATATTAGGATTTTAACATTTTTTGAATATCTACTTTAAAAACAGGAGACATCCGCAGCAGGTGGGGCTTGCAAATGATATTTCTAATCAGATATTCATCCAGAAAGTAATTAACTTTAGGAAAGTGTCTTCCCTGTAAGGCCCCAGAGACTTGTAAAAAGACTTCCTCACTCTTGACTCTCTGTGAACACACTTTGTTTTTGCCTCCCCCGGTGTTCCAGAGTCCAAAGGGAAGATGAGAGGTGAGTCCTGCTGATAAGGATGTCATCACATTATGGTGTTTCAGGGCTATGGGGAAAGAAGTCTCTCTTCCACTTGTCCCTCTCCACCCCAATCCCAGCACCCTCAAGATGGTGCTTTCTCATGTTTTGTAAATTGCTGAGGGTTCTGCCAGGTTCTTCAGTTTCATTTGGCTCACTGCCCTGGCTTCTCTGTCACTCCTTTTAGGAAATCCAAGGGAGGAAAAGCTAAGAATCTGTGTTTTGAATTCAGATATATATGAGTTCAAACCCTGGTTCTGCCACTTCTGAGCTGTGTACTTGTGGCTGAGCTGTGACCTCTTTCTGAGTCTCAGGTTCTCACCTCTGCCTGGACTGTCATAGACTCACTGAAAAAGTCACAAGAAAACATTCAGCTTGGTGCCTGCTTCCTAGAAGTTTCATAGCAGAGTATTTATATTCTGCCCTATCTACATTCTATCTCGTTTTGGTAAAAGAAAGTTTGGATAGAGTTTGGCTAGTGTGGTAGCTTCCCAGGGACGCTGTACCAAAGTAGCACAAAATGGGTGCCCTAAAAGAAGACAAATGGATTGTTTCACAGTGCTAGAGGCCAGAAGTCCTAAATCAAGATGTCAGCAGGGCAGTTTCCCTTTGGAATGTGTAAAGGAATCTTTACTCGCCTCTTCCTAGCTTCTGGTAGTTTGCCAGCAATCACTGGCATTCCTTGGCTTGCAGCTGCATCAGCTCCAATGCCTGCTTTGGTTGTCACACGACGTTCTCCCTGTAGCTCTCTGTCCTCACGCGGCTGTCTGCTTACAAGGGCCCTAGTCGTATTGTAGTAGGGGTTCACCTTCCACCTATACAACCTCATCTAAACTAAATTACATCTGCAAAGAACCTGTTTCCAAATAAGGTCACATTCCAAAGTACTAAGGGGTTAAGGCTTCAACATATATTTTGGGGGGGAGGTGGAGAACACAATTCAACCCATAACAAGTAAGTACTAAATTTTATGCTAATATATTCTAGTCTATTTAGTCAATATATCATATAGACGTCTGTTTAGCTTAGATTAGATTTTGCTGTCTGAGAAGTCCAATCCTAGAATGGCAGCCTTAGAGCTAAAAGAAAATATGCTGTTTATTTCGCTTCTTCCCTCTTTATGCCCCCTTTCCCCCATTTTTCCCTTTATTCTAAGCCTCCCAGCCACCATTCTTACCATCTCTAATCCATTATTCACCCAGGAGCCAGAGTTCTCTCTCTGTCCTCCTCCTCTTTCTAGAATAGTCATGTGTCTCCGTCATCTTGTTCTTAATAAGACAAAGGTCAAACTCCTCATCTTGGCATAAATTGTCCTTCAGTACCTGATCCTTACTTACCTCTGGGGTGGCTACCTGTCATGGTTTGTTCCAGACAGACTCCAGTTTTAACAGTGAAATTACTGGGAAACCCCTCAGTCGTGGACAAACCAGGGCAGTTCGTCACTCTACTACCTCCCTATGGTTTTAGATACTCTCTAGCTATTACAAGTTTAATTTGGTCTTGCTAATTGCATATTGTTCTATCATTACCTGTTTACTTACAAGATTCTGCTGCTAAATGACATGTTTTTTAAAAATTTTATTTTATTTTTTATTTAAATTCAATTTAATTAACATATAGTGTATTATTAGTTTCAGAGGTAGAATTTAGTGATTCATCAGTTGCATGTAATACCCAGTCCCCATTCCATCAAGTGCCGTCCTTAATGCCCACCACCCAGTTACCCCCTCCCCCACCCACCTCCCCTCCAGTAACCCTCAGTTTGTTTCCAAGAATTTTAGATCCAGATAAATCTGGGTTTTAATTTCAACTCTGCTGACCTTAGTATGCATATTTCATTAAGCATCAATTTCCTCAAAAGCAGAAGGCGCACAAAATGATGTATCCTTTGGTTGTTGTGAGGGTAAATTAGCTATTATGAATAAACCACCTGGCAGAGTGTCTGGTACATACTAGGTGTTGCATAAATGATAGATGGTTTTCACTGGTGGATATGTCTGTATATTCCAGAGTACCTGTGTTCAGTAAATGCTTTTGAAAAAAAACTCAAGGCTACAGAACTCAAATCTCTTGAGCCATGATCTTTCTGTGTCCTGCCATTTTCTCTCTCTGACTTAAAAATAAATCCATTCTTTCAGAGGTTAGCCTTACTAAGAACTTGGCTCAACGCCTTGTCAAGTAATGTAGAAAATGACAGATGTATTTCCTATGGACCTTTTACTACTGCAATTTTCCATGTGTCAATAATTTTCTATCCTCCAGTGATTTTGATCTGGTTGGATTCAGCGACTGATCCTTGAAGGGAAAACAGAAAACTAAAAAGTCCTTGAACCATTTCTTGTTCTCCAGTTGTCATGAACTCAAAACATAAATTCATTTAAAATTCGTGTGACATCATTGACTAAATGAGGACTCATTTAAAGCCTGTTCCTCCATATCTGCCCCCAAAGAAAACAGTAATGTTTTATTCAGCCTGATGGTGTTCAAGTTATGTGTATAAGAATGAGCAAGGGTGTCTCCCACTCATGAAGGGAGAAGGGAAAATCCTGACTGTGGTCAAAAGGATATCACTGGCTCTTGGTTTTCTCTGAGATCCTCATGGAGGCCACTGGTTCTTTTCATCTAGTGGGTATTTGATGTCATGAAAGATTAATAATTCACAGAGTCTGGGCAGTACTTTTCCACTGAGGGCTGTGTTCAGGGAAGAGCAGAAGTGCTGGCAAAAACCCGAGGCCTCCTGACAAGGTCGGATGCCTTATGCTTCAGCAAGTGTTCCAAATCCTCAGTAACCTCTTCCTTGCTGTGGCTGACACACAGAAAAGCAGGGATTCATGAAGGATTTTTAGCTTTCTTGGCTAAGGTTAAGGTGAGTTCAATCAAATAGACCTGCAAGAGATGACATGTCATCAACAGCAACAGTAAAATATAAATAAAATTTTAATTATCAGTTCCAAATAGTAATAATTCAAGAGATGTTATGAAATTATATGAGATTAACTGCTATGGGTGATGAGAGAGTTAGTAGTATCCAGGGAAAGATGAGGCATGATCTAGTATTACTACTTTTACTAGTTCTTGGTTTAATTATTTTTTTATCTACCATTTTTTTTTTAAGTTCTAGGAACTCTTCATTGCATGTGACATCTCTTTTGATCTTTACATTAATTCTGGGAGACAGACAACTTTTCCCCATCTTATAAATGAGTAAGCAGGCTCAGAAAGTCAACTGGGCTTTTCTAAAGCCATCAAGATGGTAAAAGGTGTTTGACTCTGGGGTAATTATTTCCAGACATTGCTTTTTCACATGTACTATATCACCTTTCAGTAACACTTAAAAATTAATGATTATGAAGACGATTGTTAATATTTTGCAGGAATTTATGAGTTTTCAAGACCAGTTATATCTCCCCACCCTTTTACTTGTCACAGCAGTCCTGTGCATAAACAGTTTGGGGGTTACTATCTCTACTTGGCAAATGCAGAACTTGAACTGAAGGGAGCTAATGTGATTCCCAAGGTCACTAGCCAAGTAGCTAGTGGCTGGCTTTGTGACTTGTTCTGTAGAAGATAAAGGGTCTCACACCAATGGCGGCTGCTATTTTTGGTTCCAACCCTAGTTAAAGGAAATGAGGTTGGAAACTGGTCTGAACTTGACACTCTACCTTCACTATCTTTAAAACTCCTTTGTCAAGTCCACGTGGCTCTCTGGCAGCAAGGTTCTCCCTTACCAGACTTCCAACTGCAGTGATGAGAGCTACCATCTTTTGTTCTTGTCCATTTTCCAACTCTGGTTGTACAGCCTCCTGGCAATTCTATGATCTTCCCAATAACTTTTAATAATCAGCCAGAGTCTGGTTCTGTCACTCTTTATAGCTGAAAATGCTGATCGGTACAGTTTTCCACCAAGGTTGTGAGCAAAGCAGCTTCACAGTGTTGCTACATATTCTGTCTTCAAGTAACCATAGTTCTGGCCCCCTCCCCCTTTTTAAAACCATATATTGTCAAAGTATAACCTATAATTTCCACCCTTTTGCTAAGCCATTATTTCAACAATGCTTTGCTTCACTATTTCATGCAGTTAGTGAAGATGGCTGTTGTAACTCCCTAAAAAGCTAGTTTCAGATTGCCTCACAGAGGGGAGAGGAGCATAATGAATATGGAAGAAGGAGAGGGACAGGTATAGCGAGCTTTGACTGGTTGAAGTTCCTTATTCAATGCACTTAATTTTTCTCCTTGCACTCTTCTCCACCTTCTATCCTTGTCTTTCTCGTTATCTTTCTATTCCCACTCTTTTGTCCTCTCTCCAAGCAGAAGACAAGGGGTTTTTGAGGGATATTTGACTCTACTGAAATCTAAACATCAATGTGAGCCCCTTTTGTCTTGAGCTTGCTCTGTGATGTTTATCATGCTAATACATGCATCACTTCATTTAATCTCAAACAGTTTGGAAAGAGAGATTATAACGTCTCTATTATGAGAAGAAAGAGGGGAGAGAAACTAAATTTTGGAGCATGTTAGGACTTGCTCAGGGCAGAATGGCTCCTAAGTATTTTTCCCATGAGGTTGCAAACATTAGTTGAAAGTCAGCACAAATCAGATAGTCAGAACAACAGACCAGGAAAAAGACAGCTTTTTGGAGCACTTGCTCTGTTACTTACCAACTGTGTGTATCCTGGGCAAGCTATTCCAAACCTTTCTTAGACATCACCATGGGAGTGTGGGAATGTGAAGGTTGGACACTCAGTGGAAGATAAATAGAATTCTGGCACTTCACTTGAACTGTCTCTTTTGCCCCACATTCGGTTTGCTCCCCCACAACATGCCTCCTGTGATATCTTTGGGAGGCATGAGATCTAGCTTTCTTTCCCAGCATGTGAAGATGCCTCGGTCCCAGATGGCTTTTGCCGCCAGCCAGATGGCCTCTGCATACTGGACAGGTGTGCCACTAGAGCTCCTAGTTCTCTTTTTGTGAAAGCTCAAGTTACCCATGGCTGTTCCTGACCACATTTCATCATACAGAAAGTTGGAGCTTTGGATAACAAAATTGGATGGGGCTAGCTAGAGTATGGTATATTTAGAATGGTGAACCTCAATTTTGCCTGTAAGCAATGAAGTCTGGGGAGTCAAGGGTCACACCTCAGCCCCAGGAGAATCATTCACTAAATTATAGGACTCTTAGACAGATAAAGTGAGTCTCTATGGTGTCAGATACAGTAGGGGCAAATTCTTAGTTCTGCTACTTACTCATTGGTGTACTTGGCCAGCTTACTTACCTACCCTAAGCCTCAATTTCTTCTTCCAAACTGAGGACAATATTTTAAGACCTCGGGTAGTTGTGAAGATTACACAAGAAGAGTCCTGTAAAAGAATTATGTCTGTGCCTGACACAGAGTGACCATTCACTAAATATTCACTGTTAATGTGCTCAGTGCCTAAGACACAGCAGTTGATGATAAATAGCAATCCCATTTCCCACTGGATGGTATTTGTTCTGTCATTGCTCAAGGAGACATAATACGTGGGTGAAGTGCCATGATGGCTTTTATTATAAACTTGGCAAATCCACTCACCTGAATCAAGCTTCTTTATTAAGGGATCTGATTGGCAGGGATAAGAATTTTATAAGCTATCTTCACAAAAAAATATTGAGTGTACCATTGGGTTTTCAAAGTAATAAATATTGAGAAGTAGACAGCCTTTCTCCCCTTACTTTTCAAGTAGAATTTTCATATGTTGTCAACATAGCAAGAGAGAGAAGAAGGTACAGGAGAAGGTAAGATGGTTGAGAGGCATCTCAAAAATTCATCAAGAGATGAATTTTACTACTCATTCTAAAACACATCTGCTTCTTGTGTGGAAGTTGGGTCCCTGGCTAGACTACAAGTTCTATTAAGGTACCAATTATGATTGAACTCTCTTTGTGTTTCTTATGTGTACATGGGCACCATGTAAAGTATCCCTCTACTCGAACTATACTTTGCAGTTCTTCCCAGTTCATGCCTCTGTCTACCTTTGTTTTCTCTGCTGGGAACCAGTTCCCACACTTATCTGGCTGTATAGTTCATTTCTCAAGACTCAGTTTAAATGTCATCTCCTCTGGAAGGGCTACTTGTGCCCAAGGAAGCCTGCTTAAGTTTGTCTTCTTGGTATTTCTTGGACAGGAAGTGGAACTGCTCACTGTCATATCAGACAGAGAACAAGTACTCAGATCATTCTGACACAGCCAGCACGAACAGCATCATCAATACTCTCAAATAAGATGGATATTTTTAAAGTATTCACTTGGCCAAATCGTCTGGATCCTAAAGATGCTTGACTTTTGGTGTCTTGGGCTACCTGTTACAAGAAAAAGAAACATGTGGTTTTAGAAGCGGGAGAACCAGGATTTAGCTCTTGGTTCTCACTACTTATTAGTTGTGTGAAAACTGAATCTCAATTTTCTTATTTTTTTTAAAATGAATATAAAGAAAGCTACCTTGAAGTTCTGATACATGACTGACTAAGATAATGCAGGTCAAGTATCAAGCATGTCTCTGGGATCCAGAAGACACTCAGTGAACAGTAGTTATCATAAGACTGTCTGTCCTTGTAAAACATTCTAGGGCCCCCTTCTAAGAAACTGAAGTTTAGTTCCCATTATTCACACATAAAACCTCTTTTTACAAGATGATCCTAAGCGTAGCTTATTAAAGAAACAGTCCATCTACACATGCTACTCCATCTTTCTGGAAATAGTAACTCTTGCCAACCACAAGGATTACATTTCTGGAAAATGTTATGGTTGGTAAAGATTATTACTAATGTAATCAAGATACAACAAAAAATACAAGTTCAAGGGATAAACAATAAATAAAGATGGCATTACGTGTATTTTAAAAGCAAATAAATGGTAGGACATCTAACTCCAAAGCTCAATAAACACAATTGATCTGTCAAGATTAAAATCTTGCTGTTCCCCCTACAGATATTCCTTTATTGCAATCAAATTGGTGAGGAAACAGAAGTAGTGGGGCTGACTGTAAGGTCCGTTATATATTTCATTTTCTCCATGGCGTCCATTAAGAGCAAATTAGGTGAAAATTTGAATGAATCCTTACTGTTATTTTTGTTATGAATCCTCCAAAGAATCAATGTTGAGTTTGGTTGTTACTTTGTTAGTACCATGACAGGGCCAGTCATACTTTAGGAAGAAACATGTGAGGTACAAGGGCAGAATAAAAAAGTAGCATGCTCTTTTCTTTGTTTTATTTCGACTAATGTCAGACTTAAAGAAAAGTTGCAAAAATAGTACAAAAGTTCCCTTACATGCCTGACTCCACTTTCCCAAATGTTAAAAATGTTAACATCCTATATAACTAAAGTGGGACTTTCAAAACCAGGGAATTCACGTTTGCAGTATTATGAGCTGAAGTACAAACTCTTTTCAAAATTCACCAATTTTTCAATAGTGTACTTTTTCTCCTTTAAGATTCAATTCAAGATCCCATGTTACATTTCTCTCCTATTAGAAGTCCTTAGCTGCCTCCCCTCTGTAACAGTTCCCTCAGTCTTTTCTCACCGTTCATGATTTTGGCACTTCTGAAGAGCAGGGATCGATTATTTTGTAGACTATCCCTCAATCTGGATTTGTGCCAAGAATGGATTTGTTTTTTATCAGTGTTTATGCATTTTAGCCAAGAGTTATGCAAAAATGCTGTAGTGTCTTCTGTATATCTTATCAAAGGGTTCATGACATCAGTGTCTTATAGCTAGTCATGCTTACCTTGATCCCTTGGTTAGGTTAACATCTGTCAAATTTCTCCATTGTAAAATTATTTTTTCTTTGTTGTTGACAAATATTTGGGCGAGATGTTCTGAGATTATGAAAATCGTGATTCTCCTCAAACTCTTACCAAAAAAAAGCATCTGCAATGCTATTTACTGTGGTGTTTGCCTACTGGTGATTCTAGACTTCCTTCTATTCTCCTCCATTTATTAATTGGAATTCTACTGTGTGGAAGAGCTATCTCTTATCGATTGATTGATTTCATTATATCAATAGAGCTCATTGGTATTTATGTAATTCTATGGGTTAAAATTCAACACTACCATTATTATCTCATAAACAAAAGCACTCTCTTCACAGTTGCCCTGATCGTATTGGAAAGAACACAGGAAAGGATGATTGGAGCTCTGGGCTAAGCTGAGCCTTCTCTTCCATTATGCACTGAAATATCTATATCAGCATATTTGGGTCAGCTTGTGGATATTGAAATAGAGCACAGAGCGTAACAATATGAGAGGCAGAGGGAGAGAGAGAGAGAACACCAAAGGGCCACATGGAACCCGGAAGGAAGGAAAACAGGGTCAGCTCCATCTAGAACTGCTTACTGAGTTGAGATGTGCATCAGAGACCCTTTATGCTATCCTGGAGTAGGGAGGACCAGGAATTACTAATTTATCCTGAAAAAGAGTGCTTAAATATTCAGCAAAGAATATGTAACATACAATAAGGACCAGTTCTTGGGGGTTCCTTTGTGATGACTTTAACTCTGGCCAAATTGACCTTTTGTAGATTTTGTCCTTTCAGAATAAATGGGACAGAGGGCTGGCCCGAGACATTGACTGACTCTCTTGCGAAACTATAGAAGAGGGAGGGGTTAAAGAAAACAACAGACATGAAATGATTTAGAAAGACTCAAATATGATGTGGAGCAATGAAAGGGGGGGAAATACTCAATGCAAAATGCTGGATTGGAGACCAGAAATTCAAGCTCTAGTCCTGACTTTGTATCACGGGGTTTAGTTTCCTCATTTGAAAATGACACTATTACATTTGATGGTCTCTGAAATCCCTCCCTTCATCTCTCTGGCATGGGGCTATTCCTTTTAATGTGTTGGTTTAATGTTGGTAAAGTGGGTGGGTTGTATTAATTTATGAGGAATTTCTAGAGAGTTTAAAGCATTTTAGCCCAAGTCTATGAACTGAGATGTACTCCAAAGAAGACCAAGGCGAGCTGCAGGATTTGCCATGCTTAGAAAGGCTCTGGGAATTCCTGAAGACAAATGCACGAAGCCACTCTGTACTTGACGTTTCTGTGAAATTGTTCGCATTCAGTTGCTGTTGGGCACATATGCTGCAGAGCTTGGTTTTAAGCCTAGCATATGGCAGCTTTGGAATAAAGTTCAGATTCCTGTTAATATCCTTGGCTCATTTGTCTTCCCAGTTCTAGTAAATGACAGACGAGAGAGTAGAATGCTATTCTAGTGAGGGGCATTACATCAGTGAAGTTTGCTCTTCACCTGCAGAGGGGGTTGATGTTTAGCATTCAGAAACTTCATCAGGTTGTTTCCTTTTCTTTTTATCTGTCTGTCTTTGTATCTTCTTTTGTGCCCTTCTTTGTTTGTGTCTTTCTTTCTTGTATCTTTCCTTCCTCTGGCCCTCTGTTGCTCCCTCCCTCCCTTATTCCCTTCCTTTCTTTTTTGCTAATGAGTTCCTTGGGGGGTAATCTGTGACGGTTAGATGAAGAGAGAGTTTTCTGAGACAGTTTTCTTTTACTGGCAAGTCTTGAAAAGGAGAGAGGCCACAGGTAATGTGATTCTCTCTGTAGCCAGGCCAGAGCTTACTCTCCATTGAGGGACAGCCCCTCCTGACTCACACCATCCAGGGAAAGAAGAGTATAAATTTATTTCCCTCAGCAGAGCCTAAGTCCTCTGCGATTTCCATTTGTGAATTCCTCTGTATAGAAATTAAAGTCAGAACTGACCTGACAGTCCTTTAGGCTCAGTGACTTTCCAGATTGCTCTCAAAGGCGAACAAGATTATTGGTGGTGCCTCAAGGCCGCTGAGGCAGGTGGGTGGGTCCCTGAGACCCCAGCCTCACTTTGGCCAACATGACGGGTTAGTTAAGAGCATGGGATGCCAGAGCCAGGTTTGCTGGGTGTGATCCTGGTTAGCTGTGAGTTCTAGGGCAAGGTACTTAACCTCTCTGTGCTCCACCTATAAAATGGGAATAAAATCATCATAATAATGCTTACCTCATAGGATTGTGTGGGAATTAAATGAGCTAATATACTTAAAGCGCTTACAACCGTGGAGGTCATATGTCAAGTGCTATGGAAGTCTCTTCTGTTAGTCTTAATAAGTCTATGTCATCATCACCACTGAAATTCTATACACATCAGCTGATGAGAAGGTTTAACTGTTAAGAAAATGCTTTGCACACCCATACACGTACCCCGTTTTTTTGTTTTTTGGGTTTTTTTTTTTTTTTTTTGCTAATCTTATCCAGGGCTAAGAAGCCCTGTAATGTAGTCAGCTAAACTCTGCTTGAACATGCCTGGTGATAAAGAGCGATTTCATCAACTCGTATGGCCTCCCGCTTTGTTGGTAATAAGCTCTTGCTAATGAGCTAAAATCTATTTCCTTGTAATTTCAACCAACGAGCCCCTTTTCCTCCCTTCTGGAATCACGCGGAATTAATCTCTTTTACTTCCCTATGACAGCTAGTCTTGCGCTTGGCCCAAGAATGAGCTCAACATCATTGATGGGATCCAGTCTCCTTGCTTACATGCTTCCAGTGGGAATGAGCTCACTACCTCCTGAAGCAGCTTGTCTGGCTGTCAGGGTAGGGGCCAAGGGCAGGCTGCCCAAAATGTGCCACTTTGGCATATTGATGATTTTAAATAAAAGTTACTTAAGAGACAGTCTGTGCAAGAAGGACACTCAGGCCTCTCTCCCTCTGAAAGCAGGAAATAAATCTCCCTTGTGAAAGGGGCCCTCCTTGTACTGGGAAGTATAGAGAATTCTTATCACCAGAGGTGGGAAATTTAGAGCCTAGAAGGCAGTACAAACAACTCTTATTACTTTTTACTAATTTACTCCCCAAGCCCAAATTCTGTTCAGAATTCTTTACTAATTGAAACTCCCAAAGTTAAGTTTTCTTTGTCCTGTCAATTCCTCAGAGATTCATTGTCTCTTTGTCTAAAAAGTATAAAAACTGCCTGCCTTGGTCATTTCTTTAGGTCTCAATTTCATTATTGGGCCTCTGTGTACATGTAATTAAACCTTGTTTTTTTTGTTTTTTTTTTTCCTCCTTTTAATCTGTCTCATGTCAATTTAATTCTTAGTCCAGCAGAAGGACCTTGGACTGAGGAAAATTTCCTCCTCTCCTTCATCGGTCACCTCTGATGATTAGAAATTCTTCCTGCAGCCAAACCGACTGGCCTCTCCTTGTGCTTGCACCCACTGGCTCCCTTAGAGTTGCTTAAAATTCTAGTTCCCCTTCTCTAAATGGGCTTTATGATAATAAAAGAGAGGCATTCCTCTTGTCTTCTCCAGGTCGATGGTTCTTTCAACTGCTCCGTATATGAAGCACTTCTCCAGGATTCATCATCCTATCTGTCCAAATAAAGCCAAAATAATGCAGTCACATTTTCTCTGGCTCTTTCCCAGCCCTGCATTCTTGGAGCGCCCGGAGTCTTGTTTCACACGAGCTCTCTAGCTTTTCCTTTATCCTTCATCTGCTCTGGTTCTCTCTTGCCAGTGTCCATTGTGGAAAACCAATGAGGGTCACACCTCCTTCTGCTATAGCTGAGTACAGAACACTGATGTCTTGGTAAAGGTTTCTGCTTCTCCAGAAACTGCCAGCATTGTGGGGGCTCTGAGGAATTTGTTCCTGCCTTGGGACATCAAAGCACTCTGAACCCCTTGTGGAGGCCCCACTCGGCCACATCTCTGCCCCTAGGCACCAAAGAAGTGATGTTGTGTCTCCAGGTTAAATGGTGGTGACCTCCCTCTTTTCATGGCTGGCAAACATCCATGGGACTGGGGGACCAATAACTGCAAAGGACACTCTTTCCTGCCCTTGCTCCCCACCAATGTATATGCAAAAATATTTTCCTTGTCTTGCTCATAGGGGTTGCTTCTTGCTGCCCTGCCCATCTGCTCATATATATCTGATCCAGTCTGAGCTCCAAGTGGGACCCCTAAAACACAGGGCAAGGTGTCCAGGTCTGTCACCATCACATTTCCTCACCTTTGCTTGAACAAAGAATTGATTTATGTTATTCAAATAATACAAATGTAGATATTGGGTCCAACCTGTGGTAGTGACAAGAAGTGTTCCAGAAGAGAACTTGAGTGGGGACGGGCAGTGGGGAGTTCCATGAGAGGGTGGGGTTTGACCTGAGGAGGGTTCATATGAGCAGAGGTAATAAGTGCAAACTCTGTGTCTGGGATTCTAGTGTGCATGTGTATGTACATATGCTTGGTATACTCTCTGGGGATATATGGGCAAAATATAGTGTGATTGCTTTGGGGAATAATTAAAATAATTAAGTTTAAATTAGAACCATTGACTTGGAAGGCTATTTTCTAACAGTGATTTACTCTAATACAAACAAACAAAAAAAATCAATACTATTTACATAGTGCAATCCCATTCAAATTGCTATACTTAGTTAGCGTTCACATCCTACTAAGGCTGACAGTATTATTTGTCCATAATAGTCAAGTTGCAACCAGACAATATAAAAACAAAATTAAAGCCTTTGTTTTATCACTTATCATTTTTCAATTGCATTATTTTTTTCTATAATTGAATTAGGTGCAGGTTCTAGCCTTTTTAAAACAAGTTCTGAAATTGTATATGATTTAAGTTTTCATTTCTAAACACAACTATCTTTTATAACTGAGATCTCTCTTCAAACCCATTCATTCATTTATCTACTCATAGAGAAAAATATGTGAAACATAATATGTGCAAGGCAATAATGTTAGCTGTAATAGGGAATATCAAAAATGAATTCGATATCATTCTTGCCCTCAAAGAATAAGCTGGACAACTAGGGAAGAATCTCCCTTACACTTTAATCTCACATAGAGTATAATTTGTATTAGGATGATGGCACAAACCAGGTACAATGGGAGTAAATAATCGGGGGTCACAGTCTTTTAACTGGGGCATGGGGGACTTCAACAGAAGATTTTCTATAGGAGAAAAATCTCAGGGAAGAGTCTTCAAGGAACAAAATAAGACAGAAGCCAAGACCTGGAAGACTGGAAGTCCAGCACACATTGAGGACATAGCAGATGTGTTGCTGCTGAGAAAGAATGTAGTACCTGGGAAGAGTCGGGTTGACCATGCAGCTTTTCAAGATTGCAAAAGGCATTGGGAGATCAGCATTCAGGATTTTGTCCCCTGCTCTTACCCAATGAAGGGACTCTGAGGAGTTTAGAGCATAGGAGTAACATGATCAGAGCTCAGCTTCTGCATTCTCCTTTTGCATCTCTGGTTTTGTGATATTCATCCCAATCAAATCCATTCAGAACCACCTGATGTCATAGGTATTCTAGACCTCTCATTCTGTGATGAGCAAACTAAGGCACAGAGAGACCAAGCAGTTCAACTAACGCTTTGCCTTAAGGATGGGTGCTTTGGAGAAAGCCCTGCCTTCTCTTCAGGAGCATCTAAGTCTCTGCTTTGGTTAAGTTGGGAAGAGGGAGGAAGAGAAACAAACACCCGCAGGGCCTTTGCCATGTGAAGAACATTCCCTGGAGAATGTATATATATTCTCATTTGATCCCTACCTAACCTTGATGTGAATGGGCTTCCCTTGGTTGTGAGGCCAAGGGGCTCTCAGGCTTGTGTTGGAGGGGAAGAAAAGGAGAAGTCAGAACAGGAAGGAGGAGAAAAATGATTAGAGTTCCTTGTGAGCTGGACCTTGTGATAAGACCTTTGCACATATTTTCTCTGCAATTTTCACAGCTTTAGGAGATTGACGTAATGCTTACCATTTTTATAGACAAAGGAACTGAGGCTGAGGATAGTTACATAACTTACAATGTATATAATTATTGAACACTTACTCTTCAAAGGACTTTTTGATCTAACCCACTCTGTCTTCGCAACAGCTTTACAGATGGGTACATTATGGATAAAGAAATGGGCAGAAGAATCCAGAAAACTTGACCAATGCGAAATAGCTAGTAAATGGGTGATCTGTGAGTTAAGTACAAATAATCTAGTTCTGTAGTAAACTTTCCTCATCACGGCACCATATTTGGCATCAATTTATCAGAGGGCACAATTGCTACATGATGGAACATCCCAAATCTGAAGTTTCTGCACCTTCCACTATTCCATGAGGCTCAAAGCATTTTCAAGCAATTCAATTAAAAACATTTATTGACTTCCTGGTTTATGCCAGACTTACACCAACACACCCATGCATGTACACAAGCTTGCATGCACACATACACATGCACACACACTCACGTACCCTGCCTAATGTGAGGCCATCAGTAAGCTGGTGGGAAAAAGATCCTTTGGGGTTTATAGTGTCATTATAAATCTATCTACTTTGCCACTAGCTCAGAAGCACATTTAAAACATGTATTTAAATATTTACTTTATATGTTTAAAATACCTATTTAATAACATCGGCAATAATTAATACCAAATGTATTATTTATCTATTGTTACACACAAGCTCCTCTTTTGGCCAATTCTAATAGTACTTCATGGAGAAGGTGATTTGAAGAAAAATTTCTAGCTTAATTGATGGAGCAAAATGAAGCACAGTCCACCCCTTGTCAACTTGGCATCCATACAACCCCCTTTAAAAAAATCATTAAATTGAATTTAAAAATAAATAAAAAATAATCATATTGAATTTTGAAGTTAAGTAATACCAAAATCATATTTCAATTTTACATAATGTAGCTATCCCTTGTACAGCTAAAAATATGTTGTCTATCCCCTAAATCAATGCACAAAGTCTCTTATACCACTTTATCCTCCTTTTGGTGGTGCTCATTCTTCTCTTCGCTGAATCACACTCTCCCCTTGGTATCTGAGATATGAAGTTAACTACTATTAAAATCTTTTGTATCATATAGTAGGATAATAGGATAGGGAAAAAGAAAACAGAACAAAAAATTACTTATTATCAAATAAATATATTTATATCAGAACAAAAAAGAAACTGCACAGTCCTCAGATCTACAAATGGTCATGTAGTTCATAGCTGACACTCATAACTTCTTCCACTGCCCCATTTCATAGTCCTTTTGCTCTCAGTAAGCACCTCAAGTGATCATGGTCCCTTGCCTTCTTTTTTGAACCTTTATTCCTGAGGGTCTATACTGTTTGCTTTTCTGCCTATATTGGGTTGTTGGAGGGTTTTTTTGATTAACTCTTGTCACAAAATGTGATTAGATCACAAAGGCAAAGCCCTCATGAATGGGATTAGTGTCCATATAAAAGAGACCCCAGAGAGATCCCTTGTCCATTCCATCAGGTCAGGCTACAGCAAAAAGACAGCAGTCTAGAACAGGTTCTCATCCAACCTGAATCTGCTGAGGCCTCGATCTTGGACTTCCTAGACTCCAGAACTCTGAGAAATAAACTGATGTTGTTTATAAGCTACCCAGTTTATGGTGTTCTTGTTATAGAAGCCTGAATGGACTAAGGCACTGTCTTACCATTGCATACTGGGTGACTGGGGAACAGGTAACTTGCCTTTTTAGTTTATGGATCTCTGGCTCAAGAGGATCTTCACACAAAGGTCTGACCCCAGGTAACCTTGTCCATATCTGGAGTTGAGACAGAGCATGAGATCATGGATCCCATCAAAGCAGATGATATGATGGATGAGATTTGGGGAGTCTTGAGGGAGGATAAAGTATAGTTTGTATGTCAGGGGGTGTGAATTACTGGGACAAAAGGGCAAATTCTGCTTTTCTCCATACTTCTCTGTGCATCAAAAGGCTGACCTTTATAGATTGTAGCATCAGGGCTCCGTCGTCTTCTGTCTTTTCTTAAGTTTGGCCAGTGAGAGGTTCCAGGAGGAGACCAGAGATTAGAAGAACAAGGCTAAGGCTTTACTCTTTCTACTTCCTCCCTGCTTCAGGGTGGTTTTGGCAGAGGCTGTGTTCTTTCAAAGATATAGTTCTACAGATGGGCTTCTGTTATACATGCCCTTTCTTTTCCCTTTGTTAAACACCTCCAGCCAACATTTGTCCCTGAGTGTCTCAACATTCCTTTTGGGCTTCCTTAACCTGACTGACACTTCTGTAAATAGTTATATCCTTACAAAAACTCTTCTAAAATCCCAGCTGAGGTTTTGATTTCCTGCCAGGACCTGACTGGTATGTCTAGTTTCAAGTGATGCTTTTTGTCACTTACCAAGTGTGTAACCAAGGATGGATCATATAATTTTCTGAACTTAATTATCCTCATCTATAGAGTTGTGGAAGATCATACATTCATTGAGCATCAGTCATATGCAAGGCACTTCATGTAGGTTAATTCATTTGCTCTTTATTTAGTTTTTATGAATTTATCTTTTTAACATGGCATTCCCAAACCTCTATAGACACCTGGAACATGACAGATGGTCAGTATGTGCTTATTGAATGAATGATGTAGGCACAAAATTAGTATCATTATCTTAGCTGTAAATAAATTGGTTCTGGGGCACATAATGCCACCAGATGAAGATCATAGAGCTAATGAATGGCACTACTGGAATTGGAGCCTAAGCTGTCTAATTTTATAATTTTTGCTCTTTCCAGGACATGATCTTGCTTATCCATTTAGCCAACTCTTACAGAGCTGACATGAGAGTTAAAGGAAATGAAAACATGAAAACGTGCTATGAATTCTAAAATCTTGAACATTCTGCATCATAATCATCTTTATAAATTTGTTTTAGAACCTCTTTCCCACTCTCCTGCCCCTGAGTACCATGCAGACATCAAATACAAACTCACTCTGATGTAAGTGTCAGCCAAACATAAATATGAAGGCTGGTTGCTAGGGAAGAGGAATAGAAAAAGAAACTTACTTGGGGGGTTTTCTGCTCATTTATACTATTTTCTCAGCTGTGTCCTCTAATAAAATGGCTAATTAGATAATTTTCAAGTTACAAAATTTCACATTAGATGGAAACATTGATTTTAAAGAAACAATTTGGGCTTTGGATCTGGATGTGAGAGGAAAATATTCTGAAAGTATGTTTAGAAAGAGCTTGAACTTGGTACTCTGATTCCCAAGTCACAAGTAAATGGAAGTCATGGGAGTCACCAGAAATTGTGTCTGGGACCTTGGGTAAAAATTGAGGTTCTGAACCTTGGGACACATTATTGACTGTTTCCATGATGAAACTTTGGTCTCCTGGGGAGATGGAAAAATTGGCTAGACCCAAAAGGCGATGGACTCTTTGATGAGGAAATGGTTGAAAGAGCTTTATAGAAGTTATATACAGCATGTTATCCGTGCCGTTTTTCCCTTTATGTTGCTTATACATCACTTTAAGAAGTTCAAAGTACATAATGGCACAAAAATAGTGATGAGATAGATCTATCTCTTAGGGCAACATCCTTGGCTGTGGAACTCTCTCCCTTTGCTTATCATAGTACAACCCCAGTGGTCAGTGGTTCTATAATTTTGGAGATCTCAGATTCTATTTACTATTTTTATAGTAGCTGATACAAAACAAACTCATAAAGAAGAGAGCGTCTAAAAAGTGAAACTGGTTTTAGCAAACACAAGCTTCCAAATCAATGTAGTTCTTCCAAGTGGTTGCCCTGAGAAACCGAGGTCTTATGTCAGCAATAACAACTTTGATGAACTACATCACAATCTGAAATATATGAAGTCATTAAAAAATCCTGAATATTCTCATACTCTTTCTCTGTAGCTGTAAAATGAAGGATTTTAGAAACTCTTTTCTACATTCAAAATGTCATGATGTTTCAAAGATCTCAGCCCCAGTAACTCTTAATTCATTTCTTTCATTTACACACCCAACAAATATTTATTCAGCTCTTAATAATGTGTCAGGTTTTACTCCTGACGCTGTGGCTTGAAGATGGATGTCACAGTCTAGGATGGAGGAGTTGACAGCTTAGTGGTACAGATAAGTAAACATCAATAACAAAGGATGAAAAATGTTTGTAGAGGAGTAAGCCCAAGGAGTTTCAGAGAACAGAGAAGGGGCCCTTAGCATCCTGGAGGGTCAGGGAGGTGTGCCCAGAAGAGAAAACTTGCAGGTAGATTTTGAAGGATATTCAGTAGTAATCCAGGTCAAAAGACTGGAAAATCAAGAGCAGCAGAGGAACCAGGATGAGGGAAGATGGTTTATTCATCATGTAGTAGTTCCTTATGGACAGATCATAAGTCAGGTACCAGGGTACCAGAGGAAGAGGCAAGATATATAAATCAAGGACATCACCATACAAGAGATGCTTTCAGGCCATCCTTCCCTAGATTTGGTCTCTTTAGACAAGAATCAGTCTACAAAGGGATGATAGCTAGAATTAATTTTCTACTTGACTGTAGTATCACCTTTGGTAAAGGCCTGTTACTGTCCCAGACTTTAACTGTAAACAGCTTAGGATGGGAATTCAAGGCAACTTTGTGTTAATTCTCCAAGCTTCTTGAAATCTACTCCACCTTCCCTTGGAGCAATGAGTTTTGTTCCTTATTGACCACTGCATGGTTTCTGGTCCTCCATCCTCATCTTGATGTTGAAAACCATTACTATGAAAAGTAATTCTCCAGCCTTACCATCTGATAATTCCCTAAGGTGCTAGCGCTGGTTCAGATGGAATGTCAGGTTGCTTTATCTCTCTGGGATTGAATGTTTCGAATGGCTGATTTTCCTATCACCCAGATTCTCTCATTCTGGATTTTAGCTCTTTCCCCTTTCTTGTCCAGCATCCCTAGTCAGGTCATATGGCCCATGGCCCCAAGACTAGGTTCTGGACTTTAGCAGTCCCTGCTAATGGTTTGTTTGTGCTTCCATATTAGCAACCAATAGAGAAAAGTCAACTCGAATTTGGGGTCAAGGGGCCAGTATCAGGTGGGCCTGTGAACTCTTCTATCAGTGTTAAGGCCCCACTCAAAGCCTCTTGGGCTGTTAGGAAACTGAGAACAAAGGGATCCTTGTATAGCCTGTATTGATTAACAAATGAATTTCTTTTCAAGAGAAGTTGAGTGGAAGAAAGTCCTTTTCTCTTAATTTCATGGATATCCTTCCTCTAAAGTAACCATCTGCCAAACAGCCCACCAGATCTATACAGCACATTTCACCACCTGCTCAAATTTTTGCTGGGTTGGCCACAGTACCTCCATCATCATCCTGTTGAACCAAGTGGTAGCCGCTGCCCTGAAAGTTATCTCCCTTGTGAAATTCAGCAGCGTTGGGAATGTGGCTGCTCTCTTTTGGATGTGTGGGCTCCCTCAGTGTCACACCAACTCAGTTTGTAATACATTAAGAAGCTTCTATACTTCTGTCAAAAATCTTCCTGTCACTGCAACGGGGCTACCAATCTTGCTGACAACTGCCAGGTGGCTCCTGTTTCTCACTAGAAAGCTGAGAGAACCCCAGTGAAATGGTTTCCAACTTCTTTCTGTATTAGGTGGGGCAGGCAGCTAATGCTCCATATATTCACACTGTCTTCTGTTCTATTCGCCTGGAAACTCCCTGAAGGCAAATACTGGGCTATGTTTTCATTCAGAAAGTATTTATTGAGTATCTACTGTATATATGTTGAATTTGTCCTTTTGGCCCCTCACACAGGGAATGGCTCATAAGTGATGCCCAGCAACATTGCTAATGGCTTGCATGGAGGGCCTGCCCTCCTCAGGTGTCTTCACTCTTCCACCTTGTTATTACAGCACCACGCTCACTTGTTCCCCAGGTAGTTACGGTGGTCTAGCCTCAGACTCTATAGAGTGTTCATACCCATGTGTTGTTTCTTGCACAAAATTTAGAAATGATCTTCAGCTTTAAGGGAAATAAAAAGGGCAAAGAATCTCTAAATTTTCAAAAAGGGAACTATATGCAAACAATGAATCATGGAATGCTACATCAAAAACTAATGATGTAATATATGGTGATTAACATAACATAATAAAATAAAATAAAAAAAACTAATGATGTACTGTATGGTGACTAACATAACATAATAAAAATATTTTTAAAAAGGGGAACTATAGGGAAATAATGCTAAGCAGGAAGTACACCTGGGTTTCCAATGGAATCTTAGGTCCTATGGCATACCTGGCATACTTGTTTATCATTGCTCTTAGCATTAACCCTAGGTCTTTACACCAATTCTCTTTCTCTTCTTTTCTCTTTCTTCTTAGCTGTTGATAAACTTCTCTGTCCCTGGTCCACTCATTGAGCCCTGACCCTATACTGGTTTATTCTTGTTCCATAGTCTGTCTTACTTACACATGGTTTGGTCTTACTGTACAGTGTGCTGAGTGAGCACCTACCCCAGGCCCCATCTGTGTAGCTCCTACAAGCCTGGCTTTGTGTTATTCACCCAGACGCCCTGTGCTGACCGACTTGACTCATCTCTCTCTGCCTGTCTCAGTCCGGAACTGAGATCTCCATTTTAGAATCTGAATGTTTGCAGTTCCCTTGCTCCTGTGTTACTTGGAATTCGGGGTAATGACATTTCTATCTGTTGCCTCAAAACCAAAGGAAGGGCACTGGGTAGACAGGTTTCTTGACAGCCCCTTAACCTTGTTCCATCCCCATGCCTGGAATCCCTTTCACAGAACCAGAATTGGAGAGTCCGATGATAGACCGGGACCCTTGTCTACCACTACAAGAGGGGGCCACCTTTTCCATATCTGCTTATCTATGATCCCACTTTGTTCACCTCTGCAGAGTGTTCAAACTCATTACTTTGATAATTATGTCTAAGCTCTCTGACTATACGAGACGAATCAAAGTGAAGTCAGTGATGAGGATTCTTTAGGCACACAAAATGTTGTACTAACTACTGTGTTCTATTTTAAACCAGTGGTTTGGGGAAAAGCTGATACAGCTTCAGTTTGCTTATTGTTCCTCCCAAATGCATCATTCCAGTGCTGTGGCTGCTTGAATGAACGTTTGTGCATCACTGCGCCGAAGTTTATCTGTATCATACCGATAACAAGATTAAAAAATACTACAATGTAGGGAATGTTCTGAATTTGCTTCTTCAAGGGCATTTCCTTACAAGGATAATGAAAATGCTCACTATGAATATTTAACTCATACCACACTTATTTTCTAAACTTATTTTAACATCTCTTTTTCAGAATCATAGAAGGAATAGCTACCCTCAGTTCACAGGCAAGGTGACAGTCCCCTGAAGACTCCTAAGAACCAAAACACATTGATAAGGGTCATGTATATACTAGAGACCCACATTTCTCTTAAATATAGTAACACTGAAGTATTTTTATGTTTTTGTGTTTCTAAAATATGGGTTTTGTTTTTCCTAATTTCGATAACAATACTTTTGTCAAGCCAACTATAAATACAAAACTGCCCTGAAAACACAGTTGAATGAATTGTCATTTTCTGAGTTTCAAGCTTGTAGAAGGGAGGAAAAGGCAGCTGATAAAGATAACCTTGAAAATGTTCTTTCTTGACATCCATATTTGTTGCCATGCTTCAGTTACTTGCTAGGCAAGTACTAAGGATCAAGAAATAGAAGACAATGACCCTCTGTGATAGTCTTCGGTGATGATTGTCAAATATTTCTAATTGTTCTGCTTCTAGCCATTCCCTGGATACATGTGGTCAGTTGAGTCCTAAGGCTAGTTCTGGCCAATGAGTTGTGAAAGAAAGTGCTTGCATCATTCTGGGCTAGAACAACCCATTGTTAGGCAAAACTCTTTATCTTCTTTGCCATGGTGGCTGGCTGTGCTGGAGATAGAGACTATTCCCCTTGAGTGTAAAGGGAACCTATGAGTAAGATGGGACATGTCTCCTATGATTACATTACTAATCAATACCCTTTGAGTCAATCAAAAGGGAAGCTAATCTGGGTGGGCTTGGCCTAATCAGGTGATCCCCTTCAAGAAAGGTGATGTCCGAAGAGACACTTTGCTGTTGGCCTGAAAGATAGCAAATAAGAGAATGGGGGCATCAACCATCCAATCACAGGAGCTGAATTCTGTCAAAAAACCTGAATGAGCTTTGAAGAGGAACCTAAGCCTTGGATAAGATTGTAGTTGTGGTCGACACCTTTATTTCAGCCCTGCAAAATTTTGAGCAGAGTACCTAGCTAATCCATGCCTATAAGGAACTCTGAGATAGTCAATTTGTGCTGTTTTAAGTTACTAAGTTTGTGGTCATTTGTTACACAGCAATAGAACTCTTTTTTTTCCCCCAAGATTTTATTTATTTATTTGACAGGGAGAAAGAGAGAGAGAGCACAAGCAAGGGGAGTGGCAGGCAGAGGGAGAGGGAGAAACAGGCTCCCTGCTCAGCAGGGAGCCCAATGCAGGGCTTGATCCCAGGATGCTGGGATCATGACCTGAGCCAAAGGCAGACGTTTAACTGACTGAGCCACCCAGGTACCCCCCAGTAGAACTCTTATATAGTCATGAGAAGCTTCCCAGGATTGATATCTCCTGATTTAGGGGGATGGGATCTGAAAGAAAGAGCCAAATAATCCAGGTGAAGAATCATGACCTAGAAGTTATACCAAGATGAAGGAAGAGTAATTCTAAGGTTGAGAAGCATGAAAGACTTTGAAGTGCCTTGGAAAAGAAAAACAACTCAGTGTATGTAAACAGACCTGGAATAAAAAGTATTTAACCACCCCTAAAATCGATATTGTGGCAGACTGAGTTCTCTGGAAGCAGATGCTGAGACAGAGGTGTGCCAAAGGTTTATTAGGTGTTGACTTGTGGCAGGAAAAGAGAAAAAGTAAGGTTGGGCATGGGGAGATGGCCAATCCCATGGGGGAGGTCTAGAGAAAATATTGCCTATTGGAAAAGTCTCATTGAGCTGAAGTGGCCAGGCCCTCAGATCACATCTTACTCATTTATTTGATATGGAAGAGCAGGACCCTGGCTCTCTGCAGCCAAATCAAATCTTGCCTAGGGTCTGCCATGTGGATTCCTTGCAATGGAATGGTAAGTCCTTCATCAAAGACAGATCTGAGCAGCTCATCTCTGTCTGCCATAAAGTCCAACCAACTGGAACAGAAGGCAGACATACAGGAGCAGGAGAAGCCCCGCAGGTTCAGGCAGTCACTGTAGTTAATGGACCTCAGGAAAAGCTTGGGGAGTTTTAAGGTAGGTGGTGGGGGCACCCTGAGGCTCAGGCCGTGACTATTTAACAAATAATATAGAAGCATTTCAATCTTCTGTCAACTGGTTTGGCTGAATCAGTGCATATCTGCTTAATATATGCAGATGGCCCTACAGAGATGAGGTCTGAGGAGAGAGCAAGGACCAGAGGGTTCATGTTGTAATCTGAGGCTTCAGGTTTCATATCACAGTCTCATTGAATCAGAAGGGCCACTGCCTACATTTCCAGCACTAATGGGGCTGTTGTTCGACAAAGAACTTACCAAGACTCTAAGTGGGGAACATTGTCACCAAAAATCATTCCACATAAAAGCAGTAAAACAGACTTCAGCATACAGCACTTCTGAGCTCATGGATAATTTTATTCTAGGCCCAATTATGTCTGTACTATAACTGCATTCTCCTTTAAGCTGCTCCCTGCCCATACCATGATTTGACCGGTCTTGGCCAGAAGTATCCCTCAGGTCCACATCAAAGCCACTCTGTCCCTTTCATGCCCTCAGTTACAAAGCTCATCCCAATTCTCATCCATTTCCATGACATGGTTTGTCATGGATAGATTCATTGTGTTCACTGCTCTTGAACCCATTGTCTGAGAAGTGTCCAAATGCCCTTAAGCTCCTTGGGTTGCTGAATTGGAACCTGATCATCAATCACCTTTGGCACCATTTAGCTGGTCTGCTCACTTGCCAGGGAGTGTCTGATGCCTTTATCTCCTCTCGTTCAGGTAGAGTGGAGGCACTCAGCAGTCCTGGGAAATATCACATTTTCCAAGAAGAAAGATAGGAGACAAAAGAGAAGGTGGTGCTGGGGAAGGTGGGCCGGAGCACCGGGGTGCCATCAAATGTTCTTTACCTTCTGGGAGGGGAAAAATAGGCTGATAGCTATACAGAGAAAAGACTCTAAGAGATCATTTGGCCACAAATTCTCAATTAATAAATGGAAATGAAAGGCCTAGAAGGGTGCGTGGTTTGTCCCAGATCACCCAACATCCTTGGGACATTTGTCTAATTATTTCTGTCCACTTAGCAATCAGAGGGGCAGTGAGCAGCAGAAGAAGCTGGCCATGAACAGAATACTAGGCAAGAGAATGGACAGCAGAGGGGGCAGAAATGGAAGAAAGAAAAATAAGAAAGGACAGAGAAAGAGAAGGAGAGAGAACAGAGAGAGAAAAACAAAACAAAATTAGAGGAATTAAACTGTATTTTAGATCTGCAAGAACTAAAAAAAAAAATTTTTTCTTTGTATCCCGACTGTGAAGTCTATAAGGATGAAGACAGACCAGTGGATTTTATTGAATCAGAATTTCAGAGTCGGAGGAAATGAAAAGATAAGGAGTTTGAGGCTCAAACTTGGATAAACAGACTGACCAAGTTGATACAAAGATTTCAGGACACTGGGTTCATTGTGAATGGCGGGGACACTCTCCCAGGTTCTGGCCTTCTGGAGCCATCCTGCCATAACTGCTTCCTGACCCACCTGTGGGGTGGCAATAAGGAGCACAGATTGAAATGAGAGGGATCTGGGGGTGGATCCCTGTCCTGAGCCTCCCCAGCTGTGTGCTTCCTGGTAAATGCTAATCCTCCCCTGTTTTCTAGAATGTGCACGTCTGTCTCTGGAGTAAGCATTTTCCCATCTACAGATGTGCTGGCATTTATGAAGGTGCAAGCTCAAATTCAACGAACAGGCAGGGCAGAGTACTAGGACTTTATTTTTAAAAAGCACTTATGGTTCTGTACAGATTAGATTTAAACTTCCCTCTATATTCAAACAGTAGATGTGAAATCCTTAGTGAATGTCTTTTTTTCCTTGACTGTCACTGTCTACACTATTTCTTCTCATAAAAACCTTGCAATGGCTTGCCACCAAAGCCAGTGCCGGTGGTCAATGACAAGTAAACGAGGCACCTGGCCTCAGCCCTGGCTCCAGTGCTCAGGGATGTGGGCACTGCCTTACCCCAGAGTCCCCGGGGAGGGTGCTACAGGGAACGGAGGGCTCAGGCCTAGGTTTCAGTGCAGCCACCCTGGTGCACTGTGGTACCCAGGTTTTTGGGGGGGTGGGTTAGGAGGCTGATTGGAGGCTCTGCAGACAAAGATTTCCCGGTCTGAAAGCCAGGCCAGGTGCAGGCTCTGCTCTTCTTACTTTACCAGGGCAGACAGGCTGCCTCTAGAGGTGTGGGCTTGAACGCTTAGCCAGGATTCTCTGCAATTGTTGTCTCATTTAGACTTTGCTAAACACTGTCTGTGAGGTGTGGCTTCCATACCTCCACAGGCACTGTGGTTAAAGTCTCTCTAAGGTTGAGAGAGACCAAGTCACTCTTTTCTGAAGCTCCTTTTAAGTTGAAAAAAAAAGAGAAAGAAATGTGATAATAGGGTTATAAAAATCATATTTTAGATGTTTATATTTAAATACTTAAACCTCTTTTTTTCAATTAAGCGGTTTTTCAGGTGCAAAAGTACAAAGAGAGACAACGACTTACCATATTACTAAAAAAAAAAAAAGAGAGTTCATAGTATATTACAGGTAGAATATAAACGTTTAAGATAAAATGATGAATTTTTCCTTCAACCCAATGACCTCTCTCTAGAACTGCGTGAGGAACCTGAATAGCTCCTTCTGGGGCAGATGAGAGCCTCAGTGAAGCTGAGGTCTAATTTGAGGCCTAGACTGAGGGGTCCTTCCTGCCTCCCACCCCAGCCTCACCCACTCCCCACATCCCCATCATGGGTGATGGGCCTTGAGCCTGGTTTCCGGAAGAAACTAACCAGCTAACTTCTTTCTGAAACCTGGCCCACAGAGCAGGGGGTAGAAGGGACATTGGCTCATTAGATGAGTCCACACTTTAAAGGTGTCTTATCTGTTAGATGCCAACCCAATGATAAAAATGGTAATAACCTGGTACTTCCTACCTGGCTGACTTGGGGCAAGACATTCCTTCTCTAGCCTCCAGCAATTCTCCAGTGACTCATCTATAACACAGGCATAATTATTATTTCACCTACCTAAAGCAGAGACATGCATTGAATGACCTTCTGGAATTCCTTCTTCCTCTAAGGTCAACGAGTCAACGAGGTCACATGCAGGAGAACAGTACTTTTCAGAGTGGGGCCCCCTGACCAGCAGCAGTGGCAGCATCACTTGGGAATTGTTGGAAATGCACCTTCTCGGGCCCCACCACAGAGTTTTTAACAGGCCCTTCCCGGGACTCTGACATGTGCCCGAGTTTGAGAAGCTCTAGTGTAGAGCAGTGAGCAATACCTCTTCCTTATGGGATGGCTTGGTCATTTAAATTCTCAGAGTCCCAGGTTCCTCATCCATAAAAATCAAATAATTCTACATCTCCTGAATCACTGTCATAAGTTTTCAATGATATCAAAGCATCTAAGACACAGTCGGTGCTCAGTAAATGTTAGCTGAAGTCAAAGGACCAGAGAGGTTGAAGAGGAAACTGGAAAAAAAAAAAAAAAAAGAGAGAACCCAGTCTTCATTTTTTCCTTATATAACATCTTTAGCATTATATAATTTGCAATTTGCATGCAAAACACCCCACCCCGGGGCATCAGAGAAGCCTTGAAAAATCCAATATTATGCAGACAGCCAGAGATTCTGACTGCTAAACCAGGCTTAAAAACTAATTTTCCCTCTTTAAGGAAGTGACATTTGCACATTCAACACAGCAGCAATAAATTTAGGCTTTCTTACCACCCCCTGCTGTACATGAGGTTGATATTTTTACCGATAGCAAAGCTATTTCCTTTTGAGTATTTGGAGCTGTTTTCGAAACCCCCTTATGTCCACACTGTGGTTAGCAGCAGAGTAAACAGCTCATTAGAGAAACAACAGCAACCAAAACAACCACCCGAAACCATTTTTAATGGTAGAAATGTGATTAGGGCATTTAATTAAACTCCAGAAAGCACACTTTCCATTAATAATTGGGAATACATCCCATGTCAATTAAAAAAGGATTAACAGCAAAGGCTTGAAAATTTGGACTTAGATGTAGCCTGAATTTTGAAGCTGTTTTTACTAGCAGGCTCTGCCAGTGGAAATGCACACAAAAGCAATGCCCTTTCTCCTTAGAGATTTCTCAGATATTTAGAAGGCCCCTTCATCCTTGTAGATGGAGCACTGCTGGTTTTGCAGAGTGTGAGGGATTGACCTCTGAGCCCCAGGTGTGAGTTTAGAAAGACCGGTAGGGACACTATTAGGTGAAATGAAAGATTGGTCAGGTGACCTCAGCTCTGTCCCCTCCTTGGGGGCCAGTCGGCTAACTTTTCCTCCCATCTTTCTGAGACCCCAGGGGCAGAGTGTTTCCCTTTAAATCTCTGTTACCAACATGGATTAAAAATTCCTTCCTTTCTCATGGCTTGTTGCACAGGGAGAGATTTTTTTCGATTGGCTATTGATTTGATATGAACGTGTGTGTTTGAAGTGAGAAAGATACTGTGGTCAAGATCCCCAAAGAAGTTAAGTTCTAGACAGTGAGAAGGGAGGAAAGTCTTCTGTCCTCTAGGCCAAGGGCACAGGGTCTGGCTTGAAACAGAAGACAAAGCTGTACATCCAGAAGTCAGGTAGGTATTCGAATGAAGAGTAAAAGAGAGAGTTGAGAGAAGGAATCAAGAACATTCCCCTATTCAATAAATATTGATTAAGTGCCTCCTGTGTAGCAGGGCACTGTTCCCCATGGAGCTTAAAACAAATTCATTTTCACTGGCCTAATGACACCATAGACAACCTAAAATAAGAGTAAAGAACTAAATTCTTGCCATTTACAAAAGCCTTTCTCTGTTGTAGTTCATTTGACCTTCGTGAGAGGGAAGTGCCTTAGATTTTGATAGCTGTGTTTTAGAAAAGGTGAAACTAAGATCCCTCAAGTAACAACTGTGTAGACCCGGGAGGTTATTCCAGGTCTCTAGATTCAAATTCCCATGGTCTTTTCATTTTACTCTGGATGGCCCCAGGATGATTGGATTCCTCCTTGAGTACACCCAGAGTCAGATGGGGAGTTTCTCCTTTGCCACTTCCTACAGGAAGCCCACAGAAACCCTGTATGTGAACCTCACTCACTGGCCACATGTGGTAAGGAAGAGTGGTCAAGTGGAGGTCAAAGCTCATTACTTCATTCACGATATTTGTGCAGCACCTCCAAAGTGACAGGCACCATGCTGGGTACTTTTACTTCAGAGAAGCAATGAGACAAGGAGTAGAACGCATCATAAGGCACAGTGTCCCAGAGGTCAAAGTGTGACACCTATGGAATAATACAATCCACGTCCATGGATGCACGGGTATAATAGGTCAATGTATAGAAGGTGATGGTATTTTTATTTTATTTTATTTTTTGTCCTAATCTCCCCTACATAGGAGAGTAGGTGCCTAAAGTGGGAGGAAAGACTGGGAAATAGAATGGGGCTAAAAATGCAGTGAGAAGCGGAGTCACACGTGGACCGATGTTGATGCTGAGTGTCACTGGAGGTGAATGACTGCAGGTACCTTTCAGATCGTGAGCCCCTGCATGCCGGAGAAGCAGAAGATGAAGAAAGACTTCCTAGACTCCTAGAAGGATACACACAAATCAGCAAATACCTGCAGTACATGGACTCCTGCCCAGGCTGCAGGCTTCGGATTTTAAGCAAGTGTTTTCCTAGGAGCTCAGCCTGGGAGTAGGGTTGCTTCTGGGCCAGGGAGAGATTTGTTTGGTGTCGGCACTGTTGGGCCTATTAAACCGAAGTTGCAAACTCATGAAGTTGAAGTGTGAACACATCCACTCTTGGCTGTGCTGTGGTTTCGGGAGGATGGCTGGCGGCCCCTGCTATTCTTGGCTTCAGGGACTCTCTCCCACACGAAATCTCCTGAGGAACATCATGTTCTAGCACATTGTAAATGAAGGCAAGAGAGCATTTAACAGCACCCGGGACTCAAATAACTTTGTCTTTTGTGCACAGGCAGAGCTTTGGAGGAGGAGAGCAGGAAAGAGACGGGAGGCCCTGGCCCCTGCCCAAGATACCTGAAAGGGGAAAAATCTCGGTAATGGTGATAATTTGGAAAGGTTATAAAAATGCCTCTTTTTTCCCCCTTTTTCCTGAGCCAGAGATTTTCCCTGGAAATCTCTCCGTGGCTGTGTCTGGTCAGCAACTCCTGAGCTCTGCTTTTCTTTTGTTTGTTTTTTTATCTCTGTGTCTCTCTGTCTCTGTCTCTGGCTCTTTCTGTGATACTCTCTTTGCTTCTATCTCTTTCTGAGTCTGTGTTTTGGTTTCTCTTTTTTTCCTTCCCTTCCTGTTTCTGTATGTGTCTCTGTCTCTGCTTATGTCTCTCAGATTCTCTAGGATTCTCTCTCTCCCCCATCTCACTCTGCCATTCTCTTTAACTCAGTTTCTCTCTCTTTCTCTGACACTCTGACTCTCTCTCTGCGTCTGTCTCTCTGGCTATCTCCCTGTTCTCTGCCTCACACTCTCTCCTTCTCTCCCTCTCTCATTCATCCTTTGTGTCCCAACTTGTTCTTTCATAGTTGTTCTGGATACCTGGAGAAGTTTGAGTGGCTGTCATCCAGGTCCAGAGAAATTGAAAAGCAACATTGACACACTGAACAATTATGGTTCAGGACCATGGACATTCCATGGGATCTCTTTCTTTGCCTGAGACCCCAACCCCACCACATATCTATGCATCTGTGCCAGCATCCTAGAATAGCAGAGCTGAAAGAAACTTCAGAGCTCTCTTTCCCATGGAGAAACTGAAGACCAGGGAAGAAGAAGTACATTCAAAAGCACACAGCAAATTTATTGCAGACTCAATATTGAAATAAACATTTTTAAATGACAGTTCAAAGTTCAGAGAAATATTTGACTCATCACACTACTCATTATCCAAAAATATTTAGTGAAACTATCTACAATGTATTATTATTAGATTCCAGGACAGTGGATGAAATATAACCCACAAAGTGTTCTCTTGAAAACCTACAACCTACATGAGGTCTATACATGTTGGAGTGTTAGGGGACATATAAACAACACCTCTTTTTTCCCTTTCTGAATTTAGAACCAAGTGAGAAATAAAGTATGAAAGAGATGGAGTTCAAATGGTCAGTTTTACTACTTACTGGGGAATGACTGGAGAACGTGGCTTTAGAACTGTGGCCAGAGGAACTTGCTAATATTCTCTGCCTCAAGTCTGGAAAGAAAGTCTAGGTCTGCCAGGCAGACACAACCACGTGGGATCATTATTTCAGACCAGATATGGGTACATAGGAAATGGGAGAATGAATCCCCAAGACTTTCAGGTTCTTTAGATGGATTTGCTACACCAAGAAATAAAGGTGGACAGGTGACTACTAAAGCCCTCGCGATCTCTTCAACCTGCTGGGAAGATAAACCCGGGAAGCTCCCACAGGGAAAATAGGAAAAAGTGGAAGCTCCCAACTTCTAAAATCTCTCTGAATTTTTAGTTCTCTTAACCTATTGAACTCAACTACTAAGCCTATATATAATCAACCAAGGGCTCACATTGTCTCACTTGCGGGAGATCAATGGCACAAAAGGGGAGTCTGGCTACCATCTTCCTAGACCAGCTCCCTAATACCTTAATTTTCAATGGGGGCAATGCCACCCCTCAAGGTGATTCTTGAAGTGAGGAGGGTGAAAACATCTTAGGTATTATAATAGCTTTTAACCCTCCAAAGCTGAACTCTATGTGACAAGGTAAACAGATATACAGTATATCTTTGGTATTCAAATTCCATGGAGGGAGGGTCAAGTGGGAGAAAAATGATGTCTCTAAAGTTCCTGGGGGAGGCTATATCACCCCCATTGAAAATGTATGTGTTAAGAAGCTGGCCCAGAAGATAGTAATAATGAAAAATAGGTTGAGAAACACTGCCCTAATACTAATCTTGACTGTGATGTGTGTCCTCCTGGGACCATAATGTACCATTAGTTCTTGCCCCAGAAAGCTATGAAGTCAGCAGCAAAGAAAAAGGAAGGCACTCATATGCAGCAAACTGCACCAGCCATAATAGTTTAAGAGAAGAGAAAGGAGCTACATAAGATGTAAGGAAATGTAGCCGAACCTTTTAGGAAGGAGGAGAACCCTATAAAGGGAAATGATATGCAAGCACCATGTCCTCTGAGAGCAGAAGGGGGTTGTTGTAGTAAGAAACATGGCTCAAGATCTCGACCTGTCAAAGCCTGGAACAAGACCAGGGCTGACGCTAGGGCAAGGTGAGTGAGGTGCCCAGGGGAGGAAAGGTAAGGACTTGGTACTTGCATGCCGTGAGAGGGGGCACCTCCTTAAATGTGCCACCTGAAGTGCTTCACTTGCCTCACCCTAATCCCAGCCCTGAGAAAAACAGGAGTCTGAGTGGCCCTGGCAGAGCTCTTGGCCATCATCAAGCTCTTGGGGCTCAGGATCTGGTACCTTAGCCAGATGCTTTAGTTCCTGAGTATGCTGGGCTGATCGTCCAGCTGAACAAATGTGCAGACAAGAAGCAAATGTTCTCCAGGCGGCAAGTGTTCTAGTCTAGGCAATTACACAGCAAGGAGAGAGGGTGTTTGCATTTACCCTAGCTGTTAGTTTCTTCACTGGAAAAAATCCACATCATTAAGGTAAGAACACTGCCCCTTGCCCTGTTATGGCAGGCATATGTATGGTGAGGGAACTGAGGACCGGAGTGAGCTTACACAGTTCCCTTTGATGTAGCTGGGACTGGAATTCACATCTGCAATTGAAATCACCACCACACTGGTACAACAAATGGGTCCCCAATAAAGAAACTGGCTGATGTCACAAGATGGTAGTGAATTAGAGTGATAGAAAGGGATTCTGTCCATGTAGAACTGGTTATTTTTGTGTCAATGCTCTTCTGGTGTGAGTGGCTATGAATAAACACAGAAGGAGGGTGCACGCGGACGCGCGTGCACGCGTGTGTGTGTGTAGGTACTTGAGCATGCGTACATGTGCTCTGCATACATGTGAGTGGGTGAAGATGATTTGACTTAATTATATGCCTCATTCACTCAGAAAAAGGAAAATAGAAATTAACTTCTATTATTTCACTAATTCTACCCCTTCATCTGAATCTTCACAATGATGTCTTTGAATATAGACCCTTTATCTATAGTGGCCATAATTGGAGGGGCTCCTCCCCTCACAGTCCTGTTTGGAACAGTGTTCACACAATGCTCCTTTGCCAATTACCATATTTCAGAAAACAGCAACAATTTCCAGGACTGCTGCCACCCAATTTCCTTCCACAAATGTGGGTTCACCCCCTAAAAGTTGAATGAAAAAGCACAAAGCTTCCCTGGTTGTGAGCTTCGAGTTGGCCTGGTTTCCTCCTTATTCATTTTATTAATAGGTTTCTCTTTTCAGATACTTTAAAAGTGACATGAGAGAAAATTATTTTGGGGAACACAGAAGCATAGACCTCCTAAAGGAGCTTTGAAACTGCAGAATTTGGATATCATAACTGGCTACCCAATCATTTGAGCAGGGACTGTGCCGAGTCTGTACGAGGTGATGAGATGCTCCATCACAGGAGGGGAGGTCTGGAATTCTCGGCTCACCCTCATTCTCCTCCAACTCACTTTGTGCCTCCCTGTGGCTGCACCCTTCCTCACTGCCTTCTCTCTGCCAGTAACACCTTCCTCCTTTCAGTAGGGGTCTTTCGAACCTAGTTGTCCTTTCTTTACATCTTTAGGGTTCTTTCCCTAAAGGGTTATTTAGTTGACCTGGTGCAAGTTTCATAACCTCTCTGTGTCTTGGTTTTATGAGCTGTCAAGCTCCAAAAATAATGGTGCCTGACTCTTTGGGTTGTGTAAGGAGGGAAGGAGTTAATACATGCCAAGCTTCTAGAATAGTACCCAGCACACAGTAAGTGCTTCATAATTATAGGTGCTTGTTGTTTTTGTTGACATTGCTCATTTGGCAGGGAAATGGAAAGAACAGAAAAGGGAAATGACAGACAACTCCCAAGAGAGTCAGAGTCAGTAGATGCTATGGACTGGATTGTGTCTCCCCAATATCATATTGAAGCCCTCACCCCCAATGGGATGTGTCTGGAGATGAAACCTTTGAGAGGTACTTAGGTTTAGATAAAGCCACGAGGGTGGAGTTCTCATGATGGAATTAGTGTCCTAGAACAAGAAACCAAGGAGCTCGCTTTCTCTCTTTCTCAGTCTTGTGAGGATGAAACACGAAGGCAGCCATCTGCAAGGCAGGAAGACGGCTCTCACTAGGAACCAGCCATGATGGCACCCTGATTCTGGACATGGCAGCCTCCACAGCTGTGAGAAATAAATGTCTGTGGTTTAATCCACTCAATCTGTGGTATTTTGTTATATCAGCTTGAACTAACACAGCAGGGTAGAGACCAGGTCTCTTGGGATCTCAGATTCTTCCTAGAGGCTGCTTATTGTCGAGGATTGGGTTGTTTCTGCTCTCCACTCCATCCCAAACTGCCCCTCATGTTAGTATTAGCCAAAAGGGGTGAGAACATAGGAAAACACATCAGGCCTCCTACGTGCAGTCTCCCTCCCTGCACAGTTCAAAAGCTGCACCCACAGGGTGGGGTGGGAGGCAGACCCTTTCTAAGTTCATGATCATGCCTTCGTTCTCCTGCCCCTTGGGGATCTGCACCTAAAGCATAAAATCTAATCTCCTTGAAGCTTCTGGGCTTCCTTGTCCCAGAGGCAGTTTGGGTGAGTGGAGTGACCCAGACACACTTGAGTAGTCTAGAAGGAGAAGGGAGTCTGTCAGGATCTCATTCAGAGGCCTGAGGACCCACCACCACTTTCCTGAGGACCCAGGAGGGAGGGAAGTGAGGTTGGCATGGGGTGTCTGTAAGGCTATGAGGAAAGTAGTGCATAATTAGTTTTGGCAACTGACCCATATGCCTATGCAGCACTCTTGGTGGGATACCCCGATTCCTACCTCTTCAATAAGATGCCTAAGAGCTCCCCAACCTGTGTATGCAGAGTTCTGGATGAATCCACTAGGCTGTAGCAGCTAGAGCAAACCACCTTCAGTTTCCAGATGAGACACACTCTTTCTTGGTCCCCGTGGCTGGAACAATTTGCCTACCCCTTCCTTAGCTAGCCCTTCTTCATCTTTCAACTTAGATGCTACTTTCTCTGGAATTCTCCCCCCACCCAGTTCCTGCAAGACTGGGTTCTGTAACTCCAGGGGCCCTGCCATCTGTTTCTTCAGCACCCACTACACATGTCACAGTGGGTTGTCCTTGCCTGTTTACTTCCTGAGTAAGTCAGTAAATCATAAGCTCCGTGGTGCTGGGGCTGGTCTGGTAAACTGCTGACCACTAGCACGGAAAACGGAGCCTGGTGCATCCTAGGAGTCCAACAATTCACTGATAATTTTGGGGGAGATCTGAGGGATGAAAAGGACCCAGTTTGGAGAAAACCCGAGGAGAAAATGTATTCAAAGCAATGACAGTACAAAGACGTGGAGATGGATGCATGGGGTTGTCTGAGAAGGAAGAGTGGGGGTGGGGGTGGGGCTGGAATCCAAAGGAGGCTGGGAAGGGAGCCGTCCCGAGGGAGACATGAGGACTAGATCAGGTGGGGCACTGTGGGCCACAGTAAGGAAACTGGATTATTTTACTAAGTGCAATGAGAAGCCTTTGGCCATTTTCCTTTTTTTTTAATCAGGGGGGTGACGCAACCTGATTTCTATTTTCAAAAGATCACTCTGGCTGCCAGGCAGAATCAATCGGAGGAGGACCAGCACAGTTGCTGGGAGGCTGTAGTCATTCTCGGTTTCTATTTGGAATTGGTGTGCTTCTATTAATTGGAAAAAAAAAAAAAACAACAAAAAGAGTTTTTAATATAAAATGGTTTATTTTCAGCAATCTGATTATGAGGTGCTTTTTTTTTTTTTCAACTGGAGAACCCTTTGGTTGTTCTCTTACAAACTGGAAATGAAGGCGTTTTATTACAAATTTCTTCTTCAAGTAGGGTACAATTTTCTTTCCTTACGAGACCAATGTTAGAGAAACAAACAAAGAAGAGAAGTAAAAGAAAAACAGAAGAAACAAAGAAAATGATTCACCTGTCCATCTCAGAAAATCAAAATTTGCTGAGTTTTTTTTTTTTTTTTTTCCTTTTTAAAGTTCTCTCGTAGTCCCTGACCATGAACATAAAGGGTTTGGTTAAAGTCGTCATGATGACAGATGTATAGTGGATTGGGTTCTGTTCCTTTCACACAATAGATGCTACAGGCTTTTCCCACATTCTCCATGAGCCCGTGGTTCCGTGTCTGACAAATAATCAGCCATAAATGCTGAAGACTTGGCTTTCCTTCCACTGTTCCTCCTCCATCTATTTCTGCTATTGTGTTAAAATTCAGTCTTTATAGTGATTATTTTTAAAAGTTGCCAGGCATTTTATCAAGTGAACGGTCCATTTAAAAATTTTTTACACTCTGTTGGATATTTAGTCTACTTTTTTACCAATATTATATAAGTTATTGCTTAATTAAAATTCATTGTGTTTATAACCTTTTCCTTTTGGATTATTGCCTTTGAACACCAGTTTCCAAATTATAAATTCTTTTATTTTGGGGGGAAGAAAAATATAGCCCCCCCAAATATTACATAGACTCACAAGATATATAATAGTCAGAAATAAAGCTGACTTGCTCCCCTACCTCCAAGATGCAACCCCAGAGGTCCTCAGGAGAGCTGGAAATTCCTTCTTTAGGATAAATAGCCAGGGGTAGAACTTTGGGTGAAAGGCTATACATATTTCTTAAAATCTCTATATGACTCTCAACCTGTGTATGTTTTAAAGGGTTGAAACAATTTGCTTTGCTCCCAGAAGAGTGTAAGCAGATCAGTTTCTTAACTACATTGCCAGCAGTGGGTGTTGTCACGATAATAAATTTTGTGATCTAGATGGTACAGATGACACCTCATTTGTATTGAAATTTAGCTATCTTTGAATATGAGGAAAATTGAGGATTTCTATGAAAAAGAAGAAAGCGACAATTTATTGGGCATTTCCTATGTTCTAGGCAGTTGGTCACAGGTCTAGTGTTATTTTCATTTAATCCACACCCTACCTCTCTTACAAAGACATTGTTGTTGCATCTATTTTATGGATGGGGAAACTGAGGCCCAGAGAAATGGAATAGCTTTCTAAGGGTCAGAGACGGCGTGAAGGGGGTAGTCATGTGTGGAAGTGTGCTGTGTTGGACCTCCCAGCTTGCTGTCTGTCCTTTAGTGGGAAATGCATATGCATTACCTATTTATTTATTGTAAACCTGATGCTTTTCTCACTAATTTGAATTTACTCTTGTTATGCTGTAGGTATGCATTTATTTCCTTGGCATATTTAGTGCAAATATTTTTCCCCGGGACTTTTAAAAGATCCATTTAGCAGGAAATATTTAAGCTGAGGGAGTCATATGTTGAGCCAAGAGGAGGTCTAATTTTATTAGTACACTAGGTGTATGATTGTGAGAAGCAGAAGGAGACATTTTTACAATGTTTACTTATAAAACTTCCTTGGGTTTTCAAAAAGTGAATGAAACTGAGGAAAACCTCATAGTAACTCTGAGAGCTGAGAGATCCCCTGTTGATTGCTTTAGGCTCTAATAAAAGTCCCCACAACCCAAATATTCCTCATGTCCTTTTACTCTTACCTTCAAGGTAGGTATAATAAATACTGTTTTTACAAGTGAGCAAAATGAGACAAAGATGTAAAATAACTTTCCTAACTTCAGAGAGATTTTAAGTAGCGGAGAGGGAGTAAACAGATGTCTGAGGGAGTTCAAAACACATGCTCATTCTGCAATTTCATATCAAAAGGTGTCCAAGCGGTGCTTGTTTAGAGCCAGTATCAGGCTTGTGAAAGATTCCAGCGGAGGGGCACCAAAGGCAAGGTGCAGATCACTTAAATATGAAGCAACTGGCTGGGGAACGAGATCTGTCCACTGTGGTGGGAGGTGGTGGGAGGGAGGGGAGATTGCAGAGATTCATCCTTCTCTTCCTCCCTCCCTTCCTCCCTCACTTCATTCCTCTCTCTCTTCCCCTTCTTCTCCCTCCCTCTCCCTCCCTTCCTTTTTCTCTTTTCCTCCCTCCCTCTGTCTCTTCCTTCTTCCCTTCCTCTCTCTCTCTCATTCCCTCTTTCTGCTTCCCTCTCTCCCCCTTTCCCTCCCTCTCTCTCCTTATCCCTCTCTCCCTCCTTCTCTCTCTCCCTCTCCCTCCCTTCATTTTTCTCTCCCTCCCTCCCTCTCTCCCACTCTCTTCCTCCCTCTCTCACCTTCCCTCCCTCTCCCGCCCCCATCTCTCTTGCTCCCTCCCTTCCTTTCATCTATCCATTCCTTCCTTCCTTCCTTCATTAAATATATATATTGAATATATTATACTAGGCACTGAGGAAACTGAGATGAATCAAACTCAATCCCTGCCATTAAAGAAAATTCCTTCAAGTGGGAAAGGCATATAAATAAATGACTGAAAATCATGTGATACTGTTTGATAGCTAGCATCCCCAAAATTCCATGAGAATGTAGGGCTTGTCAGCCCATGGGTGATCGCCAAGTATCTGTTGTGTGACCATGAAACTCAGAAGTGGGGTATCAGAATCTGAGCGGGAAGGGAGTGGCCAAGGAAACTTCTTGGGGGGGGAGGTTAAGTTTGAGCTGAGCCTTTTTTTTTTGGACTGGTACATAGAAGTTAGATAAAGGGAATATAGGGGTTGTTCCATGCCAAGGGATTCTCCTGTGCGAACATTTGGAGGTATGAAATAGAAGTAAATATATGAGGAATTGGAAGCAGTTTCAAAGGGATGGTGTGAAAGGGCGAGGGAGGGATGAGGTCAGGAAGATTACAAGGTTCACACCAAGGCTAGGCTGAGGTTGCTGGTAGTGGGAGGAATTTTCATCTGGATGTCTTGTTATTTTTTTAGCTCACTTCCTGCATCATGACTAAGAATTTCTCCCATGGATGCACATTCCCCTCCAGGCCAGTGTCCCCTGCTGTGTGAAAGGTCATCTGACCTGGCCCTGCACCAACTGGAATCAGTAACTTATTTCCATGTCCCATGTCCTGTCGGGGGGCGGGGGAGTGCGGGGGGTGGGAAGACTGGTTTGGAGAAAGAAAAACCACCTCCAGTCTCCTGAACATAAAGTTTCCATGGCTGGAGTGCAGGAAGTTCAGTCATGGCTCTGAAGAAGCCTGCTGGGAGAGGCCAAGTCCCCGGGGATCACGCCCTGCTGGCCTTCAGCAGCCTTCACCAACTTTTTACTTGCAAAGTCTGGAGATGGGCTCCTCTGACAGGGCTGCCTCAGCATCCTCGCTGTCAGTTGTGGTTCTGCTGCTCAGCAGCCACGTTGTGAGGTTCAGCCAGGAGGCTGGTCTGATGTATATTCTGTGAGGAACCTACCGTCACTGTAAGAGCTATAAGTCAGGGGGCATTTCCCATGGGCCAGCATCATGTCAAGCTACAAACACCTCTAAGCACAACTAATTATCCTAATATCCCTCTAAAGTAGGGATCATTATCTTCATTTTGCTGATGAGGGGGGTACACTTTAGAAAGATGAAACGGCTCACCCTGCAATACACAGTCCACAGTCGAGGTGGGATTGCTTGTTTGTGCTCCGCACTAGTGTTCTCTCTGCATGGCAGGTAGCTAGAATGGACCTTCCGTGCTGCAGTCCTTGGCATGGACTCTTCTCTCTGCTTGGACTGCCCCTGTCCTTGTGCTTCTTGCTGAAATCCTAGGTGCATGTTAGACCTGCTGGAGCTATTACACTCTTCCAGGAGGATTTTCTTGACCACCTTCCTCATCTCCGAATCACAATTATCCCGCCTCTCCTTTTGTATTCGTAGTTTATATGAACTCCCATTATTGTTCTCATTCCACCAGGATTTCTGGCTTTACCCACTGGGCGGTGAGCCCTTTGAAGGCATCTTTTCTTTGCATCTCCAGGGCTGCTCCAGAGTCTCAATAAGCATTTTATAAACAACTGAATAAGAGTCATTTCTGTTGTTTCAACTGGAAAAGTTACTTCGCCTATTCATGACAGCTCTCAGGCCTGCAAATGTTCGTCTTTTTGCTTTTTTCAGTATTTTAAGTGCACAGTTCTGCAATGTAAAGTATATTCACACTGTTGTGCAACCATCATCACCATCCATCTCCAGAACTCTCTTCATCTTGCGGTATGGGAACTCTATACCCATTAAACAACAATTCCCCATTCCTCCCCTCCCCCAGTCCTTGGGAACCACCCCTCGACCTTCTGTGTCTGTGACTATGGCTATGCTAAGTACCTCATGAAAAGGGCATCATGCAGGATTTGTCTCTCTGCGACTGGCTCTCTCACTTAGCAGAATGTCCTCAAGTTTCCTCCATATTGTAGCATGTAGCATGTATGAGAGTATGAGAATTTCCTTCCTATATTTCACACATCACATTCAGTATGATGTTCACTGTGGGTTTTTTATATATGCTGAGGTAGTTTCCTTTCTTTTTTTAAAAGATTTTATTTATTTATTTGACAGAGAGAGAGTGAGAGAGGGAGCACAAGCAGGGGGAGTGGGAGTGGGCACTCACTAAATTTCCCCTTTAGCACTGCTTTCATCTGTCCCATACGTTTTGGCATGTCGTGTTTTGTTTTCATTTGTCTCTATTTTCTAATTTCCCATTTATTTCTTCTTTGATCCATTGGTCGTTTATAAGTGTGTTGTATAATTTCCACAAATTTGTGAATTTTCTAGTTCTCCTTCTGTTACTGATTTCTAACTTTATCTTATTGTGGTAGGAGAAAATGCTTTTATATCTACTTTTTAAAAAATCTATTGAGACTTAGTGTGTGACCTAACATATAGTATATCCTGGAATTTTTTCCATATGCACTTGAGAAGAATATGCATTTTGTTGTTGTTGGGGAGAGTGTCATGTGTATGGTGCTATGTCTACTTGTTTTATTATATTGTCCAAGTCCTCTATTCCCTTACAAATTTTCTGCCTGGTTGTTATATCCATTACTGAGAGTGGGGTATTGAACTCTCAATTATTATTGTAGAACTGTCTGTTTCTCCCATCAGTGCTGTCAATTTTTGATTCATTTGTTTTGATGGTCTGTTATTAGATGTGTAAATCTTTATAATTGATTTATCTGCTTACTATATTAAATAAATGTTTTATTTACATAAAATATATAATCTTTTTTTTTATTATGTTCAATTAGCAAGCATATAGTACATCATTAGTTTTTGGTGTAGTATCCAATGATTCATTAGTTACATATAACACCCAGTGCTCAACACAACACATGCCCTCCTTAATACCAATCACCTGGTTACCCCATCCCCTCCACCCCCTCCCTTCGGTAACCCTGTTTGTTTCCCAGAGTCCACAGTCTCTCATGGTTTGTCTCCCTCGCTGATTTCTTCCCATTCAGTTTTCCCTCCCTTCCTCTATGGTCCTCTGAGCTATTCCTTATATTCCACTTATGAGTGAAACCATATGATAATTGCCTTTCTTTGCTTGACTTATTTCACTTAGCATAATACCCTCCAGTTCCATCTCATAATCTTTTTTAACTTAAAGTTTCTTTCATCTGACATTAGTGTAGCCACCCCTAATTTATTTTTGTTACTATTCTTTTACTTTCAACCATTTGTGTCTTTGGGTCTAAAATGAGTCTCTTGTAGATGGCTGTTATAGCTGGATGATGTCTTTTTTTTTTTTAAAGATTTTTTTTTTTATTTATTCATTTGAGACAGAGAGATACAGAGAGAGAGCATGAGTAGGGGGACAGACAGAGGCAGAGGGAGAAGCAGACTCCCCGCTGAGCCGGGAGCCTGACGTGGGGCTTGATCCCAGGACCTGGAGATCACGACCCGAGCCGAAGTCAGTTGCTTGACCATCTGAGCCACCCAGGTGCCCCTGGATGATGTCTTTATCCATTCTGCAAGAGTTTAATCCATTTACATTTGAAGTAATTATTGAAAAGGAGGGACTTCCTTCTGTCATTTTGGTATTTATTTTTTATATACTTTATAGTTATTTTCTTCTCTAAGTTTCTGCATTACTGTTTTCTTTTCTGTTTAGTTGATTTTAAATTTATTTCTCATTTCCTTCTGTGTATATTCTTAAGCTATTTTCTTTGTGGTTACCATGGAATTACATTTAACATCTTGAAGTTATAACACTTTAATCTTTTTTTCTTTATATTCTTTGTTTTTTTTAGATATTGTTATTTTTTAACTTAATTAATTTTATTATGTAATGTTAGTCACCATACAATACATCATTAGTCTTTATGTTCTTTGGATGATAATTTCCATTGTCCTATCTTCAAGTCTACTGATTCTTTATTCTGACTGTTCAAATCTTCCTTTTAATCCTTCTAGTGAATTTTCATTTCAGTTATTATACCTTTCATCTCCAGAATTTCTATTAGGTTTCTTTTTAGGTTTTCTATCCCTTTCTTCATATTTCCATTTTGTTCATATATCATTTTCTTGATTTTATCCATATATTCCTTCAGTTCTTTAAGCATTGTTAAGACAATTATTTTAATTGGATTATGTTGTTTTTTGTGTCTCGAGTTGTATAAATTCTTTATATATTTTGGATACGAACCCTTTTTTGTATATGTCACTTGCAAATATCTCCTCTCATTCAGTAGGTTGCCTTTTAGTTTTATTAGTTGTTTCCTTCTCTGTGCAGAAGATTTTTATTTTGATGTAGTCCCAATAGTTCATTTTTGCTTTCGTTTCCCTTGCCTCAGGAGACATATCTAGAAAAATGTTATTATGTTCGATGTCAAAGACATCACTGCCTGTGCTCTCTTCTAGGATTTTTATGGTTTCAGGTCTCACATTTAAGACTTTAATCCATTTGGAGTTTATTTTTGTGTATGGTGTAAGAAAGTGGTCCAGTTTCTTTTCTTTCTTTCTTTTTTTTTTTTTGCATGTAGCTGATTAGTTTTCCTAACACCATTTGTTGAAGACATGAACAGACATTTCTCCAAAGAAGACATCCAGATGGCCATCAGACACATGAAAAGATGCTTAACATTACTCATCATCAGGGAAATGCAAATCAAAACTACAATGGGATATTACCTCAAACCTGTCAGAATGGCTAAAATCAACAACACAAGAAACAAGCATTGGTGAGGATGTGGAGAGAGTGGTGGCAAGGTTGTGCACTGTTGACAGGAATGCAAACTGGTGTAGCCACTGTGGAAAACAGTGTGGAGGTGACTCAAAAAGTTAAAAATAGAACTACCCTGTGATCCAGTAATTGCACTACTGGGTATTTACCTCCAAAATACAGAAAACACTAATTCAAAGCGATACATGCCCCACTATGTTTATTGCAGCATTATTTACAATAACCAAACTATGAAAAGCAGCCCACAGCAGCCCACGTGTCCATCAACAGTTGAATAAATACAGAAGATGTGACATATATAATGTAATATTATTTAGCCATAGAAAAGAATAAAATCTTGCCATTTGCAACAACATGGATGGGGCTAGAGAGTATAATGCTAAGTGAAATAAGTCAGTCAGAGAAAGACAAATACCATAATGTTAGGAGTTAGTTGGACAGTTAGGTAGTCAGGGCCAGGGTCCCCACTAAGACAATATGGAGTCAAGGCAATTAAAATAAAACAGCACTAACATCCTGTTTTGCAGCTTAGACAGGACCACACTAGCATTCTGTTTTATAGACTTTGCAAAACTGACTTCTGCAAAATATCCTAAAATAAAAAAATTAACCACAAAGCATTTTTCACCATCAGGAGCAGGGGCCAGTTAAGATATAAGCCCCCAGATGTCAGCCAAAAAAGACCATCAGCATGTAGACATTAACTTAATAGGTAGACAGAACATGATGAAAGCCCTGATTGGCTTGACCCAGCACACCCTGGTTGCTTAAGATAGTTCCACAAAAGAGCTCATAAAAACCCCTAAACTTAGAAACTCCAATAGCAACCATCTCGAGTACCCTCCCTTTCGGGAGCTTTGTACGATCGCTCAATAAACTTTGCTTTGCTGCCCACCACTCTCCGTCTGGTCTACCTCTTCATTCTTTGAAGTGGTGTGACCAAGAACTGCTGCACTAAAGGTAGAGAAATCCAGCAACAATATGATTTCACTCATTTGTGGAACTTAAGAAATGAAACAAATGAGCAAAGGAAAAAGAGAGAGAGACAAACCAAGAAACAGACTCTTAACTCTAGAGAACAAACTGATGGTTACCAGAGGGAGGTGGATGGGGCACGGGGAAAACAGGTGATGGGGGTTAAGGAGTGTACTTGTGATGAGCACCAGGGGATGTACAGAATTGTTGAATCACTACATTGTACACCTGAAACTAATATAACACCATATGTTAACTATACTGGAATTAAAGTAAATAAATACATTTAAAAAGACAGTTATTTAGTAGATCTTTTTTTTTTTAAGATTATATTTATTTATTTGACACAGAGACACAGCGAGAGAGGAAACACAAGCAGGGGGAGTGAGAGAGGGAGAAGCAGGCTCCTGGCTGAGCAGGGAGCCCGATGCGGGACTCGATCCCAGGACCCTGGGATCATGACCTGAGCTGAAGGCAAACGCTTAACGACTGAGCCACCCAGGTCCCCTTTAGTAGATCTTCCATTAGGTCTTTTTCAGGGATGGATTCTGTTCATTATTTTCCCCTTTGAATAAGCTATATGCTTGTTTGTTTGCTTGTTTGTTTTTTGGCATCCTTTGTGATTTTTTTTTGAAATCTAGGTATTTATATCTAATGATATAATTCTAGAAATTCAGATCTCCCCTTCCCCCCCAAGGGTTTGCTATTTAGTTTGTTTGTAGGACTGGTGTAGGCCATCTCTGTTCCAAGGATCAGCCTAAGGTGTAAACCTAAGGACTTCTACATCTTCTCAGATCTCTTCTGAGCCTACACCTTCTGGGCATGCATGATGATTTTCTAATCCCCCCTCCCCTTATAATTGCTTTGAAGGTCACAGTCCTTGATGTCTGTCTCTCAAAAGGAGAAAAAGAGAACAATAAAGGGGACAAAATAAAATTCTAGCCCTTTACATTCCCTGGCTGTCATTTCAGCCAGAGGCTTAGGGGCTTGCAACAATGGGAAGAGGAGCAGTACCAATGGCCATTGCCTCTTTAACTGGACTTTCATGATCAGAATAAGCAATCAGAAATCAGAGCACAGATCACTGATATTTGGAAGGCAGAATCCTTATTGCCCACCCTGGCTCCCGTAAGCAATGACAAGCTGCTCCAGGAACATGGGCATAGCTGCCAATCACAGGGCTGAAGGGTGGGAGGTGGGTAGCTGCTACTGTGCTGGGAGTTGAAATTGACCAATATGAACTGCAATTTGCCATCAAAGCCTTCTGCTGGCTTTTAGGAGACTCCAGAGTTCCAAAATAGTTACATTGGACAGATTCTGCTGGTGCAATTGTAGAGAGAGGGATTTCTGGTGCTTCTCACTTGGTCATCTTCCCAGAATCCTCTCTCCAGTCCTTTATTTATTTATATTTGTAAGTCTGTGAATTTTAACAAATGTTTCTGGTTAATATCAGCAGAGCAATTTGACGGCTAATGAGAAAAGGAGGCTTTTGTTTTTCTCCTCTCCTTCTGGGAAGCCGCAGACAGCTTTGGAGAAGATCCTTCTTCATGTTTTTCTCCCTGTTTCTTTGTCTCCCTTCTCCTTTCTTCTCTCTACTCCAAGCTATGGCTATTCATTCCAGGATGGAATCAGGCTTAGTGAGGCTGGGGAAAAAAGATGAAGACAGTTTTAAACTCATTATGTGCATACTGATATTTCACCATTTGGGTTTTATGCATTTTTCATTGAGAACCACCTACCATGAAGGCTGAAGGTGAGTACTGAGCTTGGGCAGCTTTTGCCAGTGGTCTGTGTATTTATGGGCAAGTTACACTAATTCCTCATGCTTCAGTTTCATCATCCATAAAATTGAGGTAATAACGGTATGGAAGTCATATGATTGTCACAAAGAAAAATTCAGTTGAAGTATGCAAAACACACCTGTCACAAATAACCAATACACTGGAATGTTTCCTCTGGATAGTTTCTAAGTAAAGTGGTAGTTCATAATGTTGGTTGGTCATTATATTCATGCATAGAACTTTATAGGTAGATAAACACTTAGCCCTACCACTGATATTTTAATAAATACATCTTGGAGTTCTATTTTTACCCTTAATTTTGATTCAAAGTTGATATTTAATTTGGAAAGATTAGAGAATACACAATATTATAATTAAGAGTGAAAGCTGTTTTTAATTTAATTTTTTACTGGAAAAACATGTTATTTTGTAAAAACAATTATAAATTTGCATCCTTTTTGATGGCTGCAGAATATTTCATGCCAAGCTCATCTTGACTTTGGCTGAAATTATCAGCATTTTTAAGGGAAGCAATATCCATCAGAAAGCAGATATAGGAATGCTTCACTGATCTTCCTGGAAACTGGTGTTGGGGAGAGGAGGATGTGGTCCTTCAACATGCCTTTTGTAGAGATGGGTAATAATTTATTAATCATTATCATAACAATGGTCAACATACATTGTTCAGTACTTTTCATCAGAGTTTGGCTAAGTGTTTTTACATATAGGAGCTCCATTTATCATCACAACAAACCTATGAGTTATAATTATTATTGCTACCAAACATATAAGGAAATTGGTATAACTTTTCTACTTTGACACAATCAGTATGTGTCAAAACTGAGATTCAAACTGAGATCTGTCAGAATCAAGGGCCTGACAAAATACCTTAACTTGGTACCTTACTATTTTTGAGTATTTTATTTAAAAAATTTTTTTCCACATATACATTTTAAAATTTGAATTTAAGTAATTAACATATAGTTAGTATTAGTTGCAGAGATAGAGTTCAGTGATTCATCAGTTGCATATAACACCCAGTGTTCATTACATCGAGTGCCTTCCTTAATGCCTGTCACCCAGTTACTCCATCCCCCCACCCACCTCTCCTCCAGCAACCCTCAGTTTGTTCCCTAGAGTTAAAGAGTCTCTTATAGTTTGTCTCCCTCTCTGATTTCGTCTGATTTTATTTTTCTTCTCCTTCCCCTATGTTCATCTGTCTTGTTTCTTAACTTCCACATATGAGTAAAATCATATGATAATTATCTTTCTCTGATTGACTTATTTCACTTAGCATAATACCCTCTAGTTCCATCCACATCATTGCAAATGGCAAGATTTCATTTTTTTGATGACTAATATTCCATTGTACACATACACTACATCTTCTTTATCCAGTCATCTGTCAAAAGACATCTGGGCTCTTTCCATATTTTGGCTATTATGGACATTGCTGCTACTATAAACAAGGGTGCAGGTGCCCTTTTGGATCACTATGTTTATATCCTTTGAGTAAATACCTAGTAGTGCAATGGCTGGATCATAGGATAGCTTTATTTTTAACTTTTTGAGGAACCTCCATACTGTTTTCCAGAGCGGCTATACCCACTTGCATTCCCACAGCAGTGTAAGAGGGTTTCCCTTTCTCTTCATCCTTGCCTTGAATATTTTAATAAACAAATATTTTATAAGTAATTCATTTTGTTCTAAACCTATGCCTCCCAAACAATCTTTTGAATGTGGTTTCGCTTCCCACAGAGCAAGTCTATAGGGAAAGAATGTGCTCATCAGCATACAGGAGTTTGCTCTACTTAATGGTTATATTTCTCCACAAATGGCCATCAGGTTGAAACACTGACTAAACATTGATTTACATGGTAAGACTATGTTTCTTCTAAGCCCAAGTGTCCCCTGTTGATGCTTTTCACTAGTTGGAATTGTATACCAGCCTTCCTTTTGTACACCTTTACCTCGATGTCTTACAGAATGCTCAGTTTTCAGAACTGAGCTCATTGGCTTCTCCTGCCCCCCAACAATGTCTTTGCCTCCCACTTAGTCTCTGTAGGCTAATGACACTCATTCTCTACAACATCTAACCTAGAAACCTGGTACTGAGCCAAGGTCCTCTGTCCCTCCCTCACTATCTGAATCAGTCTCTACATCCTTTCTCATCATTATCATAATGACCAGAATTTACCATAGCTTAACAGTTACAAGTGTGGTTTCTGCAGTGTGGCTACCAGGGTTGAAATTCTGGATCTACCACAATTTAGTCTTGTTATTTGAGCAAGCTACTGAACTTTCTGGTGCTTTGTTTTCTGTGAGATAGGGAAGACTATAATAATGGAACTTACTTCACAGGGTTATTGCAAGGTGAATGAATCAATATATAAGAAAACTTGCCATACCTGGAAGGTAGCATGTGCTCTCCTATCTTCTGGTTCCAATCAAAGATGAATCCCCCTGATTGATCTCTCTTTCTCTAGATTCACTCATCTCCCTTCCATACTTTCCATTATCATCAGAGGCCTAGAAACTTTCAGTAATACCTTATTGCCAACCAAATAAATTCCAAATTCATTTTCATAGCAGTTTACAAAGTCCTCAGTTTTTGGATTCATGTTTCCCACTAACCTCCCACTCCCTTTTTAAAAAATACCCTATCAAATCTGAGCAATTAGTCCTTGAATTATGCTTTTTTGCGATTTTTGAAAATGTTTATCTCCTTGAGTTAGAAAGTCAGGAAGTAAAACAAAACAAAACAAAAAAATAAAACAACACCCTAGGCTACATACAGTGCGCTCAGATAATTGGTGAAACATTATTCTGGGTGTTTCTATGAGAGTATTTTTGGGTGAGATGAGGATTTAAATCAGTGGACTTGAGTGAAGCAGTCTGCCTTCTATAATGTGTGTGGGCTTCATCCAAGTAGTTGAAGGCTCAAATAGAACAAAATGCTGACTTCCCAGAGCAAGAAAGAATTCCCCAACAGGTGGCCTTCAGACCTTATTTAGACTATTGGCTTTCCTGTCACCTGAGTCTCCAGCCCACTTGCCTACACTGCATATTTTGGACTTGCCAGTCTCCATAATACCATGAGCAGTTCCTTATCATAAATCTCTCTCTCTCTCTCTCTCTCTCTCTCTCTCTCACACACACACACACACACACACCATTGGTTCTATTTCGTTGGAGAATCCTAACATACTCTCAATAAATGTTTTTTTGTAGGTAAGGGATTAGTTCTCAAATCTGTGATTAATTTACCATCTCTTGTGAAACTAGTTGTAGTTCAATACTCCCCAAAACCTTTAAGACCAAGGTCTGTGGCTCCTGCTCTCCTCTTAAAATAGTGATACGATAATGATATTCAGATATTGGAGGATCTGAGTTTTAATCTTGCCTACCGCACTACTAAGTGTGAGACTTTTTCAGCCTTTGTGATCTCTCTCTACCACCTTCCTCAAGGGTTGTTGTCAAGTTTAAGTGAGTTAACATATATGAAACGACTTGGTGAACCATATTAGCCCTCTGTTGCTTTGCTAGGACATTTGCTTTCTTCTCTCCCTTTCTTATTCTTGAAGTGCTGCCAATCGTTAGAAGATAGTGAAGGGCTGCCAATTCCTGGGAAGAGTGAAATCTTTTAAGACAAATTTCAATAATATCTTCATGGTCAGATCATAGTACTTGCTTGCTTGATCTTGCATCTTGCCTTCACTCTAAGTAGTCTATTCCTAGCACTGTTTTAAGTAATAAGGAAAGGTTAGATCCTGTCTTCTGGCCTAACTTTATGCTCCAGACCAAGTGTATTCAGTTTCTTGGGCTATAGTCTTTGACGAGATTACCAAGGAAGAGAAAAATCCCATTCATCAAAGAGCAACTTTGAAGCTCAAACGGAAAAAAACTGAAGCGAATGAAGGGCAGGAAATAGGATTGATATCTGGGAATTAAAAGTCAGATGTTGTCATTATCTACTAATTATCTTATTTTTCCCTGACCATAAATCAGGCCACTTTTGGTACTGGAAATGTCACCTGTATTTGTATGACTTCTCTTGTATGAAAGTAAACCTTCTGTGTTGTCTTCTGTTTTCCAGCAGTGAGTCTGGCCTTTGAAACACCATTTTGCAAACTTATGCCCCCACTTCAGCTTGAGGAGTTAGTTCAGATTTCATGAGACAACAATATCACTGCAAGTTCCTTCAAAGGAAAGATGTTTTAGAACCTCGCAAAAGTAGTTTGAGAGACACTGATGAGGGCAGAGAAGGGGGAAAAAACACGATGCAGAAGCATTGTCTGGTGCTTCAGATGGACAGTCCCATCAAAAGAACTGCAGAAGAGAAAGACAAGCACTTCCTTTTGCAGTAGTCCATCTTCAAAACCTGACTAAAAAGCACAACTTCTAGCTCTCAGTAGAGGAAGAAGTAGGAAGGCATATTTGTGAAACTTTATGAAGGGATTTATGATTTCTGGTCTCCTCAGTCCCTTTTATCTGAGCAAATGACATCATAGCCACTCAAGCCAAAAACCGGAGAGAAATTCTCAATTCTTCCTTTTCCTTCATCACCACAATCAATCCTCCTCCCATCCACACTGGCGGGGCTGAGAGAGTCTGATTTGTCCTAGTGAGAGACATTCAACCATCCTTTGTGGCCCTCAGGTTGTAGGAGGTTACAACCCAGAGAGGACTAACCCAGCGTAACAGGACTTGTTTCAGCCTCCACTGTGAAAAGACACTTCCTATTTTTTAAAGTATATCTTCATCAATCTTAGTACAAACCCTGTTTAATATTGGTAATAACCAATATTGTTGAATGCTTATGGATTCCAGGGTGGAATCATTGCTGGAGACATCTCAATTCCCTTGACTTCAAGGCAGTCTTGGCATTTGAGTTGGAAAAATATCTCTCTACTGAAACACAGTAATCTTAATTTTGTCAGTTGCACTTTGCAGTGATGAATCATGTGTTTGGACCTTGACACAAAACTCCTAAAGCTCATTCAAAGATAGCATTAAATCTCACGTATAAAAATCTGTTTGATTTCTTTCAATTATGTCACTGCCATGTACTTTGTAATGGCTGACACCCATTTGTCCCCTCTCCACAAAAACATAAAAATTCATTTCAAGCAATGAAATTCAATTTGTCTTGAAAGTAATTCTGTAAAAAATAATAATCTGTGCAGCATTCTAATCTCCTTCTACAATGTTATGTGGAGCCTGGGCAGCATTATCTGGCATTGTCCTAGCATTATAAGAGGATAAATGGGAAATTAATGCTTCTGGTAAGGCAACTATTAATGATAATGGAAAGTAATTAAAAGCCTAAAGTCAAACCTGGAGGAAATTTGCTCCAATCCAGAGCAAATCAAAGTGATTTTTTTGGTTTAACTTGCTGTGATAGATGGTATTAATAGTTCACAATTATTCATTCCATTGCTTCCCTTGCTCTAAGGTTTTAGTCCTGGTTGCTCTATTTGCCCGATTATAATGAAACTGGTCATGGGGATACCAGTGAATTGACTAATATTTTTGTCCCTTGTTCCTCTATGTAGCAGCAATCCTATCTCCTTGGGATGATGAGGATCATTTACCATGGCAGTATGGGAATTCTTTTCCTTGCCTGCTATGTACAGGCATGAGGACCACAAGGTGACAAGAGGCTTTCAGTTGGGTATGGTATTTCTGATGTCCCCTGTAAAACTTTTCTCCATCTGGAACAAACTCTACACTCATAGAGCCAAGATTTGTGAGGAGAGGAAACAAATTTCGTAACTAGGTCCTGGGAATGCCTGCAAGTAAGAGCACTCCTTTTGTGCTGAGGTTCCTGGACCAGTGTATCACATATATGGGAGAGCACAACACCATATTTAAGGCACGTGTCTCATCCTTTCAGAGATCATCTCTAAGTTGGACCCTTCGCTCCATCTTTAAGAAGCTATCCCATCATTTTGTCAGGCGAGCAGCTTCTGTGAAAGAACCAAAGGATCTTCTGCCTAGAGCTGCATTCCATTTAAAGGGGATTCCTTTGCCCCTCAAAAGGTCACATTGTAAGTATATGAGTCACTCTGTGAAGCTCCGCATAATTATGCTGAGTTGATATGAAAAATTACATTTTCTGCCATGATGTCTAATACTACCTGCAGCGAACAGAGTTCTCCCATTAACACGTGGTTAAATTTGAGTGACAAGCAGTGATAACCTGTCTCTCTTCCCTTGATCCTTTCTAGTCACAAAAGAACACCTCTCTTCTAAGGGCAGAGTGTAGGGCACTTGCTGGTGAAATGGTATTTGGATGTGAAACTAGTAAGGAGAGCTAAGTTGTTCTGCTCTCTGGTAGAGGTGAGAGAAGTATTTGTTGCCATTTCTACTGATAGCTACTGGGTTCACCAGTTACCAGGGCAGGTGGGGAACAGGGGAAATTCTGGCTGCGTGTTCCACCAATACTTTTAGAATGCAGTGACTGAGCAGCCCTGCTATGGAGTATAGATCCTTTAGAGAGAACTTTAACTCTCTCATTACAGTAGCTTTGTCATTTATTTTGTAGTGTAAATCTTTAACCTTATTTATTTTATTGTTTGATGATTTCTCCTTTTCTGTTTGTTTGTTTCACAATAAACCTTATTTTTGGCAGCCATGAGCTCAAAAAGCAAAAATCCATGTTTGATGAGAAATTAAGTACTAGATTTTCATTTCTCTAGAAAGCTGAGGATGATGGTGAAACCTACTCAAAATATTTGACACTTAATCATCTATCCAGAAGGCCACAGTGTTATCACTGACTGCAGACTCTGCCCCTACATGACAAATTAACACTTGTAACTGCAGATGGTGTGCAACATGGCTTTTTGTTTAGATCAATTGAGTATTGTTCCAAATTTATTTTCCTCGTTTTTGATTATGTTTTGTTGCAAATGGACCACCCCCCCCAAAGAAATGAAAGTATAACTATGAATGTGTTTGCTCTCTTAGAAGAAAAAGATCTTGGCAAATAGTTAAATGATATCATCTGATCTTTCAAGTAAAACAAAAAAAAATCAGTTAAGATCATCCAATTGTTTATTCAGTAAATCAGGGTAAAGCTTTGGGAATTTCATTCTGTCAAAGATGACATATCTAACATTATTATAAGTAAATACAATTAAAAGAGAAATTGTGATAATATGAATGCATATATTGATGGAACCTAGTATCCTACCTATGCAGTGTTCTTGGTGAATTAAGAAATCTATGGCTCAACAATGAATATGGAATTGTCATTGGGTACATATAATCATAATTGCATCCAAGCAAACTTAAATATTCTACTGCAATGAATTTACTGTTGTGTCCTCTCAAAGTTTCAAATTCTGTTGAAATTCTAACCCCCAATGTGATGGGATTAGGAGGTGTGGTCTTTGGGAGCTAAGTAGGTCATGAAGGTGGCACCTCATGAATAGGGTAGTGCCCTTATAAAAGGGACCCTGAGAACTCCCTTGTCTTCTTTCTACCATGTGAATATACAGCAAGAAGATGGCAGTTTGCAACTCAGAAGAGGGTCCTCGCCAGAACCAGCCATGTTGGACCCTGATCTCAGAATTACAGTCTCCAGAACTGTGAGAAATACATTTCTATTATTTATAAGCATCCAATTTATGGTGTTTAGTTATAGCAATCTGAACTACCTATAATGTCTACCAATCAAAATAGAAGCTCTAGGTATTAAAATTTACCAAAAAGATTACATTTATATTAGACTACAACTTTGATTTTGGGACAAAGATGATGATGCACAGAGAAAAGACTTCAGCATTACAGTGGGCAAAAAGTCTTGCTTTTTGCCGCTCATCAACAACTGAATTTTAGAAACATTTGAGCTTTTAAAAAAAAAGTTTGTTTATTTATTTATTTATCTTTTTATTTTTAGAGAGAGAGAGCGAGTGCACACATGTGTGCACCCGGGGTTGGGAGGCAGAGGGAGAGAGAGAGAATTTTTTTTATTATGTTATGTTAATCACCGTACATTACATCATTAGTTTTTGATGTAGTGTTCCATGATTCATTGTTTGCGTATAACACCCAGTGCTCCATTCAGTACATGCCCTCTTTAACCAACTGAGCCACCCAGGCGCCCCAGTACATGCCCTCTTTAATACCCATCACCGGACTAACCTATTCCCCCACCCCCTTCGAGAGAGAGAATCTTAAGCAGGCTCCATGCTCAGTGTGGAGTCTGACATGAGGCTCAATCTCATGACCCTGAAATCATGACCTGAGCTGAAATCATGAGCCAGACGCTTAACTGACTGAGCCACCCAGGTGCCCTGAAACGTTTGAGTTTTTGAAGAACAATTCCAAATCAGCCCAAGTGCCTTAAGTGAATTTGCTTATCCTACAGTCAGTTCTCTTTCCTCTTTCCTCTTCCAGGGTAACTCACTATGGCAAGTATGATTCTAAGATTTATTATTATTATTACCTTGTAAAATATGTTCCTTAAAGTTAGCCAACTACCTTCCCTTGTGGTTATTCAGGGATACTTGGGACTAGCTCTGATTTTCACCTTCCCAGTGATTTTGGTACACATACCTATAAAAATACAAGTAATGCAGTATATATGAATAACTTCATAAGGCTGTGCTACAAAATGGCAAGCTTGGTATTGGTGGATGAAAGATCTACTGAAGCCTAGTGTGCATAATCAGGCTAATTTGGTATTCTTGTGAACAACTTGACTGAGTTTCTGAGTGATAACCATGAGAAAATGTGGGAGTCACTGCAGATAGGCAAGAGCAGAAGGAGGATGTTTATGTTAAGATCCAAGGCTGGACCATCCATCCCGTGATAAGGCACTCTTACTGCTGTGGTTGCCCAAGGTATGGTGATAAATCATGAACTAAGGCAATATTAGCAACAAATGAGGCCCTTTGCAAGTAAAATATGACTTAAAAGTGGTTAGAATTATGATCTTTTTTTTCTTTTCTTTTTTTAGAGAAAGAGAGATAGAGAGAGTGCGCATGTGAGCTTTGGGGAAGGACGGGGCAGAGGGAGAGGGAGAGAGAAAATCTTAAGGAGGCTCCATGCCCAGGACAGAGCCTGATGTGGGGCTCAATCTCATGGCCTTGAGATCATGACCTGAGCTGAAAACAAGAGTTGGATGCTTAACGGACTGAGCCACCCAGGAGCCCCTGGGATGATGATTCTTTGAAATAAATTTCCCTTGGTTTGCCCCTTGGGAAATTTGATTCTATGGTAATAATAATTTAAAAAACCTCTAAAATACTGCAATGATTGTAGGGAACAATGTGTAAGAGCAAAAAGCATGCACGGGGCTTGCCATCTGACTAGTGGCCGGGTATTATTTACTAGCTGTGTATGAATAGTTTGGAAATGGAAGCCTGTCATGTCTACTCTTTTACGTGGTAGATGGAGCACAGATTTTGGTGGTGAGAGGCTTTGAGGGCAGTTTGATTCTGGTTTGCCATTTACCCACATCTCTCTCCATTTATAGTCGTCTGTGATAATTTTTCAATGCATACACATGTACACACAGTAGTTACACCATTCACACTTGTGCACCTTGCTTTAGTCATTTAATAGTTAAGAAATATTTACACATCAGTCCATTATAGACTTATCCCTCTGATGGTGTTGCAGAATTCCATGGTATGGATAATGGCACAATTACTCTCCAAGTGTTGGCAAAGATCTGGACTAACTGGATGCTCCCATACACTGACAGTGGGATTGTAAATTAGTGTGGAACTCCAGGAGGGTCATTTTAAGTTGCTTATAAATCATAATTACCTCAATAAATTGCCTTATGGGGTTACTTGTTTGTACACCTCCTAAACAATTTATCTGGGACAGTCCTTTAAAGTATAGAATAGCCGAAACTTAGATGCTTGGCTGATGCTTTACTGAAGTGTTTTTAAACATTTGTTCATTTGTTTTTGTCCTGGGTGGGTACTTAGTCTTGTCTTATTTCAGCAATGCGGGTGGATGGGGACTTGGGATCCTTACTTAGCTGATCATATGTGCTTAATGAGCAAACTGGAAGCAACCTTCTGAGTGAATCCTGCTCCCAGGCCAGTTCTTCTTCATCTCATGTCCTCATCATGTCCTCACCTCACTTCTGGGACATTCAGGCACTTATTTCTTTTTTTTTTATTTATTTTTATTTTTATTTTTAAAGATTTTATTTATTTATTTGAGACAGAGAGAATGAGAGACAGAGAGCATGAGAGGGAGGAGGGTCAGAGGGAGAAGCAGACTCCCTGCCGAGCAGGGAGCCTGATGCGGGACTCGATCCCGGGACTCCAGGATCATGACCTGAGCCGAAGGCAGTCGCTTAACCAACTGAGCCACCCAGGCGCCCTCAGGCACTTATTTCTAATCTGTCTGCTCAATTCCCACCAAAGCTTACTTCCCTGCTCTTGGCTTGCTGGTCTCTCAGGCACACAGTTCTCAAAGCTGCAGAGAGCATGGAAAATTGAATTCAAAGCATCTCACAGGGAAAAACTATGCCAAGCTGATTACTTCTCCATGTTGGCACAAAAACCAGCTGAGAAGAATGGTATCCAGGGAGGATTGCTTGAGATATACCAGCCTGTCCTTTGTGTCAGATATCCTTAAATATATACCTGGATCACATAGAATAACCCAAGACTGGAAGGATATTTCTTAAATTGAATTTCATTTTGCTGTAATATCTGTTTAGCTTACTTTGATATTATAAGATGGAACCTTCTGAAATCTTAGCAGGGTTCATACTAAGGATGTTGTACGGGTCACGACGTTCATCATATCACAATATTTCTTTCTTTCTTTCTTTCTTTCTTTCTTTCTTTCTTTCTTTCTTT
>NW_023270323.1:71264964-71371760 GCF_011800145.1 Mirounga leonina | reverse complement strand
TTTCTTTCTTTCTTTCTTTCTTTCTTTCTTTCTTTCTTTCTTTCTTCTTTCTTTCTTTCTTTCTTTACCCCTAGGAGATATTCCTATAGGATTTTAGTATCAAGGAAAGTTACAATTCTCCTGAGCACTTGGCTTATCTTTATTCCATGGATATTTTGAATTTTGTAACAGGTGAGTTTTCTATTTGTAAGTTTTGTGTTCCTTGCTAGAAAGCTTAGAGCTAAATTTGTGATTCATCCAGTGGGTTTTGCTTATTGAGGAAATTCTTCCAAGGCTCCCTGAGAATGAAGCTCCACCTTTTCCCATTCAACTAAGTTTACTTATTACAAAGCCTATCATTTTACGGATATTTACAATAACCTGATCCCTAACCCCCTCACCTACCCAGGGGCCATGAAGGAAGCATGTGGTGAGCTGATGATTTCAATCACTCATGCAAAGATAAGCATATTTGTCTCCACTCCCAAATCTCTCCCTTTCTGATTTCTCTTTTGGCTCAACTCACTTTCCTCAGGGTGGTTTGTGCCACCTTCTCAGGGGGCCACAAAACTCCCTATTTCAGCCTTTAAAAAAGTTCCCATGCCTTTTAAAGATGAAAATGCTTTGGGGTCATCAGGTAATCTTTACCCAGCATTAACTTTCATAGAATTTGGTCTTCTTCCAAGTGTGTGCATGGCACGTTAATGCCTGTGTGATAAAAGTTATACAAATAATCGAATGTTAATTTTCTCTGATATCTTATAGACATTAATTTTTTTTCTTTTATTGCCTTTGCTGTAAGTCTGCTTTCTCCCACATCAGTCCCCCTTTTTCTAAAGAATTATTCTACTTTGAGCAAACTGATATGTTTTCTTGTGAGTTTTACCCTCATAGTTAGGTAGGCCATTACGATATGCTTCCTTGTGCTTTTACCAACTTCACTTTGTCCCTGCCCTTGTTTGCCAACTGTCTTTCTTCCTACCTTTAATATTTGCAATCCTGTGAGCTCTTAAGTTACCTTATACATTGCCCCAAAATCATTCTGGAAATTCGTGGGAATAATGATAAGCATATTTTGGCCCATGGAAAGGCATAATGTAAAGGAATAATATTTATTCCAGAGATATAGTAAATTTTCATTGTAACAAATATTAGTCTAAATTCCTCACTCAAATTTTCTAGAGTTTCTGAAGTACTGCAACTTCCCGTGTTCTGTGATAAATTAGTAAATGCAGTACAATTTTATTTTATGCCTTCCTTTTATTTCCTTTGATTTCCAAGTCAAAAGATACACAATTAAAATAGGTACTATTTGAGGGAGAGTCATTTAATCTTGTCTGGTTCTATGTGGGACAGAGTTAATTAACTGGGAAAGAAAACAGCATCATGGTGATGTTCATATTAGACATGTAAACAAGTATTTCATCTCTACCATGTGCTATATGCAGATGATAAGAAGCTCTAGACCAGGTCGAAAGCAGACCCATAAACCGGTGAAAGTCAATAAGGATTTATTTTCATTATGATTGGTAAATTGAATTTGGCATCGATAAACATCAAAGATAGAGAAAAGGCTCTGGTCCTACTGCAAGTTTGGAAGTCTTCATTTATAGGAGCACTATTCAAAGTAGCTTCGCAGATAGGCCTGAATGTTGATGACCAATCGTCATTCGCAGTACTTGAAAGTTTTTTGGTGACAGAAAGTCTCTCTAGCAAGTGAATAAAGAGACAGATAATTAACACTTGCTGGCCGCCTTGATCATAGATCACCCAAATTTCAGGAGTTCCTTTGTAGCATGCTTGATTGCAAACTAAAAGAGGTAGTCAATAAAATGATCAAGTTTCGTGGAGCACAAACATGGAAAAATAAAACAAAGCAGCACAGAGAGCAAACTAATATCTCCATCATAATGAAAGCTTTCTTCAAATACACAGGAACGCTGGTCACTTCAGTGTTTATTCATCTGGTATAGTGAACTCATTTTTATTCAGAGTATCTAAAATGCATGATTATAACTCTCCGATCACGTTTGTCTTCCCTGCTAGGCTGTGAGTGCTTGAGGACCCCTGATCTGCCCAGATCCACTCAGATCCTTCTTACACTCTGTCTTTATCCCTGCCCCTGCTTCTGTGTGCCTTTGGTACTAAGCACCTATGCCTGAGGCCCTAAGTTAGGCTCTGGTTTGCATGCAGCACAGAGAGCCTGAAATCCCTGGGAGTGTACAACTCCCTGGGGAGGGCTTTGTCAATGACCGACTTGCACAGGAATGTAAATGACCAGCTCCCTTGCTCTGAATTGGGATCAGCTCTGGAACTTGATGTATACTTCAGAGCTCTGCAGGATCAGGTTGTAGCTGTCGCCTGTGGGACTTTGCCTGAAATCACATCCTTGCTTGACTTCATTCCTTTCCCTTCTCTCTTTCTTCTACTCCCTTACTGGTTTCTCCTGAGAGCATTTCCTTAAGAATCACATGCACAGGAATCTTGTCTCAGGGTCTGCTCCAGGAGAATTTGACAAAGCTCAGCATTCTTTTATTCATCTTTGTCTTTCTGGGCACAATAGGGGCTTAGAAAATTCTTGTGAAATAAATGAGTGAGAAACTCAATACATATTCCTATATAGAAACTTGGCAAATACCCAAGTGCCTGTCTTAACTATGGGTAGGTCTGATATATGTATACCAAATTCTGAGCTGGATTTACCATGAGCGGTCTGATAGAGAGGAGTTTTGCTCTTGTTCTCTTCAGGTGATTTGGCCTGACTGATGTGCTACAGGTGTAAGAAGGATGCTCCAGACAGTCTTTTTATCGTCAGGCAGCACTGGTTGCTTGTTCACTCAGAGTGAAACTCCTCTCTGGTTTGACTGATGAATGTGAGCAGATAATATTAACACAGAGAGCTACTGAAGAAATGATTTCTGAAAAGCACTGTTCCTAAAATTAAGTGTTCTGCACACATACAGTTAGAAGAGTGAAGGGCAAAGGGTTTATCTATGGCCCTCCTTGTCTGGACCAGTATTCCTCTTACTTCTCTTTAAGGATCTGCAGTCCCTGTCTGCTCAAGTCCAAGATCCTTAGCGTGGCATTAAAGGTCCCAAATGATGTCAACTTAACATCTCCAGCATCACTTGCCATCAGTTCCTCCTTCTTGCTTAACCTTCATACTACTTCATACTGGATAGTCCTTGTTCATGTCATACTATTTTTCATCATTATGTCTTTGCTCATGCTCTTTCCTTTTTCTACCATGAGCTTACCCAAAAAGGCCATCTTTAAAATCCATCTTGGTTACCATTTCCTTTATGAATGAGATATTCTTGTTTAGGTTCTCATAAAACTATGTGTAAGCATTTTTCATTGCACTTACATATTTTGTTTTATTTTTTATTATTTTTAAATTTTATTATGTTATGTTAGTCACCATACAATACATCATTAGTTTTTGATGTGGTGATCCACGATTCATTGTTTTCATATAACACCCAGTGCTCCATGTAGTACGTGGCCTCCTTAATACCCATCACTGGGCTCACCATCCCCCCAACCCCCGCCCCTCTAAAACCCTGTTTGTTTCTCAGAGTCCATAGTCTCTCATGGTTCATCTATTCCTCCGATTCCCTCCCCCCTTTATTTTTCCCTTCCTTCTCCTAATGTCCTCCAGCTATTCTTTATGTTCCACCAATAAGTGAAACCATATGATAATTGACTTTCTCTGCTTGACTTATTTCACTTAGCATAATCTCCTCCAGTCCCATCCATGTTGATGTAAAAGTTGGGTATTCATCCTTTCTGATGGCTGAGTAATATTCCATTGTATATATGGACCACATCTTCTTTATCCATTCATCTGTTGACTTACATATTTTAAAAATCAGTGGCTGCTTGTAGGCCTTTCTCTTTAGATTGAGAGCTCTTTCAAACAGTATCTTATTCCTCCTTGAATTCCTACTACCAAAGCCAGGATAAATGTTGGTTGAATGAATGATTTATTCATGTTGATATTTATCTCTGTTATCACATAATTTTGCTAAAGCCATCATAAGTCAAGTTATACAATGTGTTGCCATTTTCATATCACATCAAAAGGTGGCTGGGAGACAGAGGAACAAGTGATAAATACCCAGTGTTTATACTCGCCAGTGATTTGAAAACAAATTGGAGAGCACAAGAAGTTCTCATACTTAGGCAAGGTATGTGTAGTATATTAACAGACTTTTCTCACAGAATTTACTGTCCCAGGACTATGATAGGAACAGGAAGTAGATGGAAGTCAAGACTTAAATGGGAACAGAGCAGGAGGGAGAGCCCAGATGGCCACCAAAACAGAAGGTTCATCGTGGGTCAGAACCTGAGGCTGACTGAGTCCAAAGGAAGATGTTAAATGCAAGCGGGGCATTTGTGAGGATTAGAGTGATTGGGGGAGTTAAGAGATTCAGAAGAAGGGACAACAAGGAATAGAGAAAATGTTTTCTATAATATGTAGAGTTATCCTCAACATAATCTTGTCATGGGGGAGCCATCCTAAAAGTCTGATTGACTTGAATCCAAATTACAGACCCGACCCTATAGAGCTGGTTTTAATCAGAAGCTTTATGTGAAGCGTGGTGATTTAAAAAAAAATTATTCACAATGTATGTAGATTTTAAGAACTAAGTACCTAAGTACTAAGTAAATATGACTTAGCGTGCTATACTCACTATAGGGAGTGACTGGGATATTGGAGGGCCTAGATACTTGGTTCAGCATTATTCTGGTGTGCCTGTGAGGGTGTTTCCAGATGAGATCAACATTTGAATTGGTAGACTAAGTAAAGCAGATTGCTCTTCCCACTGTGGATGGGCATCATCCAATCCACTGAAGACCTGAACAGAACAGAGGTGAAGTAAGGGAGAGTTCACTCTCCTGGCCACTCTCGAGCTGAGATATTTGTCTCCTGCACTTAGCCTGGAATTGAACATCATTGGTTGTCTTTGTTCTCAGGCCTTCAGACTTGGACTGGAGATGCACCCTTGATTCTTCTGGGCCTCCAGCTTGCAGATGGCAGCTTGTGGAACTTTTTAGCCTCTGTAACCATGTGAGCCAACTCCTAAAAATAGAGGATATATCCATATGTTTCTGTCTATATAGAAATGTCTCTATATATAGATCTAAAGATCTATCTATCATCTATCTATCATCTATGTATCTATCTATCATCTATCTATCTAGATCTATCTATCATCTATCGTCTATCTATCATCATCATCTCTCTATCTACCTATCATCGATCTATCTATTATCTATATCTATCATCTATCTATCCTAATGGCTCCATTTCTTTGGAGAACCTTGACTAATACACTCATTCATTGTCCTAAAACACTGCTTTTCACAGTCTCCATCATGTACTCCTTTAAATCTTTCAGTATGTCCCAAAGTCTACAAGTTATGACCCAACTCCAACAGTCTGATTTTTTTTTGTGATCGCTGATATTAATCTTTAACAAATAACTTAAACTCTCTGTATTTTAGTTTCTTTATCTGTAAGGTGTGTCTCATTCATCTGCCCTGCCTCTCCTCTTATATCACCGTTTGTCCTTAATTTTTCAGTCACATCTTCTGACACTTTGCCCGGTTGTCCCTGGTCTTGCTTCTAGCATCTCGAGTTACAGTCAGAGCAGGGATGTTGAGGTTTGGGTTTACTTAGAGCCACATTTCTAGTATCACTTTATAATTCACATGTGAATTTGGGAAGTGATCTGGGTACATATTTCTTACTTTAAAAGCTTTCATCATTTGTCAGATAGCTGTGGAAGAATCAGAAGATTTTGCCCCTTGCATTTTTCCATTTAATTAAGATAGAAAAAAACTTTCTATGCTTTAAGAATTGTTTCCCAAATGCAATATTCTCTTCTCTATTGCCTTTGACATTTGTTGCTATCAGATCCCCATTTTTTATGTGTACAAACTGCTTATTTGATTTGACCTGGTTCAGAATCGAGAAATTGATTCAGAAGGGCCTCTGCCTTTGAATGAAAGCATTATGCTAACATACGCTGAATCTTAAAACTGCAAATGCAGGAGGAGAAAATGGTTTTGTAGCTACTTCCCTCATTTAGAGGATTGGAGACATGAGACTTTGTTCTAATAAAGCGCAGTGTGTTTGCAGCTGGGGTTGGGGCAAAATCAAGATACATTAGGAGAAATTGACATTAAAAGTGCAATATAACAGATGGATGAAAAAATGAATTTTTATCAAGATGATCCATTAGTGGTCTGCAGCCAGGCAGAGGAGAACAATGACCTGGAACAAATCAAGAAGAATGATGCTTGACTTGTGTTTGCTTGTTCTGAAGGGTGACTCACATTTATAATCTCTAATTAGAAATGCATTTGCTTCTGGTTGGTTGGATGCATTTTTCAACTATTGTTATTTTTCCTTTTTGTGGGGTTGGGGAGGTGGGCGCTGGAGGTGTTTTGGTGCAAAGGGTTTGGTTCATCAAATTAGAGTAAATGAAAAGAGAGAAAACAGGCTGGTGGAGTGAGGCCTTGACTAAATGGTGGAGTTTTTTGCAAAGGAGAGAATTAATCCCCAAGTTGGGAAGAGCTGAGCAGCTCCATCATCAACTGTTAACCTCATGTAACCTTGTGTGACTTTGGCATCGATATTTAAAAGCAGGTCTAGGGCAGACCTTGTTTTTAACCTCGAATTCTCTCTATTCCTGACTGTCAAACTTCCTGTCTACTCTTTAATTGATCCCTGGAATTAATAAGTGCTTATTTTTTAATGGAAAGACAGGAGAAAGGAGAAAGAAACTGAACAGAATGTCCTCAATTTTTCTCTAGAAACAAGGCTGAAAACGCAAGCCAGTGGGGGCACTATGCCAACTCATTCGGGAAAACGGGGAGTTTTACTGATGATGAATTGCTAGGTTGCTTGCCTCACTGCCAAGGAATAAGTAGCTCGAGATAATTCATTTACCATGTCTGTTGCTTGTACCTATCACTTCCTTGCCTCTGGCTGATGTTAATAATATTAGCCTGGGAGGTGGAAGTGGATGGGGAGAGGGAAGTTCCCTCTGATGTCACTTAGACTCATCTAGAATCAGCACAATTGTAGCCCACGGATGTGTGCTTGGATTAAAACCCCAGCCTATCAATCTCGATCAAATTCCCCAAAGAACTCATCTGTGGATAAAACATTGTCACATAGCTACAAGGAGGAAGGGAATAAGAAATGGCTAAGGACATTTTAAATAAAAATTTAAAGCTGAAAAAAAAAGCCTCCTAGATGACCTAATTCAGCTTAACCCTGTGTGGAATTAAGGCAGGTGAAAAGAGAGTTGGACTCAGTGGGGCCACTGCCAAGTGCCAGGTAATGAGCTTCCCGTCCATCCACTCTTGCTTACTCAGTATGTCAGCATGTCAAGGGAGGATTATGCCCCACCTCTCTCTCTTCTAGATAAGGAAAGGGAGTCTCAGACGTAATAAGGGATTGTCCAAGTGTTCTCAGCTAGTCAGAGATAGAGTCCACATTGAGATCCAGGGATGTTGGATTCCAGTGCCCATACATGGGTCTCCTATGTGAGGGCTATAATACCTTTCCTAGACAGCGATGATGGTGACAGCAAAATGAAACATATTATATATATATATATATATATATATATATATATATATATATATATAATTCCCACAAAGCTTGAAATCAGGAGATATTACTAGGACGCTGTTAATTCTTAATCTGGAGGAAAGGCCATGAACTTTGGAGATAGGAAGACTGAAGTTATTTCAACTGCCCACTAGAGTATGCATACATATGTCACTTAGATGCTCCGAGCCTCAGTGTTCCCGTCTCTGAAATGGCAACAATATGCTTACATGTAGGGTGGTCTATATCTTACAGTGTTAGCATAGCCCATCTGCTGACACAGTGGTGGGGGTGCGTTGGAGGGGGGACACGGATGGGAAGAGAGCAAGTGCTGGGACTTGGGAAGGAAGGAACCAGCTGTGCTAGAGACCAGATGTGTCCGTAAGACAAGGTCTACTGCATGACAGTGGTACAAGGTGCTGCTGAGAGGAGAGACAATTGTTTCTACTCGTAGTTGAGGCGGGATCAATACGGGCTCTGTGCACACTCGGTACCAAATCAACATGCCTTACATGGAAATAAGTGTCAACTCTTACCCAGCTGGGATAGTTGTGTCATTTTAGATTAGGCTTAGTCGGTTTGAATGCCAGGCAGGGCCAACCTTGAATTATGGATACGTGCTCAGGCTTCCCTGATGCAAAGATGCCCTAATTTATTCTTGGGTATCAGGGAGGAGGGGCGAAGAAACACCAAGGTCAGAAGCTGGGAGGGAGAGGTGGGGGTGAGGGAGTCTCTTGCATGAATTTGGCTCCTCTTGCAAGTGCTGTTCGGAGTCAGTTTAGATGAAGTGGTTGGGACTGGAAATATCTCTCTCCTGAGCAGCCTCCAACCCAGCTTGCTCATCATTATGAAATATCGCCAGTGAAGGAATCAGACTTATCATTATGCAGAGATGTTAGTAATTGAACCCCAAGACCTCTGAAGAATGCTTATAATCCTCTTATTTGAGAAAGCAGGATTCTCAATATTTGTAACTAATCCTGATTCACAACACGGAGGAGAGTATTAGATTCAGATGTGTGAACAGGTTGCTTGAAAATGTTTTAAGCAAAACCTTTAGGAGAACTTTGGTCATGAGGCCACTTGGACTCAGATGAGGAAAAGCTTCTCACTTTGTCACTCCAGGGCATCTGTGTGGAGAACCACTTTGGATGTATCAGGTTCTGAGCAACTGGAAGCACAACCATGAGTCATTCGAGTTTGTGTGCCCCTCAGAAGTGATGCGGCACCCAGTTAAGTGTTTGTTACAGAAAGATGCTGTCACAGCCTTGGTGATATTTACCTTCCAGATGAGGAGGAATGAAGCCAGTCTCCAAACAGGCTCTTGGGGTGGCAGGAAACAATCATAAAAGGATTTCTAGTTGCCCTGTCCTCTAAATCATCTTCCTCTGTGAATTAAACTCTCGCCAGACTTCTGTTATTGAAGGGTTTTAAAAGAAGTGTTCTTATCGCGTGGCATTTCGGACCTTTTGTTCCTCTTTGCATTCCCAGCTCTGCTTGATACAAACACTATGCTTCTGAGGAGAGGGAGGACTCCCAGCCTCAGAGCCGATGGAACACACGCTGCAATTAAAAGCAAACACATTTCCACTTCAGTCACAGCCTGTGGGTGTTTTAAGAAGGGAAAAAAATCTATTAAAAATATAAATGTCAAACTCCTTGGGGTTTTGATCTATACATTTCATGTGGAGCGAGTTCCTGGCAGAGCTTGGATCTTGAGGAGCTGATAAGGATGTGCTGCTACTACATTGTGAAACCGAGAATATCCTGCTGGGCAGCAAGCGAGAACAGCCAGGCTCTGCTGGCAGGAGCTGGGGCTGCAAAGCCAGGGCAGACACAGGATGAGAATGTAGATGCGCTGGGGGCATGTGGGTCATGGCCAGGAACCAAAGAGCAGAGCAAGAAAGGCCGTTCCTCTCCCACTCCCCACACTAATTTAGCCTCTGACCATAGAAGAGAGGGCTTCTAATAAAGTTTCTTTTTTTTCTCAGCCCACCTTCAGCCTCCATCTCTTCCTTCACAGGGGCAAAGTTACTCATCAGATTGCTCAGAATTTAGGACCCTTTCCTAGTGGACAGGAAGTTATGCTTTAAAGGAATGAGGCCTCGCTTTCCTTCCCATTTTGACATCCTGGGCCCCTTCGCCCTGGGCAAGATGTTAGATTCCAGCCTCCAGGTCAGGCAACACTTGTCCTTTGGGTGGAGACAAGCTTCTAGCTCTCTCCTTTCCAGCTCCTGGTCCATATGGCTGGGGTCATATATGTGGACCCAGAGTCAGCCAAGTAGACCTAACCATTGAGTTGTATGGATGGAAACCTCCAGGAGTCCCACTTTGATGCCCAAGCCTGATCCTAGTGTTATGGGTCACCTGGAGACTTGGAAGAAGATGGCCATCTGAAAGCTGAGAAGAATGGCCCTAAGAAGAAACCACCCTTGCAGGCACCTTGATCTTGGACTTTCAGCCTCCAGAACAGATTGCTGTTGTTTTTAAGCCACCCAGTCTGTGGTATCTCGTTAAGGCAGCCCTAGAAAACCATGATTTTTGGTCTCCACTGACCCCAGGAGCCCTGCAGTAAGTTGTAATTATTGAATTCTTGCCCCTTTCTGGGAAAAATCCTGTTTTGCTGGCCACCATGAGCTTCCTCCTGGGGCTGGGAGACCTTGGAAGCAGGGATGATGATGGGATTGGGCTCCAAAGTTTGACTCCGAGCCCTGTCTAGCAGTGGCTGTTGCAAACAACACAAGATCGTGCAGAAACCCCAGGTCAGCCTTGGAAACTGAGACTGGCAAAGGGAGATGCCAAGGTTCGTAAGAAATAGCTTAGCCTTGGGTGAGTTACCCAAGCAACAGGTGGTAAGTTGCTCTGAGGCTTGAGAGCTCGGGACAAGCTTTCCCCTCCCTGGATGCCACTGTGCTTGCATCACAGCTTTCCTGGACCCTGATCTGATGATCTCTTCTTTGCAATTTGTTCCCCCCACAGCTTCTCAAATCCTATGTCAGCCCAGTCACTGGGAAAGAGAATTGCAATTAATTAAAATTCTGAAGAATACTTTTAAAAAGACAACGATGGCATTACTTTCTTTTTGATTTATTTTCCGACGTGATGTAAAGTTTTCTTGGAAGTTTAAGAAGTGTTTATTTATGTGTGATGCTTTCCTGGAAATTTCACTGGAATGGAAAAGTAATAGATTGCCTATTTGTTTTCCGAGAGTTGAAAAATTGCAAGATTCCTTATTTCATTATTCTGAATATTGTTTTTCAAAGGCAATTATTTAAAACTGTAGTAGAGTGCTAATGGTAATAATGAAACTCGTATACCTAATGAATGGAAAACTCCCTTTAGGCTGTTGCCTTAGAGCGTCCACCGTGTAGTGACTATGTCCTTGGGGCATAGTAGAGCAACATCATCATAAATCCCTCTCCTCTCTTCATCTTCCCCTCCCCTCCTCTCTCCTGCTCATTTCCTCCTTTGAAAAATTGCAGTGAGTGGGGAATGTATGAGTAATGTTATATGCCTCCCCCAGGCAACTCTGCCTCATTTATAAAGCTGAGAGAAGAAAGAAACTAGGAAAATATTTATTTGACTCTATCAAAAAGGATGGCGGTTGCTAAAGGGGCTCCACTTTGCATTTCATAGAACAAGCCTCATAACAAACCCCATCAACCCCATGAGATCACATGAATGCAAAAATTGGAAGCAACAGAGCTCCGATAACTCACCACTCAGAGGCAAGTTTCCTGCCTCAGAAAAAAATCAAAAGGAGCCCAGGCTTCAGCAGGACCTGTGTGCTCACTTGTGAAGAGCTTAGTGAGACCCGTGAAGCTCCTGCAGCAGAAGAATGATGTTGGCCCAGGGGACCCTGTTGTTTATGATGTCAAACAACATCCTGAGAGCGCTGTCTCACGTGACACAGGAACATGCTGGTTAGCCCGTCCGGTCCCAGTTCTTCTGTTCTAGGGCAAAATTTAAAACAAACAAATAAACAAACAAACAGGAACTTGAACCTAGGCATCTCCATTCCACCTTGCTTTGGGGAGCTCTCAAGTTTAATCATCTCAGATATCAGCAAATTTGCTGCTTAGAAATAAATAATTCTGGGAAGAGGGCTTGAAATCTGACTGGGCTAAAACAAGTGTGAGTCGGTGACAAGTGAAATATTTGATCAACGAGGATGACAAAATATGGGTAACTAAATTATGCCTGACAGCAAAGTTTATTTCACATTCATCATTCAGATTTTGCTAGCTCTTCCGTGTCTGCAGGCATAACCGAAGTATGAACCTAGGAGGAGGCGTGGGTGAAAATAAATTGGAATCTCCCCACGGCCAAACAGTTCCAAGCCCCCAGTAGGGGGCTTCAGTTAGTGGCCCTTCAGTTTAGTAGACTGAAATAATTTGTTAACATGCCTCTCTCTCCTGGCCTGTGAGTTATTTAAGGTCATGGACTCTGTCTTATTTTCACTGTTCTCCCAATGACCAGTGGTATCTATGACTGTGTCCTTATGAAACACTCACTGTATTTGGGTCATTTTATGGTGGAAATGAATGGTCAAATGTTCTATTTCTACAGTAGTCTCATATATAGAAGAATATAACTATAAACATATATTCTGTGGCTCACATGTATATTTCTTTATAAGTGTGACATATAAATGCTGGAATTTTGATTCCCTCTGTATATCCTCTGGGTGATACAGGTTACTTCCAAGGCTCATAAGAGCTTAAAGCACATGAGGGAAAGTAGGTTAAACTCTTGGATGAATGGACATTCAGATAAGAGTAAAATCATCTAACCTAGGGCAGAGACAGAGTTTGCCGTTGGTGATAGATTCATAAATACTATTGAAAGCAAAGTCTCAGATCTTTTCTGGTAAATATTCAGGAGTCGTGGGTTGGGTTCTCTGAAAAGCAAGCAGAGAGATGGAGTTAGGGCTGCAAAAGGCTTACTATTATGAGAGGAAAAGAGGAGGAGGCAGGACTGGGCAGGAGAAGCTGTCAGAGTATGACAAAGTCTTCAGCGGCCCAAAGGTGAGCTCTGCAGCAGAGATTGCCTGTAGAAGTGGTCTTACATTGGATGAACATGGGACACCTTAGCACCACTGTCCTACTCAGCCACTAACTGACAACTCCCCACAGGAGTGTAGTCTTGGCTACCATACCTAAGATCAGTCATTGTCTGGGGACAGCTTTGCAAAGAACCCGAGCGCAGCTGAAGTGGACGCTAAGGGGCTAATAGCTGGCAGCATCTGGCAACAAGTTCATTCTCTTTTTAAAAAAAATTTTTTTTAAGATTTATTTATTTATTTTTAGAGCGAGAGAGAGCATGAGCAGGGGGAGGAGGAGGGGTAAAGGGAGAGCGAGAGAAAGAGAGAGAGAGAGAAGCAGACTCCCTGCTGATGCTGGGCTTGTTCTTAGGACTCTGACTGAGCCACCCAGCTGCCCCACAGCAAGTTCATTCTTGAAGGGGGGACCTGAGCGGTCTGTATCTGTGTCTGTGACAGTCCACCCCAGCACCACGCAGACCCACTTCTCCCTACATGTGTGAAGAATAACTTCTCAAGGGTTCTCGTAGCTCGTTCTCTCTCTTTTTTCTTTTTTTGAAATTTATTTTGTTTTATTTTGGTAAGAAGGTTTAACATGAGATTTACCCTCTTAGCAAATTTTAACACAGTATTGTTAACTACAGGTACAATGTTACTCATCTTGCTTAACTGAAACTTTACACCTGTTGACTAGTAACTCCCCCTAGTCCCTGACAACCACCATTCTACTCTTTGATTTTATTGGGGTGGCCCTGTCTATCTGAGGAGAAACTTACAATAGGAAGGTTAGTGGGGTGAACTGCAGACTCTTTTGCTGCAATTCCTTGTAGAACCAGAACTGGTATGTATTATCTCTCTCTTCCACTATCCATCTCCTAAATCTCTTTTACCCTCAGTAATCACCTCTGCTGGTCTTGGTGGGTTACGTGTATCTGACCCAAACCCTCATTCCTCAGATCCTGGTAACCATTTCCTGCTTGGGCCAGGATCGCTCCACTTGCCCAGTCATTATCACCATTTGGCGAGGGAGCCCCAAGAGATGCCCAAGTGGATCACCCAAGTGTTCTCTCTGCTTCTATCATTTAGCAGCAGTCCTGCCTCCTCCTAAAGATCGGTGTCAATTACCCATGATAAAACAGCGACTCTATTTAGTCTGAGGGGCCCTAGACACAAGGAACCCAAAGTACACAAGAGCCAGTGGTGAAATAAGTCAATTGGAGAAAGATAATTATCATATGGTTTCACTCATATGTGGAACATAAGAAACAGTGCAGAGAATCATAAGCGAAGGGAGGGAAAACTGAATGGGAAGAAATCAGAGAGGGAGACAAACTATGAGAGACTATTAACTCTAGGAAACAAACTGAGGGTTACTGAAGGGGAGGTGGGTGGGGGATGGGGTAATTGGGTGATGGGCATTAAGGAGGGCACATGATGTGATGAGCACTGGGTGTTATGTGCAACTGATGAATTGTTGAACACTACATCTGAAACTAATGATGTACTACTATGTGTTGGCTAGTTGAATTTAAATAAATAAAAAAAGAGCCAGTGGTAGCTTGGAGTTCACGGGGATCCTTGCACCTTTTTGGGGAAGAGGACTTCCATTGCTGCAGAGCTCAGAGTTGTGGATCAGGGAAGTATGACTTCCACTAGGAGGTCATTGGGAATGATGACATGTGGGGCCACTCCTGCTTCCACCTCTTGTTTTCTGGATTGGTGCATTCTCCTGCTGGGGACACAGAGCCATGTTAAAGGCCTCTGATTCAATGCGGGGGCTGAAAACAGGAGGAGGGCATCCTGTCCTCACAGGGTACCGTCTCCAGGCCGGTGCATCAGCTGGGCCTTTACCACTATATGCCTACACTTTGGGTAATACAACCAGTAGATCCCATGGTCCTGAACCTACCCCCATGTCTCTTTTGCCATAAAGAGGTAATGTGAGTTTCCTGGTTAGATGCTATATTTTGTGGGGTTCTATATCAATGAATTAGGCATTCTATGGTTTCAACAGCCCTGAAAGTAATAAGAACTCAATCTAGTGATCCTACTCTCTCATTTTTATAATATTTTAATGTTCTTCTTTTTTAAAGATTCACAGAGAGAGACACAGCGAGAGAGGGAACTCAAGCAGGGGGAGTGGGAGAGGGAGAAGCAGGCTTCCCGCTGAGCAGGGAGCCCGATGCGGGGCTCGATCCCAGGACCACGGGACCATGACCTGAGCCGAAGGCAGACGCTTAACGACTGAGCCACCCAGACACCCCTTATTTTTATAATTTTAATATTAGATACAATTTACTGAGCACATGCTATTAGCCATGTCCTGGACAGAGAACATCATTTCTCATCTTCACAATGGAGGTATTACAATGAAGAGATCAAGAACAAGTATATTAGGATTAGAAAGGCTTAACTTCTAGCCATAAATGTGTCTCTTATTCATGGTTGGACTTCAGGGCAGTTACCTAACCACTCTGAGTCTGTTTCCTTGTTTTTCATGGGGCTTTACCTCCTATAACCCAGAACTAGGCCCCCATCTTAGCCTGGGCTGGAAAGTGTCAGACTTGGGCCCCACTCCTAGCTTTCACTCTCACTAGCTTTAATCTTCAGAAAAACCACCTTAATCTTACCTCACCAACACTGAGCTCATCAGTTTCTAAAGTCCCTTTCGGCTTCAAGATTTTATGACTTTCTTTGATAGGCAATTTCTTAAATCTTTTCCTTAGGATGAGAGATTTCATCATTAAAATTGTGTTTGGTTTGTCAAAATCACTTTCCTGCTTTTCAACTTGTATCAAAATGTGTCAGAAACACATCTCTGGTCCAAATGGATTTTGAAATACCAGTTTCCTAGCTGGCGACCAGGAAGCTTGATTTTTCAATCAGTTATAAATTCCTTTTACATGCCAGGAAACAGACAATTTAGGACTCCAATTTCAGTCAGACAAGGTCAAATTATATAGTAACACCTGAGATTAGAGTCATCAGCCAGGAGATGGACTTTACCCTAAAATCAGTGAGACTCTAATTCAGACTAATGGTGCATATGACTTATCCATCTTGGTAGGTTTGCTCGATTCCCTGCAGATGTTTCTTGTTTTAGTTTCCAGAAACGTTGCTGGTGATTTATTTGCTGAAATGCATGACCACTCACTTGTTTTTCTGCTGATGAATGATTTATTACCATCTATTATGCATGGCAGACAAAGTTGTTTTATTCTTACATTATTTTTGTTTTTATTTTCTGTTCTCTGGTACACAGTGGACAAGTTAGGAAACAGATCTCAATGGTGATAAATGTGTGGTTGTACATCTGGGTTTGTGCAAAGCCAAAGGACCAATTACTCCAATAATACTGTCCCTTGGGGAGCCTCATCCTGGACCTTCTGGTAGGCACTGGGACTTAGAGGTTGACTATGGAGAGCGTGTGTCCTACTTCCTGAGTTCATAATTGGCACCTTACTCTTTAGGTATGGATTCCCATAGCGAATATTTACACAGAATTCACTTTGTGTCAGGCCTGCTTCTAAGCACTTAACCTATATTATCTCATTTAATGTGCTCATCAATTCTATGAAGTAAGTACTACTATCATTTTCATTTTATGGATGAGGAAAATGAGCCATGGAGTTTAAATAATTTTCCTAAAATCACCCAACATAAAAATAATTGATTTTCTGACATAAGGCTTTTAACCATTGCTCTAAGACTCATGCAGTATCACGGTGGAAAGCATCTTAGATTCACGAATGCTGAGTACTCCCCTTCATTTACCTTACTTTTTTTTCTCGGCATGCATTTCTGTATTCTATCAGCTTCTCTAAGTACTAGGCCTTCGTTTAGTCTGTATGCACAGCTTGTCAACACACATAAGTCCAAACATGTACACATTATGCCCTTGCCAGTTGCTGTTACAAGTACACACAGAGCATATACTTACTGCAGTTTGTTCTAACAAGTAGACTTGAAACTCAGTGTATTTGTTTTTTATTGCTGCATAACAAATTACCAAACACTTGGCAGCTTAGCACAACACATATTTATTATTTCACAGTTTCTGGGAGTCAAGAGTCTGGAACAGCTGAAGGTCCCTGGCCCTAGGGTCTTGTCAGCCTGCAATCACAATGTCAGCCTAGTCTGTGTTTTCATCTGGACACTTGACTGGGGAAGAATCTGTTTCTGAGTTCACTCGGGTTGATGGCAGAATTCAATTCCTTGAGGATACCTGACTAAAGACCTTGACTTTTTTTTTTTTTTTTAAGAGAGGGGTGGGGAGGGGTAGAAGAGGGAGAGAGAGAACCTTAAGCAGGCTCCATGCCCAGGATGGAGTCCAACACAGGGCTCGATCTCATGACCCTGAGATCATCACCTGAGCTGAAATTTAGAGTTGGACACCTAACTGACTGAACCACCCAGGTGCCCCACCCCTGACTCTTAATAGCTGTCGGCTGGAGGCCATGCTCCACTCCTAGAGGCTGCCCACGGTTCTCTGCCATGTAGCCCTCTTCAGAGCAACATGACTGTTTGCTTTTCCAAGGACAACAGGGGCATCTTTATAATTCTAGCCTGCTAAGGCAGAGTGTTAGAGAACAAAACTTAATATAAGAGTGACATCCATTATTTTTGCCATAGTCCATTGATTATAAACAAGCCACAAGTATTGATTATAAGCTTGCACCCAAAGGCAGGCAATGTACAAGGGCATGACTCATTGGGCACCATCTTTGACTGTGTCTTCTACAGTCACTTCCACTGAGCAGCCAGTTCTTTCCCTACTGGCTAGTCTGGGGCATCCAAATGACACTCAGAATTATTTGGTGAGTAATCATGAAAGCCAAGAAATGGGAGTGAGAAGATAATCATGACCAATGTCTTCAAGCTATGAAATTTAAATCACTCTTTTCCATATGCCTGTTATAGGTGCCTTATTGTCAAATGCCCTCATCCAGATGCCATTTTGTCTGAGTGAGACATATCCAACTCTTGTTTTGTGTCATTTGTGTTAAAATTCCAATTATGCTAATTACTACATGTGTGATCTTAGGCTGGTGTCTTGAACTTCCTAAGCTTCTGCTTCTTAGGAAATGGGAATCATACCGCCCACCTCACTGAATTGTTGGGTGGCTATGTCAAGTGCTCAGCACATAATAAATGCTTTATCTGTGCCCGTTGCCCTTCTCATCTCTCCATTTCTCTCCTTTGTCCTGAAAACTATTTCTCTGTGGATTCATCTGTTAGTTCAAAAATAGAATTTTTCGTTTGGTGAGGCTCATGTTTTCTCGGGAATAATCCCACTCTAGTCACATTTTTCCAAGTCTCAACCCGAGACTCCCTAAATCTCTTGGGGAACCTGGCTGTTAATCGTGAGTTACTTTTACAGCTGGTCTCATCAATTGCAATTTCCCCAAATTTAATCCTCAAAGGGTAACCTAAGCACTTGGAAGGCTGACATGGTCATTGCTTCTTTGCACAGTGTAAACTAGTTCTAATTTTTTGTTTATGTCCATAATGCACTTTGCAAATATTTGCTGCTATCTTCACTTCTCACACGCTTGTGGAAATGCATACCTAAACAAAGGTACTTGTTCTGTTTCTCCTTCCTAAGAGATTTAATTGCTCTATGCTTCGATCCTAAGTTCTTTTTTTTTTTTAATTATTTTTTTATTTTTATTTAAAGATTTTATTTATTTATTTAACAGAGAGATAGCGAGAGCAGGAACACAAGCAGGGGGAGTGGGAGAGGGAGAAGCAGGCTTCCTGCCAAGCAGGGAGCCCGATGCGGGACTCGATCCCAGGACCCTGGGATCATGACCTGAGCCGAAGGCAGACGCTTAACGACTGAGCCACCCAGGCGCCCGATCCTTTCTAAGTTCTAAGCAACTTCCTTGAGACTTAGGGTCTCAATACCTACTGAAATTTTCTAGGACCATTCCATATTTAGAGTATTCAGAAATCAGGAGACGTTTCCTGCACTTTCTTTTTTGTAGTCAATGGCTTACTTCAGAATAGATGGTGCGATTCTAGAGGATCCGAGATGAAAATATTCTCTTGAAGCACTTTTAGTTCATTGCCAAGTAATCTTTATTAGAACAGACAAAGCGAGAGGATCGTGCAAACCTTGGAAGTAGTCTCAGGACTTTGGGAATGGAACCACGTGCCTAGAACTCACAGTATGGTCTAGGAGAGAGTGCGCAGGCAGGGAGCCCACATGCCTGGGAAAGGAACACCGATTTCCCAAAGATCATTTACTTGCCATGTTTATTTTCCTAATATTTTCTTCTCCTGAGGGATTTATAGTTGACCTAAGGTGGGGGACAGGCAACTTCCCAGCGTTACTGTGCTGATGAGATACTAGTAATCTTACCCACCTGCCTGACCTAAGGCCTCCAAGTAAAAGGGGGAGAGGTTCCCTCTGATCTTACTTTCCTTGAGTGGAGGACTCTGCATTCCTGGAGCTGGAACCCCTGCCACTTAGATGAAACATTCATCTCTCATCCTTGGTTTGGGCATCATACTTCTTATGCTTGGAAATTTTTATTGGAACCTCCTGATCTCTGATTCAATTAATGTTCCACAGTTTTATTCTCTGTCCCTGTATTAAGTGGTTATAATGCAGAAGCTGATATAATTTGCACAGGGCTTGAAACAACATCAAATAATGTTCATTCTCTTTGATAGTTGTTTCAGGGAGCTACACTTTCCAACTCAAACAGAATCCTCCCTTAGGGGCATTATTTAGGTTGTAGTTTTTCTATTTAAAACAAAATAAAACAAAAGTTTGTATTTCTTAATCTCCTTGTCTGTTCTCTACTGCTTCCCCCAGTATTTCTCTGAATTGTAAAACCATCTTTTCTTCTAGAATTGGATTTTTTTCTCCCAGGAATGCTTAAAATAACCCTTTTTCATGGCACATTCATCAAGTTGTGTCCTCCCTAAAGGTTAAAATTGACTGCATGATTCATTTCTGAGAAGTTCATTTTAGGTTCTCCTAGATTGGTCCAATATGTGATAATGGACTTGAATTGGAAATATACACCCCACGCACTCACTGCTACCCCAATCCAGCTGTTATTTCTTAGGAAAGCTCCATGTTCTGCCTTATCTCTGAACTACAAAGACATGCTGCTCCCTTTTCTTAAACAACCCTGTACTGAGCTGACCAACCCCCTGCACAGTTGGTCCCAGTTTATATTTTACTTCATCTATCCTTTACCGTACCAGTCCTAGGAGTGAATCTTCTATCCCCCACCCAGCCCCTCCCCAGGTAGTCCAGGGTTTGCTGTACTTAGTGCAATAAGAGAACTGATAACCCTGCCCTGTGAATCGCTGGCCTCTTGCCTTGTTTCCTCTAACAGACTATTAATCCCTCAAGGCAGAGACTGTGCATTATTATTATTATTTTTTTAATTTTTTATTTATTTGCGAGAGAGAGAATGAGAGACAGAGAGCATGAGAGGGAGGAGGGTCAGAGGGAGAAGCAGACTCCCTGCTGAGCAGGGAGCTTGATGTGGGACTCGATCCCGGGACTCCAGGATCATGACCTGAGCCAAAGGCAGTCGCTTAACCAACTGAGCCACCCAGGCGCCCGAGACTGTGCATTATTCACTGTGTTCCCTCCATACACTCAATAGAGCTTTATTAAATGAGTGAATGCATCCCTATCATATACAGGAGGACACTGCAAACCAGAAAACTTAAGTGAGCTTCCCAACATCACATGATTGTAAGAATTCAAGGCAGGATATAAATCTTTATTTAATGGCTCTAGAGCCAGATTTTCTCCTGCAACATGCTATCCGTGTTTTGTGTATTTATGTGCTGTGGGTTGAATGTGTCCCCTTGAAATTCATATATTGAAGCCTAATTCCCAGTGTGATTGTATTAGGACATGCGACCTTTGGGAGGCATTAGTGCCCTTATAAGAGAGACCCCAGAGAACTCTCTTGCCCCTAACACCACTGTGAGTACACAGCAAGATGGCCATGGATGAACTAGAAAGTGGCCATCTATGAACTGAATATGCTGGTGCCTCGATCTTAGACTTCCAGCCTCTAGAACTGTGGGAAATAAAATTTGGTTGTTTATAAACCACGCAAGCTATTGCATTCTGTTTATAGCAGCCCGAATGAACTAAGATATTGTGACAAAATAAACAATCAAAATTTAATGGCTTAAAATAACCATTTATTTTGCCCTCAGTTTTGCGGGTCAAGTTCTTGGGGGGGACGGGGCTACATAGCTCATCTCATGGCACGACTGGGACAATTAAGCCTAGAACATCCATTTCTCAATGGCATATCCCTCTCATGTCTGGTGACTTGGGGCTCCTCGGTGCCTCTCTCTCTCCATCCGGTAGGGATTCTGCACATGACTTGGGGCTTATCAAAGCATCGTCTTATCTTCTATTGCATCTGGCTCCCAAGAGGTAGCATCAAGACAGTAAAAGGCTATGTTCAGATCTGGTATAGTGTTACCTCTGCTCTATTCTATTGCTCAAAGCCAGTCATAGAGATCATGCAGACTCAAGGGGTTGAGGCAAAATTGCCTCGTTGTATCCAGTTTGGAAAATACAATCTGCCACAAACCATATATTTAGCAGCTGAGTGTATGGAAAGAAAATTTTCTTTTTTCCTTCATTCAATAAATTTTCTGTACACAGCTTCTGTGATGTATGCATTACACAAGGGACCAAGGGATGCTTCCTGCTTTCAAGGTGCAACATTCTGGGAGGAGAGGCAAGAGAAGTGGTTTATTAGTCAGGATGTGCTGTGTAACAAAACACTTCAAAATGTGGTGGCCTAAAAAGAATTTTCTTTGGCTCATGATTTGGTGACTTATTGATTTAGGCTGGGTTCTGCTGGGTTGTTCTAACTTCAGTCATGCTTGCTCATAAGTCAGTGGTCAGCTTTGGTCAGATAGGCAGCTTTGCTGATCTTAGCTGGGCTTTCTTACTTGTTATGTGTTTGATAAGCTGTAGGCTGTGTAGAATAACCTCAGCTGGGCATCTGGGCTCTCCACCATCTCGTCTTTCATGGCCTTGACTTGAAACTAACACAAAGTCAATTTTGCTGCTTTCTATTGGGCAAAGCTAGTTACAAGGCCAGCCAAGATTCAAGAGGCCAGGAAATAAATAGACTAAGTTTTTAGGGGAGAAGGTGCAAAGTCACACTGCAAAAGGCAGGGATACAGAACGACTATTATTTTTGGGCACTATCCAATCCATCCACGAGAAGTACTAATTAATGTCAATGCATTGGGGTGTGGGGTGCAGAGGAAGGATACTGTATGAACCCTGGGGCATCCAAAGGGAATGGAAAGTGGGAAGTAGCATGAGAAAGGATCAAGGAAAGCTTCACTTAAGTTTGGATCCTGAGGATGGATGGGTGGGCTTCTGAGGCTGCATGGAAAATAGAAATTTGCCACACTGGTCTCACCTCAAAGCATACTAAGTATTCAAGGTCTTTATCTCTGATTCCTCATTAGGCATGCTACACAGCTACCCTGATATCCCAATTGAGTAAAACAGAACCAGCAGGGAACCTGGAGATGAATTCTCATACTCTTCCTCTAGGGCAGATAGGTCTGCCTTTATGTATTAGCCTGTTAGAGCTGTCATGCTAAAATACCATCCACCAAGTGGCTTACACAACAGAAACTTACTGTCTCAGTTCTGGAGGCTGGAAGTTCAAGCGCAAAGTGTCAGCAGGTTTTGCTTCTCCTGAGACCTCTCTCCTCAGCTTGTAGATGACTGTCTTCTCCCTCTGTCTTCACATTGTTTTCCCCCTTTGTGGGTCTGGGTCCTGATTTCCCCTTCTTACAAGGATAGAAGTCAGACTGGATTAGGGCCCACCCTAAGCTCCTCATGTTAATCACCTTTATAAAAGCTCTATCTCCGAATATACTCACATTCTGAAGCACTAGGAGTTAGGGCTTCAGTACATGAATTTTGGAGGATAGAATTTATCCCATGATACCATGGATATGTAATAGCGGAGTTGAATCTGGAAGCTCGGGCTTTTCTCCATGAAACCTGTAGCCTCTTGGCTTTTAGTTGAAAGTTGTATTCCTTCTACTTCCCAGATGACTGTTGTTCCTAAAAGGGATGCTGGTATCTGGTCTCGTCCCTCACTATGTGTTCTGCATGTCTCCTTCCTTGGGGATGCCTCCAAAGTCAATAAAAAGGCAGAGGAAACTCAGAGCCCAGAGGTAACAGACGACCTGGTGCACAAACAAGCATTGTAGCCATCGGCACATGTGAGGGATATTATCTTTAAATTAGTTGGGGAAAATTAATATTGCTCTCACTCGCTCTGCTTGCCCTTATTGTCTGCTCTGATAATCAGCAGGGCCAGAGCCACTGTAGATAATATTTTTTAATTAAAAGGAAAATAACTTCTTGTGATTAATCTGCTTCTTTGGGGACTTGATCCAATCTCATAAATCTAACATGGAGGCATGTGCTTGTTCACTGGCAGCCATCCTCCCTCTCAGCCAGCCTGGGAGCTGGGTAGGAGGGGAAGCTGCCCAAGCAAGAAAAACCCTAGTCAGGGCAGACCTAAGCCAGGAGATGAGAGGCCGGACTCCAAGGAGAAGACAGTGGGATCTCAGCTGGGGCAGAATTCCTGGCAAGGACATCTCTTCGCACTGTGCCCAAGACAGCAGTGTTGGTAGAAGGAGGTCTGAGGTGAAGGTTCCGGGCCCCATGTCTGAGACGCTGCGAGAATGTCTGAGACTCAGTTTTCTCATCTGTAAAGTGAGGCTGGCTGGACATCTGTCTCAAAGGGAGCATTTATGCAAAAGGGAGTCTGAGCTCTAGAGCCAGGTTGCTTGGTTTTAGTTTTGAATTTGGAAGGCTCCACTTTCTTGTGACTTTTACCTGGTCATTTAACCTCTCTATGCTTCTGCTCCCTTCTCTGAAAGACGTGATAAAAGGGGCCGTCTCATGAGGACTAATAATATGTTTAAACCCATCAAGTGTTAGAACGTGTTGTAGGAAACACCAAATAAGCTTTTGCTCTTAGGAGGCAATGTGAGCACACACAACATCTTCTGCATTGTTAAAGCAAACAGGATCTTAGTGGGGAAATGATCCAGTCTCCATTTTCAGAGGTGGAGAAATGGAGTTTCGGAGAGAGGGTGTGACTTGCCCAAAGCATAGAGCAAGTTATGAGCAAGGCCAGGGCCGGGATGCAGGTTTTCTTTTCTTTTTTTTTTTTTTTTTAATTTATTTTTTTTATTCTTATGTTAATCCCCATACATTACATCATTAGTTTTAGATGAAGTGTTCCATGATTCATTGTTTGTGCGTAACACCCAGTGCTCCATGCAGAATGTGCCCTCCTCAATACCCACCACCAGGCTAACCCGTCCTCCCACCCCCCTCCCCTCTAGGACCCTCAGGTTGTTTTTCAGAGTCCATCGTCTCTCATGGTTCGTCTACCCCTCCGATTTCCCCCCCCTTCATTCTTCCCCTCCCGCTACTTTCTTCTTCTTCTTTTTTTTTTCTTAACATATATTGCATTATTTGTTTCAGAGGTACAGATCTGAGATTCAACAGTCTTGCACAATTCACAGCGCTTACCAGAGCACATACCCTCCCCAGTGTCTATCACCCAGTCACCCCATCCCTCCCACCCCACCCCCCACTCCAGCAACCCTCAGTTTGTTTCCTGCAATTAAGAATTCCTCATATCCGTGAGATCATATGATACATGTCTTTCTCTTTTTGACTTATTTCACTCAACGTAATACCCTCCAGTTCCATCCACGTCGTTGCAAATGGCAAGATCTCATTCCTTTTGATGGCTGCATAATATTCCATTGTATATATACACCACATCTTCTTTATCCATTCGGGATGCAGGTTTTCAAACCCAGGGCTAGAATTATGTGCAAAAGTGTGTGGTGTTGGGGTTCCTGCCTGGCTTGTAGTCCTCTGACAACCTGGAAATAAGGCCACTTATAGCAGCCCCGCGTAACCCCAGGTAGCACTGCAGGGGGGCGGGAGCGGCGCGTATCAGCCCGGGTCTGCACCGCCAGCATGGGACAGCGTGCCACACCCACAGACTCATCTCATCTTCCCACCAGCCTGCAGGACAGGCTGTTAGACAAATGAGGATATCGTCGCTCAGGGGAGTTGCATAAGTAGCCAAATGCACACTCTGCAACAGTGGAGCTGGCATCTCAAACAAAGGTCAGTCTAACTCTGAAAGGCTACAGAGTTGCAAGGCTGCCTCTCTGAGAAATAGGGCTCTGTTCCACGTCCCGCCTCCATTTCCTTTTTCTCCCTCCCTCCCTTAGACCTCAGCAATGTTTGCTGTTGTGGCCTCCTCTTCAGGTAAGGAAGGATCAGAAACTTACTCTCACTAAGGTGGCAGTGCCTGATCAACATTTCAAACGTTGATTCTTCCCCTTGCCCATCTGTCCTCCCAATGCATTCATCACACTAAGGTCACGTGCCATTTAACAATAGCCAGAAGATGGTTGGTTGGTTCATTTGTACCACAGACTGTAAAAAACAGTTGCAAACTTGAGCTATTGTTATAACCTACCTGGCAGCAGTAAGAGGCCCGCCAGGCAGAATCATGGTCCCATTTTACAGATGACAAAACTGAAGCCCAGGGAGATGAATCCAAAGCCTACTATGCGTCAGGCTCTATTTAAGTGAATTAATGAAATCTTGGGCGTTCCTTCTATTCTGGTGCTCTCTCCATGTATTAGAACAATCAAGAGCTCTTTTGCCTGGAGATCTTGGGTTAGTGGCAGGAAGGAAGCTGGGTTTGACTAGACCATATTCAAAATGCTCATAAATTGGCTTTTCATTCACTTAAGATTTTCATGAAACAGGAAGTTCTATCAATCATAGCAAAGCCCCTGAGCTACCCACTCATCCGCTGACGAGATCATGAAGCTGCTTCTCAGCCACGAAGCCACTGCACATCTGATGGGCCTGATTAATGTGGGCCACGAGACTGGGACAGCAATGTCATTCAAACTTTCTCGCCTTTCTTTCTCTGTCCATAGAGCTACAGAATTTCAGAGCTGATGGGATACTTGAAGAACACCTCAGCAAAAGCTCCTTTTACACCCAAGGAAAGCAATAATAAGAAAAATCAAGGGGGAAGGTGTGTAGATGATAAAGACATGCTAGTTCAGTAGCAGAAGGACCTTCCAAACAGGCACCAATTTGTTACTCAGTGAAATGGATGATTTCAGGAGGGGGTGGGGGCTTTTAAAAAACAATGGCTGAGCACTGTGTCAGGTATGCAACAAGGGGACCCCCATATCTAGCTAGGGGATGGCCTTAAGATCAGTAAAGCAGTTTCTCATGCACTGCATTAATCAGTCAGTAAGATTGCACTCTAAGGTTAAAACAGGTATTATAGTTCCCATTTACAGATTAACAAACAAAGGTTCAGAGGACTGATGTCACTCCTCCATTGGCTTACTCTGGTAGCAGGAGGCATTTGGACTAGAGTACTGGTTGCCTGCTTCTAGCCCTGCCCTCTGCCCTCTGTGGACCTGCTTCCCCACCTACTAGCCATCTGATGCTTGGACTCTGCTTCAGTCCTAAGCGAGCAGCGTCGTCTTTGTTCAGTTGCAACTTTGGTCTCAGTGTGTGTGAATGAGAGAGTGTGAGCATATGTGCTGGTGTGAACCTGATTGATCGTTGGAGACAGGCACACTGGTTCCCAATTCTCTGCTCTGCTCCTTTGTATTCTGTGTCCTTGAGCAGGTTCCTTACTGTAGCGATGCTGTGGCCTCTTTATCTCTAAACTGTGGAGGACTGAAGAAGGCCTGTCAAGTGAGTACCTGGAACAATTCCAGGCCCCGTTGTATATCTGCACAGTCTCCTTCTGGAAGGAGAACTTTTGCAATAGACCTTCATGATTTGAGGGCTCCGAATAGAGCTTGAGAGGAGGGAGAGCTGGAGAAAGCGATGGACAAATATTTGGAACTTAGGCAAACATCAATGTGGCGTCAAGAAGTGGAGCGTGGACTGGGATCTTTGTTCCTAACTTGCTCATTCATTCGTTCCTCCACTCCCTTGTCAGTCAGTATTTCTGAGCACGCAGTGTGTCCCTGCACAGACCAGGTAGAGCAGAAAGACAAGGGTAAGTCACGGCTTAGTCCCTCAAAAACTGCCTGATTTTGTGTTGACCAACTTCTTCATTAAAAATGCCAAATAAATCCCCACATCAGACCTGTCTTTGCTTGCTGGGGCTGCCAGAACAAAGTACCGCAGACTGGGAGGTTAAGCAACAGAAACGGAAACAAGGTTAACTTCCTTCACGGTTCTGGAAGCTAAGAGTCCAAGATCAAAGTGTCAGCAGGGTTGGTTCCTTTGGAGACCTCTCTCCTTGGCTTGCAGATGGCATCTCCCTGTGTCCTCACCTGGTCTGTCCTCTGTGTTCGTGTCCTAATCTCCTCTTTTATAAGGACACCAGTCATATTGGATTAGGGCCCAACCTAATGAATTCATTTTAACTTCATTACTTCTTTAAAGACCCCATTTCCAAATATAGTCACATTCTGATATGCTGGGGGCCAGGACTTCAACACGAAATTTGGGGGGACACACTCAGCCCATCAGCGTCTTTGTGATTTCTGATCCTTTTGCCTGGAACATTTATGTCTCAGATATTTATATGCCTTGCTCCTCCTTCCACTCTGAGCCTCTGCTCAAATATTCCCCTTACAGGAATTGTCTGATCATCATTGTTATAAGAGGAATTCTGGGGGCACCTGGGGTGGCTCAGTAGGTTAAACGTCTGACTTTGGCTCAGGTCATGATCTCAGGGTCCTGGGATTGAGCCCTGTGGCGTCAGGCTCTGCACTCAGCAGGGAATCTGCGTCTCTCTGCCCTTCCCCCTACTCGCTTGTTCTCTCTCTCTCTCTCTCTCTCTCTCTCTCAAATAAATAAAGAAAATCTTTAAAAAAAAGAAAGAGCAATTCTGGTCTCTTTTTTTCTCTTCCTTTCTCTCTCTCTCTCTCCCTTGTTTTATCTTGATTTTTCATCATTGACTTCATGGATACACACATGTTTTTTCTGTTTCTGTTACTGTAAGATAAGTTCTCAAAGGGCAAGGGTTTTGTCCATCTTGCTCACTGACGTATCCTAAGGGCTTTGAACAATGCTTGGCCAGTACGGGGAGGTCCACATATACTTTGCAAATGAGTGAATGACTGAATGAAGGTACCATCCTCTGTGGAATCTTCCCCTCCCTCCTCTGCACTTGTTCTGAAATCAATCAGTTTACAATCCTCATTCATGAATCCCATGGAAGTCTGGAACCCCTTTTCACTTTGGATCCCCAGAAACCAGCAGTTTGTCAGGCCCCCGATACAAGTCCAGGAAATGTGTGTGCATATGATTGTTAATATTCCAATAAGGATGCCTATTAGGCTATGCTATTATTTTCAGAAGGGCTCACATGAGAAACCTCTTTTAGAATTTAGTAGCAGGATAAAAAATGTAATTTTGTCCCATGAGGAATTTGTTCATTTCTATTTTTCTTATAAAAAGGACTATATTAGATTTTCTTTTGTGTCCTGGCTGTAAGGAATTGCAAAGCCAAATCTGACACATAATTAAAGCAACATTATTGACACTTGTGGTTCAAATGTTTCCCTCTCCATCTTTCTTAATTCTGGGTTTGCTTTTCAAATGTTTAGAATATATTTAGAGTTTTTCAATCTTTACTTTTCTAATTTTTACTTTTATAATTTTATTTTATTTTATTATGTTATGTTAGTCTTTAAAGTCCCTCCCGATATGTTTCAGAATGAGGTAAGAAATAAATAAAATGAATACCTTTTAAAAGTGGGACTATATCTGCTTAGCAGACATTGAATAGTAATGGGGTTGAGGAGAAGGGAAGGTGGATAACGTTAAGGTCTGGAGAGTTTTCAGGAAGAAATGGGACAGGTACCAGTCCTGTACCTCCCACAGCCACCCCCTGCCCCTACACCCCCCCTTCACTATAGCACCCAGAGCAGGGAGGGGTTGCTGGAGAACATGCAGAATGTTACAATGAGCTATGGAGAAGGACAGGCAGACACTGGGAAGATTGCTATCCATTAAATCACTCAGAATTTATACCATGAAACATATTTGAAAATTGCATGGTGCAATTTTCTGGCATCCAGAACTATCTTAGGGCAGCTCCTACTGTAACGAAAGTACAACAGAATGGGTGGCTTATGAACAGAAATGTATATCTCATGGTTGTGGAGGCTGTAAGTCTGAGGGCAGGGCATCAGCATGTTCAGGTTCTGGTGAGAGCCCTTTTTTGGGCTGCAGACTGCTGGTTTCATATTGTACCCTCACATGGGGGCGAGCAGACAGAGCTCTCTGGGGTCTCTTTATAAAGCATGAATCTTATTCATGAAAGCTCCACCCCCATGACCTGATCATTGGTAGATGATCCCACCTCCAAATACCATCACACTGGGGGTTAGGATTTCAACAGATGAATTTTGGGGAAATACAAACATTCAGTCTCTAGTGAGAATCTTCTTTGGAAACAACTTCGATGCAGGTATTTGGGGACTTTTCTAGCTTCTAGAGAAGCAAATCTCATTTGCAGAGGTGCTTGAGAAGCAACACGCATTCTCTCTCTACTTTCAAAACCCATATTTCCTGTGTAAGGAGAAAATCACCTTCCCAGGGAGGCAAGGGCAAGCTGGAATATCATGCTAACTGGGTTGCCCTGGCTGAAAAAGGGATGTCTCACTTTTTTCATGGTCAGAATTTGGACACACTCAACAGAGGTGAATTTTCATAGTACCTACCTGTCTAAAAGAGAGTCTTCCTTTCTTATAGGTCAGAGAAGGAGATAACAAGGCCTTCGTCCAAGCTGCATTTGGGCAACAAATTTCCACTTTATTTCTCAGGTGAGCCTAAGCCAAAGATCAGGAAATAGAGATGCTATCTGGGTGAAAGGTAGACTGAGGTATGGGACTTCTCTAGAATCCACACTAACTGTCAGTGGAGACAAGATACAGGCAGAGAGAGTTGTATATCCTTCTCTGTCTTTTAAACATAATTCCATGGTTAGCACAATCCAGAGACATTAGTTGAGCTTAATTTACACACTTACCTTGGGGAATGATGAACTACCTTGAGTTGTTCTTAAGATTTGATTTGCATTTGTGCCCCTGAGCCAACAGATAAGACAAATGAAGAGGGATTTGGGACTATCGCCAAGTTCCTTGCAAATCTTGGTTTAAAGACTGCTGAGAGGGTGTGGTGGTTTTCAGCCCAATATCCCCCATGTTTACTGGCCGGGGACATAAGATGTCAAAAACCAGGAGCTCAGTTCAGCGTTGGCTGAGGATCTTCTTTGTTTAAGGGCTTCTCCTGAGCACTACTAAGGCATTAACGGTGACTCTCAACTTCTGTTCTTGAGAAGCTCATGGTCTTGTCAGGAAGATGGATACACAAGAGGGATATACAATCCAAACTAACGACTAAATGACAGCAGTATGAATAGGGAATCATGGTGGGAGACAGGACCTAACCCAGTATGGGAGAGAACAGGGAAGGCTTCCTTGAAAGATGATGCCAAACTGGGTCTAGAGACTGACAAGTATATAAGCAAAACCATCACAAAGAGAGGAAGCAAGGTAAGCAAGATGTGGAGGTAAATAACCCTAGGGTGGGCCAATGTCGGTGAGAAGCTCCCGACTATGGGTGTGTGAGTGGGCTGTGAGGCAGGGAAGTGGAGGGGTTGAGTCCATGTGGGGAGGAAATAATCCTTACCTCCTCAATGACATGGGGAAGTGAGCACTCTCAGTTGTGGGAATCACATGGAGAGATTTGAGTTGCAGACAAATTATTCTGATGACCTGAGTGGAGGACGGGTTGGAAGGGAGGAGAATGTAGGAGAGGTCAGCTGTAAGTCACTGAGAGCTGAAGGTCTAATGAGATCAGAGGTCACAGGGATAGGGAAGAAAGGAACACACTGACATACATTTCTGGAGTAGTATCGGCTCATCTTGAACTAAGGGACATCCTTGAACTAAGGACACATGTCCTGCTCCAAGACATGGGAAGAGGGAACTGAGCACAGCAGCAGACACGTGACTCAGAAGAGACTGATGAAAAAATAAAGAGCCTGGTTCCCTAATGCAATAAGGAGACCTTCTGTGTGAGTTGTTTGAAAGACTCCACAGGCTCTAGGCGTGATATTACTGAGACAACTAGATGAACTGGCTGTCCCCGGTGGACCTGATTTTATTGTTTTCCCCCCAGAAGGAGAGCACAAGCACAGGAAAAGCATACCCGAAGACCCTCCTACTGCAGAACACTCCGGGCTATTAGTCCAGCAGGAGCTTCTGCTCTGAGGCCTGGGGAGATCAGCAGTGGAGTAGCAACTGGAGCCTGGGGCTGCTTCTCAAGAAAAACTGCATAGAGGTGGTGCAGGGTGCCAAGGATGGAGGGATGGAGTCCCTCTTGGGAGCACCCAGGGACTGGACAAATTGCTGTCTTGCCAAAGAGCATGGCTTTCCTCAGAGTCCTGGGCTCAAAGCTAAGCTGTGACACATACTTTATAACTCCAATTGCTTTCTTTCTTTTTTTTTTATTAAAGATTTTATTTATTTATTTGACACATAGAGAAAGACAGTGAGAGAGGGAACACAAGCAGGGGGAGTGGGAGAGGGAGAATCAGGCCTCCCACCGAGCAGGGAGCCCGATGCCAGGCTCTATCCCAGGACCCTGGGATCATGACCTGAGCCGAAGGCAGACGCTTAACGGCTGAACCACCCAGGTGCCCCTCCAATTGCTTTCTTTGTCTGTTATGGGCTGAAATGTATTCCCACCAAGTTCGTATGTTGAAGCCTTTAGCCCTAGCACCTCAGAATGTGAATGTATTTGGAGATGGGGCCCTTAAAGAGAAGATTCACTTAAAGTGGACCCTGTAGGGTGGATTTACCAGGGAAAACATCCTCTAATAGGTGAGACTTGAGTTATATTGTATCTTTTTTTAAAGATTTATTTATTTATTTGAGGGGGGAGGGGCAGAGGGAAAGGGAAAGAGTCTTAAGCAGGCTCTGTGCTGAGCAAGGAGCCTTGGAGGAGCCTGAGGTGGGGCTCAGTCTCACTGAGATCTAGATCTGAGCTGAAACCAGGACCAGACGCTTAAGTGAATGTGCCACCCAGGTGCCCTATGAGTTACATTGTATCTTGATCCCTCTAATACCTAACAGAATCCTAGAGTGAAGACGTTCTCCGGAGTAGATATTACTGTATCACTTGTTTATTCCTATTCCTGCAACAAGCACCTATTGAGCACCTTGTAAGTTTCAGGGATGGTGGTTATAAAAGTGATTAAGACAAAGTCTGTGCCCTGGGCAAGGAGACAGTTCAGTGAAGGGGTTGGCAGTCCCTATTGCCTGCAGTCCCTTCCGTACTACCACAGAAGCGTTGAGGAATTGCAACAGGGACTTGACCATGTGGTCTAGGTCTTCACAGAAAAACATTGCCAATCGCTGATCTAGTGGAAGGTAGATCATTGTGGAACAGCTTGGAATGCTTTCCAAATCTTTCCTTTCCTTCCAGTAAGGCCTCACTCATCTGGATCTCTCCCTTCCAGTATCACCACGTTTGAATAACCTTTGAATCTCCCTCTCACAGATTCATCCAGGTCTCGTTGACCCACATACTGTTCTTTCATAACACACATCACAGTTTCTATAATTATCCATTTTCCTGGCGATTATTTGATTAGTGTCTGTTTTCCCCACTAATGTAGTCCTGATTTCGTGCCTGGCACTATTCTAAGCACTTTACATATATTACCTCATTTTCATCCTCTCAACAACCCTATGAAGTAGGTGATAGTATGACCTCCATTTTACCAATGGGGACCTGAGATAACCTGCCCCAGGTCCCTGGGAAACATCACTGTCCACACGCATTGTTGGTGTTCCAGGTGCTGTCTCTAGAACCAGACTGTTTGAGGCTCAAATTCTGACCCTCTCACTTACTTCCCAATGATGCATATGGACCCACCACGGGTCCATAATCATATGCTTGTTGAGTTGATGAATGATTCAGAATCATAAACCAATACTATTCTAGACAAATTAACTCAGTACTGTGCAAGCAGAAATAATGAGCACATTTATAGCTGATGTGGGTGGATCAAAGAAAATGACACACATGACCTTCATCTTTCTAAGTTAACTCAAGAACTCAGAATAAGAAACAAGAGAGCAGACACCTTTTCTCTCCCACTGTCACTTGATGCCACTGAGGATTTGTCCTCCTGGTACCCCCCACGTGCCATGTCTGGGCTGAGATCATGCCTCCCCAGCTGTCCTTCCTGTTCTTCTGATCTGTGCATTTGCAATCAGCTGCTCAAAGCAATTCTCTTTTCCCAACCCCTTTCTTCCTCCCCCAGACTCTATTAAGCTTCTGGAAACATAAAAGGAGCTAAGCTATTACCTGAACTGAACTTGAACTCTAAGCCTCCAGAGATTCACCCATCACTGAGCTGCAAGACTCCCTGGGCTTCCAGCTGCAGCAATTTTGTGAAGTCAGCACAGCGTGCCCATAGGAGACACCATATTTTATTTTTCAATCAAGCATGGTGCTGTCGAGTATTGCTTAAGTGGCTCTATAGCAACACTTTTTTTTTTTTTTTCAAATAACTTGAGCTCGATGTGCATGAAGTTTCCTTGTGTGAAAATGTCTTGGTTATCAAGATTTTCCAAAGCCCTGGTTTTCTTGTTCTGACCAACTGCAGGCATTTCCTCCAGCTGTGATCCCTCGGGCCATGTTCTGCAAGCAGGGCAAGTCCACCTCCATCTTTTAGCGGTAAATACGCTCTTAAGACTCAAGATGGAAGCAGTCAGACTCAAAGCCGGGGATGCAGGTGGAGGGTAGCCCCAGGTGTTTGGTTCCTAGTATTCAGGGCTCCTTATATGCAGTTTGATGGTGGAATTCTGCACAGCTTTCAGACTGAGCAGTCTGGAAGGCCCTGGCACATAGGTGATATTTCCTTGCTGGTTGCCACTCTGACTGGCTGTTCAAACGGGTGCTTGTTCCATGTTTTCACCATGAATCCTGAACCTGTAAAGGAACCTGGTTTCGCATTTCCAGGATCCTGATTTTCACAAGACAATAGCTGCAACACCCAGAGCTTGCCAGTTCCCCTCCCTGGAGCAAAGCTGGTTCTGGACTGTGTGACCTGAATGTCTGCATGAGCCCCATTCCCATTGTCCTCCATCGTGGCTGGAGGGGCTCTCAACTTGGTGGTGCTCCGCATCCATCCTGGGGACTCAGCTTGTGGTGGGGCCAAGAGTGACATGTAACATCCCCAAGATCATAGCATGTGAGGAAGAAGGGGAATGTCGTGTTGGCCATAAACCTTATCGGTTTCATCTCCAGAGGAATCCGAAGCAGGATGTCACAATTTGTCGTTTATTAATTCAACAACAGCAACAGCACCATCCCCCCAAACCCCAGACATTCAGGAGTCAGAGGCCTTCAGAGCCTTGGCTCTAACCTGCTCTGAGCTCCAAGCTTTTAGAGGAGGACCAGATAAAAGCACCCTGCAAATGAATATTCCAAATGCATAATCGTTAATATATGTGAATGGGTTGTGAACTGTAAAGCACTGTACACATTTGAGGCATTATTATTTAGAATATATCTGGTTTATTATTAATTAGAGAACTGCGATATAATTTATATAAGTATCACGATTATCTAAATAAGGACAATAGAGGATAAATAGGAAAATAGGCTATCTAAAGTGTAAGAATTCATCTTAAATAATTATTTTTTTTCCTTTCCCTCTAAAGGCAGGCTGAAAGGTTTTACGGTCATATACAATATTTATTTAGTGTCCACAGTATATATCATGGTTGTTTGTTCTTGTTCAGTATCTTTCATCTATAAAATTAAGCTCCATGAGGGCAGAAATGGTATTTGATTTGCTCACCACTTTAGCAGAGAGTAGGTGTTTCATGGATGTCCACGGAATGAGTGAGATAAAAAACAGTGGTGTACATTTGTCACAGAATCTACTTTTCTGGAGGTTTGCAAGGAAAGACTGCATATCAACCATTGGGATTCAAAGTGAGGCAGCTTTAGTCACCTTCAGGCTGCCCTCAGCTCTTAATCGTCAATAGGTGAGTCTTTTCTAACATTTAATGAACAGCCAAATGGTCCAGGCTAGGGCTACATGAGTTGCTTTATCTCACCAACCAACCTTGGGAAGTAGTGTTTTAAAATACAGGCTTTATTATTATTCAGTTATGGTGAGGCCCACAGACCAGGAGATGATAGCCATTGGAAAGATAGTTTGTCACTCACGGTTCCCAAGAGGAGGGGGACACCACGCCACAGAGGCTGGGGTTGGTCAGGAAGCAGAGGGACTGAGTGGAAAATGTGAGCAGGAGCCTTTACTATGGCCTCCTTGGGAAGGAACAAGCAAGGCTGGGTAAGCAGATTTAGGATTGGCAAGTTTGAATAATTCAGGGCACTCTGGAGCATTGGAGTTATTTCTGGTCATCTGGTACTTGGCCTTGGGGTGAATAGAGCAGGACATAGGGGCCTGGAGTGTGAGACCTTGAGCGAGGAAGAAGTTGGATGCACACACTCTGGATTGATTGGCTTGCATATCAAAAGCATGCTCCCAGAAAAGCCCTTTACTGTCTCTAGGAACTGGCCAGCCCTGGGAAGGGTGATCACTCCAGGGTCAGCAAGATGATAAATCATCAAAAATACAGAAAATAAAAAGGCATGAACAGTACAGGGTGGTGTTGATTCATATTTTTTCTGCCCAGGAAGATGTGGTTCTGAGAGCTTGGGTAGCTCGATGGGGCTCCAACATCAGAAAAAAGGAAAAGCAGTAGAATTCAGACTGCTGGACTCCTTTCCAACCTGCTGTGGGCAGCCTCTCTTTACCACAGTTGTACGCTTTGCTTTGTATCAAGAACATCTCTTGTCCAAGAGCTATTCTATTCAGGACTCTCTTTCATAGCAAGAGAGAGAACCAAAACTTAAACTAGTTGCAACAAATAGGGCCATTTATTGACCTCTGTAGTGGGAAGGACCAGGTTGTGGCTGAAAGCTATAATGACAGATCTTTCCTCTACACTTACCTTTGCTTTTCTCTCATCTAGCTTCAATATTTCCTCTTGCAGACTTTCTTTCATCACAAGGTTGGACTCTCAACTTCCAGAAGTTTCTGGAAATTTCTCCCATCTTCAGCACCTGAGAAGAAAGAACTCTTTCCTTACTATGGGAGGGCTGTCATTGGCCTGATTTGGGGCAACTTCACAGACTAATTCTAGTTACCTGACAGGTGAGGTAGTATCATTACCCCAACTTAGACCCTGAGCCCATTTTGGGAAAGGGGGAAAAGGGAAAAGAGATCTATCACTAGAATATGTAAGGAGGTGGTGGTTATCTTTTATTTTTTATTTGAGAGAGAGAGAATGCACACCCAGGGGAGGGGGACAGAGGAAGAGGGAGAGAGAGAATTCCAAGCAGGCTTCATGCCCAGCACAGAGCCCAACATGGGGCTCAATCTCACAACCCTGAGATCATGACCTGAGCTGAAATCAAGAGTTGGATGCCCAACAGCTGAGCCACCCAGGCTCCCCAGAAGGTGGTAAGAAGATTTGGTAAAATTCAAAGTGTAATTCTCAGCTTCTCACTTATCAAAATTGGAGGCTTTATTGATTAATCTGAAGCATATTTACCAGAACAAATCACAGGGACATCCCAGCCATCATATAATGGATGGGAAGAAAATAATTAATCTCTTTCATCACACAAAAGAAAAGTGAATTAAAAAAAAATCAACACAATTGTGAATGGAGGCTGAATTCTGTTTCAAACAAACATGAAAGACAAGGAAAGTACAAGAAGTCAATAATTTTAAGGAACAAGTCCCTCTGGGCAATGCAGCACCTGAGAGTTTAGGTCTTGAGAAAACCAAGCTGACCCTCGAACAAGGAGAATCAGGCTTCTGCAACTGTCTCCAGAAGTTGGTCAGTACAGAAGAGGAAAACCAGTTCCCTCTGCAAACTCTACACTCCTCCACCAAGAAACCTTGGTGTTTCTTGGGCATGAAACCAACTTTCTGCATTTGTGGGCAATCGGGAAAAATGCATTCTTCACCTGATTTGGCATCCAAGAGTCATCCACTCCATGGGGCAAAAACTACACTGAGTGGTTTGTCCTTCTTGGTCTCTATCAAGGGTAAGTAATTGCCTCACATAGTAACCCTCCCTACCCTCTCCCAAACCCACCTGTGATTTGCTTTAGTGGTTTAAATCCGAGCCTCCATAAGACAAAGTTATTATAAGATTGGAACTCAAAGTGGAGTATGGAGGGCTTTGAACAGAAGCTCTCCTTCTGGGGTCTTAATCCCCCCAACCATCAGTAAAGGAATATGTCAGGCTAACCCCTAAATGCACCAAAAAGTCCTACAGCAATCAGACATTAGCCAGCACCAAAGTAAAAATGGTTAATGCACATAATGGCTGCCTCAGCTTGTGGTTGGAACTGCAGCAATTTCCAGGTATGTACAATCTTCTCGCAGATCAGAATTTCCAAAGGGCAGTGACATGGGCCATTGATTAATACAAATAGTAATGAAGAAATTAAGTATTATTACCTAAAATGTGTATTCTCACATTTTGTGTGATAAGCAAAATATTTTTAAATATAAAGTTCACTGAAGGGTTAATCTTTGAAAGGGACTCTGATAGGAAAGTATTTGGAACTATTAGTGAGAGTTGCAGGCCCAGGCTGGTGGTGGTGATGGTGATGGAGGTAGCGAAGATGTGTATTTAGGGTTTACATAGGTGGAAATGTTATATCTTTGTGGGAGGAGAGGAGATTTCTTTGCCTCAGATCCTTGAGTTCTGATAGTGAGAGCCAGATGGGAAGGGGTTTCTAGGAAGATCTTTAGGTTATATAGGGAAAAATATACCAAAACTGAACTCCTCTCCCCAGTGAAATTCTGGGAGACCAGCAGGAGAAGCACATGGAATCACTATCAGAGTTTATTCTGAGGGATCAGAAAATCACCTAGAATCCAAGGTGGGTGAAGTTTTAGCAACTCAGCACATACCATTTATTCATTTTCCAGAAGGGAAATGTGAAGTTTAGAGTGGAGGGTTTGGGAGGCGAAATAACCGACTCATGATCACATGTTCAAAGCACAAGTGAGAAGCAAAACTAAGAGTGGACTTGTGACTTCTGGTGACCCTGTCACCATCTTCACTGTCACACATTGAAGGACGTATGCCTTTACAGGATTGTGTGCGTTTCTTCTGTTTGACTCAAAATAATGGAAGCAAAAGGTGGAGATTACAAAAGAGACCATTGAGCTGAATACACGGAAACGTTATTTGAGAGTTAGAGCTGTACCAAGATGGAATGGGTCATCACGTCGTTGTTCAAAATTTAGTGAGCAAATGTGGAGGGCGCCTGGGTGGCTCAGTTGGTTAAGCGACTGCCTTCGGCTCAGGTCATGATCCTGGAGTCCCGGGATCGAGTCCCGCATCGGGCTCCCTGCTCGGCAGGGAGTCTGCTTCTCCCTCTAGCCCTCCTCCCTCTCATGCTCTCTGTCTCTCATTCTCTCTGTATCAAATAAATAAATAAAATCTTTGAAAAAAAAAATTTAGTGAGCAAATGTGGAGATGTGGTGAGTCCTCTCTCACTGCAAGGATTCAAGAAAAGCATGACCGCTTGTGGGAAAATCAGAAGTTTCTCTAGCATTGGCTGTGCAGGTGACAGGGAGGAGTTTGAGAATCATGGAGTCTTCCAGAATCTGAGCAGAGGTTTGGAATAGTGGCCAACACATGGTACAGGGACTAGATGTTCCTCTGCTTTCCTATTCCTTTGGCAGTCTTCTGTGATAAGCCTGCCCATCCTCAGGATTCATAAAACCTTGTGACAGTTCTCCAGGATCACACCTCCCCCACTCCAGTTAGTATAGAATACTCAGGAGGGACGTGTTCCTGGAGACCTCACATGTTTCAAGTACAACTTCATCCAAGACTATTGTTGAAAAAAGATGGCAGACATTTAAGAACTCAACAAATATTCCCTATTCAATATGTTATTGTCAACTGGCCTTTCTTGGGCCATGAGACAATTTATGTGATGAAGATGCACTGTGATACAGTGAAAACGCATGGACTTTGGAATTAGTCAAAATGCATTTCAAATCTTGGCTCAGATATGTAACTGCTCAATGGCCCAAGGAGGAAAGTTTACCTTTCTTGGACCCTTGCCTTTTCATCTGTGTGGTGAAGTAATAAGATATGTCTTTGAGGGTTTAAGGAGGTGGTATGTAATGCATCCAGCCCAGAACTTGATCTCTGGGGTTAAAGCCTTTTTGTCAGCTCTCATTGTTGAACAACTCCAGTTGTTTTAAAATATTTTTTTATTTGGCCTGTTGAATAGTATCTGTTTACTTAAATTCTGCTTCTAACAATGGATCCTGCATACAACACTTGTATTTTTCTCACTATGCAATAGAGCAGATGTTTCTGCCTCAAGCTCCATATAGATCTTTGACGTCAGTGGGGCATAACAACCAGTATTTGACCATGCCTGAGAATTCACAGTGAAGCCCTTTTACTTTGTATTTCTAGTGGTGACAGGTCCTTAATAAATACAAAGGAGTGTTGCATTCTATTACAGAAATAAATACCAGCCGGTGGTATAAGTGAATATATTCTATATTGCATTTCTCCAATTTGAGGATAGCAATGCAATGCATTATAAAAAGATCAATCATTTTGTCATTATGGTCTTCTTTGGCTCCAAACCAGTTTATTGGATTCCTTTAGTTTCAAGTAACAATAAAATAAATTGCCTCTTATATTGAAAGGGAAAATATCATGTTTGAGACAGGAGTGAGATTTTATGGCGGAGATAAAAATGAACCCATTGAAAATACAGGTTCTTATCAACGGGCCAGTGAATTATATGTGGATAAGGTCTATCCCTCCTCTTCATATCAAGCCCCGATAAAGTGCCATTTGGGGCTTGATCTTTGAGGATGAAGGGTTAGCATTTGGATTCATATACTTCTTCCCTTTTAGAGAGAAACAGAATGAAAATGATTATCTATTCTAATGTCCTTGATTTGTAGAGAGAGAAACTGAGGTCCAAATTCACCCCTTGAAACAACTTCTTCACACATGTGATCAAGCCTTAGAGTTTCTACCCTAACTTGATCCAATGGTCATGATTATGGACTCACAAAGTTTTAAAGCCAGCCTGCACCCTCAAATAGGTGATCCGATCACACCTATTTTACAGCTGAAGAAGATGGGAGGTAAATGATTCTTCAAGGTCACACGATTTACCTGCAGATTTGGGAGCAAGAATCTGCTTGTTTTGGACTTTTCTCGATAATCCCATTTCCTCTCACAGAGTGCTAAGCACCTTGTTGTGGAATGTGGGCGAATGTAGCAGAAAAATAAAACATTGGCCTTCCCGCAGAAGAAGCTGGGCTCTTAGGAGACAAGGTGTCTCAGGAGACAAGCGTGGAAAAACTAAGAGAGATGATTATGTTCCGCATTCTTCCCTGCCTCCATCCCCATTTGGCGCATCCCTGTCCCCAGGGGTTCTCAGACACACACCCGTCCTGTCCTCCCAGCCTTCATTTTGCAGCATTGTGCTTGTTCAGTTAACTTGTCTGTTTATCATTTGTTTTTATATCCTTGTCACTTGGCAAGGCAGTGCCTCACGCTTTGCAACCCATAAACTTCAGGATTTGAAGCTAGTAAAAATACAGAAATGTCAAAAATTCAGAACACTTGGAGGAGAAAGAAATGGAGAATGGCTTACAAAGCTTGATAATGTCCTGGCACACCTCTCTCATCATGGCCTCTCCCCTGCCCTTTCTTTCTCTTTTAAATTTGTGGTGACATTTTAATTAAAAAGTTGACAAAAATCAAACATACACAATAAGCCCAGGGACACCGAACATTTGTGGTTGGAGGCTGCATTTTTACTCACATGGAAACTCACAGCTTGTGTGATTCATTTGTGGGAGTCACGTGAGAAGTGCCGGAGAAGAGAATCTTACGAGAAAATGGTGGGCGAACCCATGCTCTTCAGGGAATAAGAAGAGCTGTAGCTGAGGTGGGTGAGAGCCTGCCCCTCTCACCTTAGCAAGGGCGCCGTGAGTGACCACTGAAGGGTGAAGCCATTGTCAGTGACCTCGGCAGGAATCAACCTTCCCAGGGATAACAGGAACCATTAGGTCAAATCCTAGCACCAGGTTTGACCCTATTGGGATAAACCAGCAGTATTGGTCCTGAGCACTTGTTAGCAAGACCTGCCTCTGTTAGCAGAGTCAAACCAGCAGGAGCAGAAATGGTAGGAAAAGGACCATTGGGAGGAGCTGGACCTTGGCACTCAGGACCACAGCAGGAAGCCTATTAGAACCAGCCAAAAGAGCTTTCCAAAGAGCATCTAGGATCTAATAATAGAGAAAGACAGAGAAAGTGTGGGGAGGGCTGGCAACATCAGTCCCTGTGATTTTGCTGCAGGGGTTGAGGAGGGACACAGCAGAATGTACAATCGTTACCTTTGATTGTCACCCACTCCCTTAACCATCTCCCTGAGCGTATGCGTCCAGGAGACTCCGGAGTTATAGACGAGGGGGAGGCAGCAAGGACAGAGATGAGAAGAGGAAGAAAGAGTAGATCACTACGGGGAACGTGCTACCTACAGAATGCTGTTGTTGGTTGAAACAAAACAGCAACAAGATGTGTCTCATATTTCATTGTTTTAGGCACCATGTTGGAAACAGGGACACAGACATGTGACTCTATGCATGCCTTTATCTTAACTCTTATGTCTTATTATAATTGTCTATGTGCCTGCCTTTCAGGAGGCGGAGTTCCTCCAAGGCAAGGACCCTGTTCTTCGTATCCTGTGTCTGCGGTGCCTCGTTCAGCCTCATTGCTGTAGAATGGCCAGAACACTTACCTGCAAACTCACACAACCTTGAGAACAAAACCAGTGTTAAAATTTGCACCTGGACTGTCAGCCTAACTTGGGCCTGCGACTCAAAGAAGCATTGCTCAGTAAATGTCTGTTCAAAAAATGGATGAACTTTGGGCCAGTTCTTTGAGCTCAGGGCAGACCCTGAGACAGTCACTGAGCCAGCCCACTAGCAGTTGACAGCTGAGGGCATTGTGACTCTAATTTTGTGTCAGTTGGGATACCTTATCATTGTGTGTTATGGGGTTGTGACCACGCAGACACCCAGAGGGAGACAGACGTGTGTAAGGCGTTCTGTAGCCATCCAGACAACGGCAGGCCTCCATCTCAGGAGGAGCATGGTAAGTGCGTGAGTTGGTGGGATCTTTCTTGGCACCCCATAGTCTTTCTGGGGTGGATGTGTATACTGAGCTCACATCCAAGTAACTGCAGAAAAAAAAAAAAAAAAAAAAGAAGAAGAAGAAGAAAAAGAAGCCAGATAAGAAAAGGGAGAGGCAATGAATATCCCTGCTGGAGACAATGACTAATTTAAGCAGGCTAAGAGAAATATTCTTTTGCCTGTTCCTTTTGGACGGCTTGAGAACATTCTATGACAGCTCAGCATGCAGCTTGGCACTGTCAGAGGAGACCTGGGAGAGTGAGGGGGAGCAGTTAAGAAGTGGAACCAGAATATCACTGCTGAGAGTCTGGAGATACTTTCTGGAATTTTCTACCTTAGAGATAAATGGGAGATAAGAGAAAAATGTTGAAGAAGGGTAGCTTTCTTCCAGACTCCCATTTATTGTCACTGGAGGCAGAAAAGAAAAGAGTGAATAGTCCCATTTGGCTGGGATTCTTCCTACATAAAGGAATCAGTCAGAAGAACCAAAAACACTTTTTCAGCCTGGTCATGGTGGGATCATCTTAATGAGGAATGAAGGTGCCCATTGGATGATAGAAAGCCTCACTCTTTCCAGCTCAGGTTGGGCCCGGTTCTCTGAGCCTCTCTCCCCCATCAACAGCGGTCCCCCTGCTTCACGTTCTCTGCCTTCAGCGTTTCAAAGAGCCACTCTGCGGTGGGTGTGTTGAGTCTCAAAGAAAGAGGCCACTCATTCATTGTCAGGCAGAAAGAAAAAAGGAGGAGGGGGAGGTTGTGTCCTTCAAACCGACCTGCTCTGCCTCAGGGGCTGGACGTCTGGGGGTGGGGGCAGGGGCTCATAGTTACTGCTCCCGAAGGAGGGGTGTGGTTTGCATCCGTGGGGTGGAGGAGGCCACATCTTGTTCTTCTGCCCTTTACCTTTGGTTTCTTTTTCTCCTCCTCTTTCCTTGGTTAAATATTTGCTCTGGTAACCCTTTGAGGACTAGCACACCTGCTTCTCTTCCCCCACTCCCATGCCAGTCCCGGGCCTGTGGTGTATACAACCTTGGGTGGCTAGGCCACTCAGCTGTGGGGTGTGTGTGTGTGTGTGTGTGTGAGGTCAGGAATGTGGGATCCCCTCTCATGTTACCCGCCTGTGCTGGGCGTGCTCTAGCTTACCTGCGTGTCTCTGCAGCTTCGGGGACCTGATGCGACCACGTTTCTGCAGATCTCACTGAGCAGCACGGAAGACGGCAGGAGCCCTGAGTTAATGAATGAATCCCTGGTTCCTCAGTGAACAGCCGCTAGGTTTCTTGCCAGTTTATCGGCCATTTCACGTGCCTGAATCTCTCCCTGGAACTGCAGTCCTCCCCCTTTGTCACTCATCTGTCTTCACTTTCACATTGAGCTGTCATCGTTCACTCTGTTTGCATCCTCCTCCTTCCCAGGCACCCTGAGACGAGCAGGGGGGCGTCCTTCCCCTGCCTCTGCCCTGCCCCTGAAAATGGCTTCCCCGTGGTTAACAAAGAATGGCCTGCCAAACTCACTGGGCCCTTCCCGATCCTTGTGTTACAAAAATGAAACAACTGTAGGCATTGTTGAACATTTGCTCCAGTTGGAAATTCTCTCCTCTCCTGAATTCTGCAAAAGCATGTCATCACTATTTGCCTGCCTCCTGGCCCCTTCCGAGCCATCTCCATCCTGCCTTCTTCATCAGCCCCTGTTTAAAATGTTTCCCACCATGGTTTCCACACTTCAGTCCGTTCATTTTCCCCGGTTGGTCACATTCGGATGTTCAACCTCTATTTCTTCCTCACAGATGAGCCACAAGTGTCCAGATGCAGCCAAGACCCCTTGTGGGTGCAGACCTGCAGCTCCACCTCCATCTGGGCAATGCAGCCTGCACATCGGCTGGCCCCTCCAACAGCCTCAGCTCGGATCCTGCCTCTCCTCCTTCCAGGTACATACCGACACCCCTGCCGGAAACCCAGGGGAGCTGCTCACCTCCTGTGAGGGGACAGGAGTATTCTCCTCAGAGGGCTGAGGTGGGAAGAAAATGCAGGAAGCCCACAGATACAATGAATGTGGCACCTGGCTTCCATTAGGTCTTGAGAAACTCTTTCTTTCATCTGTATTTAAAAAGTAACATGAAAGTTCATTGAATCAGAGATCATTTTCAGATTGGAGTTTTTAGAGATGATTTTGATTAAAAGCTAAATAAAGTTGTAATATTTAAATGACAAGAGTGAGGACTCTCTCTCCAGCAATACACAGGTAATAGGGCGCTTTCCAGCCTCTCCTTTCCTGATGTTTGGAAATCTGTGGGGTTGAAGGACAGGGATTGTGTTCTCGACTGTGCAGATAAGGAAATGTGAATTCAGTGACTTCTTCAGAATCTCCCAGCTGAGCCGGGATGTCCCGTTATCTGCACCAACTCTGTGTTCTTCCCGCCACTTACGACCTGCCAAGGACAAGGAGGTGCACAACTGGCCAGACTGAGGGAGCCAGCCAGTTCTGAGCTCAGAGCAGGGGTCAGTGGCTGAATTAGGAGGGTATAGTCACCAGAAGGGTCCTTGGGGAGGTTGAAGTTTTTGGCAGCTTTTAAGAAATGGACATGGGTTTGGGAAGAAGAGTGACAATGGTGTGCAAAGTGGGAGCTGTGACACACAGAAAGGTTAGCTGGACGGATAGCCTTAGGAGCATGAATCTGGTCCACAGATTATGTAGATTATTTTGCCCATGTCCAAGTGATCCTGCATGGAAGAGTGGGTGGCGTGGGCAGCCCAGGTGCCGGAACACAACCAGACAAGCACACATCTTGTAGTTTGCTAAGTGAAACCATACACATGATTTGATATGGACTTGCAAACTACTCTCTGACATTTGAGTCATTATTATTATTGTTACTCCTTTCTTATGTGTCAGGAAAGTGTAAGGTTCAGAGGAGAATCTGTTAATGGCCGTGTTCCAAGGCCAGAAGGACGATAAACATAAATCTAGAACTGGAGACCTGAAATCTTTTTAATTTGTTTACCAAGCTACATCTGGTTTTAGGCCTTGTTTTCTCCTCTTGGGCAAAACCTGTACCTAAGGCCCTTTCACAGATGTAGGTAAAAATAACCACCCTGCCTACACATGTCATTGTTTGTGAAATCCATATCGACAATGAACCTGGAAACTCTTTGTAAGATTCAGTGTAATACACAGACCTATAGAGTATTGATATGAGTTGCCATTTCTGCTGCCTTTCTGCCTCCTGATATCCAGCCTTATCTCACTGAGGCTCCGTATTCCTCTGTCGGCAACTGCAGGCTGGTCAAATGAATGAGCTGAGCCTGTTTCAGCCATCAGCCCAGTGTGTCCTTGATTCCTGCACGGGAGGCTCTGGCTGATTGCAGTGCTCTTCTCAGATCAGAAATGTCAGAATGTCAGTGTGGGAAGTCAGATCTCACAGGCTGAGCTACTCTTTTTGCAAAGAGGGCATGCAGGTTTGCAGTGGTGAAATGCTATGTGCCCAAGGTCACACAGATGGTTAATGGAAAGCCATTTCTAATAAGCCATCTGTGTTTTTCTTTTCTAGACCTTTAGCTTCTCTTTAGGACTTTTCCATTCACATCATTGTATTCAAACAGAGACAAAAAAAAAAAAAAGGATACTCAGACCCCTTGTTTTAAACTCTCAACTTTCTGCCCTATGGTCCATGTCCAGGTCCAGGCAGGAGGTGGGAGGAAGGGAACACTGACTGATCATATCACCTCTTGGGGGAGGGTATGAGCTAAGGGTGTTTCTTTCTTTTTTTTTTTTAAGATTTGTTTATTTATTTTTAGAGAGAGAGAGAGAGTATGAGCGAGTGCATGAGAGGAGGGGCAGAAGGAGAGGGAGAGAAGCAGACTCCCTGCTGTGCATGGAGCCCAACGCATGACTTGATCCCATGACCCTGAGATCACAACCTGAGCTGAAATTACAAATTGGATGCTCAACTGACTGAGTCACCAGGCACCTTGCTAAGGATGTTTTTTTGTTTTGCTGGTATCAGTACTTCGGCAAATGAAACAGACTTCTGGCTGCTTCAATGAAAGAAGAACACTAGAGAGAGGAGAAAGACAAAGAGGAGAGAAAGATGGTGATGACATAAAGGAGTGGGCGGAAGCGATGGCAACGATAACGGACACTTGCTGCCCACTTGATGTGTGCCTGGGTGTGTGCTTCACACATCCTTGTTAATCCTTGTGAGGCAGCCATTAGTGTTCTCCTTATAGAAGGGGGCTTAGCTTGACTGATGCATGGGTAGTCAGGCAAAACAGTAAAAGGAAAAGGCGGGACTCGAACCTGGGCCATCTGGTTTACCTGTGGCAGCTTTTGTAGGCCATGCATTACACTATTCTGAGGGCAAAGAAGGGAGAAGTGTTGCTTTGGGATGCTTCAGATAATCAAGACCTCCATGATGGTAGTACCAGTTAGGGGGAGAGGTAGCTGTGTAGAAGATGACCCAGAGGTCTCTGGGATTCAGTCACTTTTTCATTTGACAAGCATTATTATGGCGTTAGAGGGGTTAAACAAGTAAGATATGGTTCCCACCTGTAGTTGACCTTTCTTGATCTTGGGCTCTTTGTTAGCTGTAAGATGACCCCAATGACCCTCGCCCTTGTTAGTCTCCTCCCCTTCCAGTGTGGGCAGAACTTATACATAGGATAAATATGGAGTTAGAGAGTTGGGGGAGTGGCCACTGACCACTCTTAAGATTCTTGGTTGTAAAAAGAGGGAGAGAAGAGAGTGAACGCCTGGGAGAAGTGCCAGATTTGGGACATATTTAGAGACCGAGAAGGCAGAAGAAACTTGATGAAACCCAGACCCTGAGGGGGATGGGAAAGGAGGCTGGGAACATGGGCCAAGAGTACAGAAGAGATTGCCCTTGAACTGAAACCTTACTGCTTTGTTTGCATTCTCACTGCTAAGTATGGTTGAGACTGGAGAGGATCTCATTTGATCAGAAAGAATGGGAATTTGCAAGCTACCTAGCCTTGCTATGAAATCTGCAGTTTTAATGTTGATGTGTATGTTCATATGCTTCCCACTCATTAGCCTCTAATATGACCTTGACTTGAGGGTATGTGCCTAATGTTTATTCAGACTGCTCGAAGTGCTGTAGCTCTCTTCCTCCTGGGCATATGCTATGATTGCACTTTTCTCTCCTCTAACAGTCAGGCTCAGCTGTGTTACTTGCTTTTCCCAATGAAATATTAGTGTATCACTCCTGGGAAAACACTTTAGAAGCAGTTCACGATTGCTATGTCACCTTTCCCTCTGCCACAGTGACCTACGATGGTTTCGAGCAGCCTGCTTTGAAAGCCTGGGCTCTGGAGGGAGAATGACCCAGAGCCATCTCCAGCTAATCCACGGTGGGAATTTAGTGTGAGCAAGAAATACATTTTTCTTGCTTTAACCTGTTGGGATTTGGGGATTGTTTGTTACTGCAGCATCATCTAGGTCATCCTGACAGATGCAACATACAGTAAAGAGCATTGGGCTCTCCATTATTGAGACATTTCCAGATTGGTGGAAGGACACCATGCCAAGTGCATAGGGACATTAAAAGAACAGCAACACAGCAATAAGCATAGCAGCAATGAAAACAGAGGAAGCTCTACCCTCCCTGCTCTCTGGGCATTCGTGACAGTTACAGTCATCGCGAGGGTTCTGTTGGCTTTTCCAACTCACTGTTCTCTGAAAGCAGGGACTGTCTATCCACATTTACTGTATCATTTCTCTGCAGCTTGTCCTTAGGGTGGAAGAACAAGGGCTTTTATTAACACATTCCTTTGGCTGGGTTTATGATGCTTTGCCTCACTCCCTCTGCCCTGAAGTGAAGTTGAATTATAAAACAGGGCCAGCCTTATCTTGGGCAGCCATGCAACAATGGTATCTGGAGGTGAGTGTTGAAATATGTCTTGGGGCTTTGGGAAATGTTTTCAATTCAACATTCTGTGATCATTGTCCAAAGATTCTTGATAGTGTCCTTTAGGAGTCACTGAATACAAACAGAAAGAAAAAAAAAAAAAATGAAACAGCCTTGCATTCAGATGCCCTGAACTAACAAGTAAGCAAACAAATGTTTAGAAAATAATTTTGTAGACCCAGCAAGGATAATGACTATAGTTATATGTTTATATCATATAAAATATTAATAATTAGTGTCATAATGGATATGCAAATATATTTACACATATTCAAGTTCAGAGTCATTTGGTAGAACACTACCAAATGGGGTCGCTGGCTTTGTTGGCAGCTTCATCTCATGCCTCTCTTTTGCATGACTCCGAGCTGCACTTCTTGAACATTCCTGAAAAGCCAGAGCTGCCTTCAGTCTTTATGCTTCTTTCCATGCTGTGCCTTCCACTCTGAGTGTCCTTTCCTCGTCCTTCCTCTCTCTCTCACTCATCTGGGAAGACTGACCTCAAGTATCATGTTCTTCACACCTTTTTGGGATCCTTCTCTCCCATGCTGCACTTCTTACTGATTTTCTGTGCTCCACCTTCAACTGTTGCCATTACTCTTGATCTTTAGTATCAACATCCAGAGTAAGCGCCAACAACCACAAGAATCTCAACAAAAACCACAGGGCAGTAAGTTATGAGGGTATTGTTAGCTGAGTTGTTAGGACATCCCAAACACACGCTAAGTGCAGTATACATTATCCTGTTTCTCTCACAGTAACTTTTAGAACTTTATGAGGAGAGTGATGTTCAGAATGGTTGAGATACACCAGGTCGCACAGATTGTCAAGGGCAGAGCTGGGAGGTCAGCCTCAGTCTGACTCATATTCTCTTACTATAGCAAATGTCTGAGTTTTGAATGTTGGAGCAAATAATCAGGTTAACCTGAATCAGCATGACCTTTAAAACATTGTCTCTGCAATATTCTTGTGAATGCCCCTGTTATTGATCAGATTTGTGTTACATTTGCTGAAAACCAGAAACTTCCACTTTCCTAATTAAATTTGAGGATTAATTTGAAATGGCTCCAGGAGAGAGGCTACTAGCAACATGATGTGGGCATCACACAGAGCTATCTTCTTGCTTATCTCTGTAAAGTCTTTATAATTGCCTTTGAAATGTTCCATGACTTGGTCCCTTCATCTAGATTTGGGGTAACAGCTGTTTACAACAGTGGTTCTCAAGCATTAGCATGGATCTCTAGTGTTCTTTAGAATACAAATTACCCAACCTCCAAGGTTTCTAATTCAGTAGTCTAAGATGGGGGTCTGAGAATTGGCTTGTCTAACATGTTCCCAGGTGATGTTGTTGCTACTGGTCCATGAACCATGGATCATCTATTGGAAACCAGTGGTTTATAGAAATTGGCTAGGAGGAGGAGGAACAAGAGGCAGAGGAGTAGGAGAACTAAATTTCGTCTGGTCCCAGGAATTCAGCTAAATAGGTATCAAACCATTCTGAACACCTACGAACTCAACAGGAGGTTGAAGAAAAGAATAGCAGCAACTCTCTGAACAGAAAAGCAACCACTTTCTGGAAGGTAGGACATCTGGAGAAGTGAATCCGAGGCAATAATTGGGAAGAACAAATATTGTGAAGATGTCAGTGCTACCTAGAGCAATCTACACATGCAATGCAATCCCCATCAAAATACCATCAACTTTTTTCAAAGAAATGGAACAAGTAATCCTAAAATTTGTATGGAACCAGAGAAGACCCCAAATAGCCAGAGGAATATTGAAAAAGAAAAACAAAGCTGATGGCATCATAATTCCGGACTTCAAGCTCTATTACAAAGCTGTCACCATCAAGACATATGGTACTGGCACAAAAACAGACACATAGATCAATGGAACAGAACAGAGAGCCCAGAAATGGACCCTCAACTCTATGGTCAACTAATCTTTGACAAGGCAGGAAAGAATGTCCAATGGATAAAAGACAGTCTCTTCAACAAATGGTGCTGGGAAAATTGGACAGCCACATGCAGAAGAATGAAACTGGACCATTTCCTTACACCACACACAAAAATAAACTCAAAATGGACGAAAGACCTAAATGTGAGACAGGAGTCCATCAAAATCCTAAAGGAGGACATAGGCAGCAACCTTTTGACCTCAGTCACAGCAACTTCTTCCTAGAAACATCGCCAAGGGAAGGGAAGCAAGGGCAAAAATGAACTATTGGGACTTCATCAAGATAAAAAGCTTTTGCACAGCAAAAGAAACAGTCAACAAAAACAAAAGACAACTGACAAAATGGGAGAAGATATTTGCAAATGACACTACAGAGAAAGGGCTAGTATCCAAAATCTATAAAGAACTGATCAAACTCAACACCCAAAGAACAAAGAATCCAATCAAGAAATGGGCAGAAGACATGAACAGACATTATTCCAAAAAAGACACCCAAATGGCCAACAGACACATGAAAAAGTGCTCAACATCACTCGGCATCAAGGAAATCCAAATCAAAAGCTCAATGAGATACCACCTCACACCAGTCGGAATGGCTAAAATTAATAAGTCAGGAAATGACAGATGTTGGTGAGGATGCAGAGAAAGGGGAACCCTCCTACACTGTTGGTGGGAATGCCAGCTGGTGCAGCCAGTCTGGAAAACAGTATGGAGGTTCCTCAAAAAGTTGAAAATAAAGCTACGATAGGATCCAGCAATTGCACTACTGGGTATTTACCCCAAAGATACAAATGTAGGGATCCAAAGGGGTATGTGCACCCCGATGTTTATAGCAGCAATGTCCACAATAGCCAAACCTTGGAAGGAGTCAAGATGTCAATCGACAGATGAATGGATAAAGAAGAAGTGGTGTGTGTATATATATATATATATATATAATGGAATATCATGCAGCCATCAAAAGGAATGAAATCTTGCCTTTTGCAATGACGTGGATGGAACTGGAGGGTATTATGCTGAGTGAAATAAGTCAATCAGAGAAAGACATGTATCATATGATCTCACTGATATGAGGAATTCTTAATCTCAGGAAACAAACTGAGGGTTGCTGGAGTGGTGGGGTGTGGGAAGGATGGGGTGGCTGGGTGATAGACATTGGGGAGGGTATGTGCTATGGTGAGCACTGTGAATTGTGTAAGACTGTTGAATCACCGACCTGTACCTCTGAAACAAATAATACATTATATGTTAAAAAAAAAAAAAAAAGAAGAAAGTAGGAGGGGAAGAATGAAGGGGGGAAATCGGAGGGGGAGACGAACCATGAGAGACTATGGACTCTGAAAAACAAACTGAGGGTTCTAGAGGGGAGGGTGGTGGGGAGATGGGTTAGCCTGGTGATGGGTATTAAAGAGGGCACGTTCTGCATGGAGCACTGGGTGTCATACACAAACAATGAATCATGGAACACTACATCAAAAAAAAAAAAACTAATGATGTAATGTATGGTGATTAACATAACATAATAATAAAAAAATAAAAAAATAAACTCTAAAAAAAAAGGACCATCTATGTTCTGCATGATTTGAATGTCCATTTTGACATTCATCTAAGTAAAAAAGCTGATTGTAATTGTGGGGACCCAGAACATATGCCTGTTCTTCATAAAATCGCAAAGCATTTTTTGGCTCATTTTTGGTATACTTTGGATTCCCAAGAATGCAATGAAAGTGCAAATTGAAAAGTCACTGTACTTTTCTTTTTCTCTGGACTTTGCTCGGAGTAGTGGATCTGATCATATTTTGAAAAATCACATTAATAATGGCAATGTTGTTCATAGATTTGTCTCTAACACACCTGTCTCAGTCTCCATTGAAAAGGATTCTACTTATTTATACCAATGTGTCTCATTGTCCCTTATTTCAAAATGCCACATATTAAAAAAAACCAGCAATGTTCAGTTGGAAATTATATTAACTTAAAACAATGTCAGTCTGTTATTCTTGCCTTCCCTCATGTGGCTAGCCCTGGACACCAAAAGAGGGGAAAGGAAGATACATAACGAAAAATGGTAAGTATTAGAGACACTTAAATAGCACTCATTAGTTACCAGGCACTGTTTTAAGGACCTGGCATATCTGTACTCAATCCTCACACTAACTCTAAACATACTTATTATCATTGTTCCTATCTTATAATTTAACATGTCACAGAGGTGAAGTCAGTCTCCCAAGGAAGATAGCTGGTAAATGTAGATCTGTGATTTGAACCAAGAGTCCCTGTTCTTAAATCATCATCCATGCTAATTCTGAGAGAGGCAGCATCACCAGGAAGGGGCTCAGACTATGGGAGATCAGTGAAAATCTGGAGGAAGGCAAATTCCAGCATTTAGAAAGTCCTAGAGAGATAACACCTCACATCGAAGAAGGGCCTGTAAAACCAGTTTATTCCAGTACATTGAGACCCAGTGAGCATTATTATGATTATTAATTATTAATGATTAGTAACTAAAGCTAAAGTCCACATCTGTGGCCTCTTGCCACATATCCAAGCGTTCAATCTAATGTGAATTGTGCCCAGTGCTGCGTTTCACCTACTCAAAGGGGCACTCCAGAATCTTCTACCCACTCTTCATGTTGAATCCTTTTGTTCCGGTGCATTATCCCCAATTCTGCCCATGACTTTGGTTCTCCTTCCTAGCTTCTAAGGATTAATAACACGTGTGACCAGTTTATCAAAGCTGGTTTTTCTCTGGGGCTCTACCCTTCTCCCCATCCCAGACTTCCAGTACCCTGGCTGAAGTGCAAACCTCCGGACTTTCATTTAACTAAGATGAGGCAAAGAATCATGCCTGAATTTCTTCTATATCCCACAGAATGAGAACTGGTCGAATGGGTGTCTCTTAAGATTCTTTCTTGCTTTAATGATGAACAATTTTTTTTTTCAGTTTGCAAATGATCCCATAATTTAATTTAATAGTGTTTATGACAATATGTAATAAATACCATAAAAAAGTATAAGTTGTTCTGGGTGTGTTCGCTTATTAAAATGAATGTTCACTAGATTCTGTAGCAAGCTTTGGAAACATGGTGCTAACTCATGTAAATTGCCATGACAAATGTGCTTCAGGACCAATAAAGTGTGTCTTGATTCATTAATAGTCAGATCCAACATCTCCCTGTTGGTTCCCAAGAAGAGTCGAGTGGAGATCGGTGGAAGAGAAATTGCTGCCCGAATTCTGCCAGCCTTCAGGCATTCTGATTACCATGTGTGATTTGGCGGCTGTCTTTTGTGACATTATGCCCCTGCAATATTGCCCTCGTGTTTTTGATCCTGGAAGCTCTGAAAAGGCCTCAGAGCTCAGCACGTTCACCCTGCCAATGCCTGATGTGGAGTCTTTGAATTTATGCAGACTCCCCAGCCTCCTTCTGGTTTACGAAAAAAAAAAAAAAAATGCTTTCTGGGCTCAGAAGGGGGATGCCAGACTAAGCACAGCACAGGTGAGTGGCAGTGGAGCCATCCAAACAGCAAACAAACATATCTCCTGTCTCAGAACCACATGGGAGCCAGAGGCATAAATATGCAATAAAGCTGCACTGAGGGGAGGCAAGCTCATGTTTTATAATGTGTTTATGCCTTACATAGCACCTGAGATTGCAGGCACAGTCCAGACTAGGGCTGATAGTTTTTTCCCAGGAAAAAAGCACCTCCCCCATTTATAATTTTGGATTGTAGGAATGGCTTTGCAAGATGTTAGATACGTTAAAATACACCTTTGTTTTTACTTTTGCTCTCAAGCTTTGCTGCTTAATTTTGCTTTATACAAACTGCTTCAAGAACAAAAGATTGAAAGATTTGTTCGGCAAAACCATTGTCCTGGAAAGTCATGTCTTAGACCTCAGCAGTCTATGCAAGCTCTCACCGTTTATACTTTTACAGTTTACCAAGTTGACCTTCCCTATTGCATCCAATATGGAGGTTGACTGAGTCCATGGAGCATTTTAAGATTTAACACACAAGCATTTTTTAAATTGAATCCTGATGAAACATCTCTGAGAAGGCATATTTCTCAGTTTACAAGTCAGAAAAATGGGACTCACGGTAGCTAAGGAAATTACCTAACATCATAGTGCAAGCAGGTGATAGACATGGACACTCAGCTCATGTCTTTTCATTTCAAATCTCATACTTGTCTTACTCCATTGAAGTGCCTTTGCAATAGAGGGAGAGCTTCCTCTTTCTTTTTGTACTTTCTTCTTCTTATTTTCATTTCTTCTGGGGCGTTGACCTTGATGAGCAGAATCTGTCCACACTGACAACAGTTCATGTCATTGTGTCTTCACAGAAGACAGTCATATATATGCCAGATGACAGTCAACAAGCAGCCAACTTTGTCTATTTGATGCAGAATTTACTATACATCTTGGAAGATAAAAGGAGATATAAGATTCAGTTAGTCAAAATGTTTTGTTGAGAGCCTACTATGCCAAGCATCTGGTAAATTGCCTTTGAGACTATTTGGAGAAATCAGACTTTTATGAATACATCCATCCACCCATCCAGCCCCCATCCGATCACCCATTCATCCATCCATCCATCCAATCATCAATCAGTTTAAGTCATTTAAGTGCTACATCATATGTAATAGGGCACCCTTCAAAGAAAGAAAAAAGGGAGAAAAAAAACAAACAAACAAACCTCAACAAACAAAATAAGTAAAGCCCCTCTGGGCTTAATATATTCAAATTAAGACAAAGAATTATCTTCTTGGAACATATTGCTCCCATTTATGTTTTCTTCATCTTAGTAGGGGCCAGCTACTCACTCAATAAATTTATATCCATAATATATGTTGAATTTGTATAGTGACCACAATTAGAATTACCTTGGCATATTGGACTGTTTTTCTTGCATTCTTATGGTCTATATTCCAGGCCAATGAATATAGCTGGCCTCCAATATACTCCTCAGAGTTTTAACTCCTTTTCTTCCTAAGATGCAGAATCCTTTTCAAGAAGGAAATGCTTCAACAGTCGCTTTGAAAGCTTTCTTAAATGTAGATTTACTACTATTTCCAGTTATGACACAGCTATCAGCCTGTAGTAGTACATCTATTCAGTGTAATTGAATACTTAAAACATGAAATATGCTTCATAAAATGTAGGTGTAAAATCAATTGCAGCAAGCCAAGTTTTCTTTTTTAAAAAGCACTCCACCAAGATTTATTGGCATTGATTTTATTTTATTTATTTTATTTTTCATTAGATTTATACTTCAATTTCAGCACTTCAATTTCTTATTAAGAGATTGCATAAAAATAAGTCTTTATGCAAAGGTCTCATTTAAACAAGGGATAGACACAAATCTGTGAATATGTCATTGTAAAAATGAATTATTTACCCCAAATTGAAGCAACGAATAAGAAGAGTTAATGTTTACTGGGTCCTTATTAAGTACCATGCATGAAGTACATATGCAATTCTAATTCATTTACCTTCACAACAGTTCTTTAAGTTAAATGGCAACTTGACCCCATCTTATAGGCAGTCAGGACGTGTGGAAGTTCTGTAGTCCATCCAAGGCTGCTGAGCTAGTCAGTGCAGAACAGGGATTCAAAGCCAGGTTGTCAGAGTCCTGCTATTGTTCTTTTCATTAAGGAGTCATGGGCTCATCAAAGCTCAGTCTTTACCTAATATGAAGAAGAAGCTTACATGTCCCCTTTCTCTTAGCTTCTCTCCTCAGCAAGGACAGAAACATCCAGGGATTGTTTAAAACACATTGGATATCAGAGTAAGCCACCTGCTTCCCTGTAATCTAGAAAAGTATTAAAAAAGGCATTTCTAGGAGGGAGTGAAATATGAGAGTTGGTGGGACCCTGGACATGCCATTTGGAAGGATAAATAGAAAATAAAATGAATTTTTGACTACAGTAGTAGCCCATTCTTGCTCAAGATAAAGTGACAAGGGGTAGTGTAAAGTAGACAAGGTTTGATTGAGGGTACAGGTGGACTTAAAATTAGATTCAAAAGGTAAAAAGACAACTCTGAGAAAAAAAGTAGGTGGGTAAAGACATCTGTAGATATTGAAAAATCTGGGAGCAGTGGGCTGGTGGGTGTGGGGCTATGTTCCTCTCACAAGCTATGGATTATATGGTGAGGCATGATCTAGGACTTCAGTGGACTGTGACTTGGCTTCTATTACTTGATGTTGGTTCTCTCTGCCTGATTCTGGAATGTTAGACTCCCTAGAGAATTGTTCCCCAACTTTGTCACTTGGAAGATGAATTTCTTTCCTAGGGCTGCTGTAACAAAACCACAAACCTAGTGGCTTACAACAACAGAAACACTGTCTCCCACTTGTGTCAGTTAGCTGCCCCAAATGGAGGTGTTGATGAGGTTGGAGTGTTCTGGAGGCTGTGAGGGGTAATCTGTTCCCGGATTCTCTCCTCACCTTGGCATGCTGTGCCTCACAGATGTATCACTCCAATGACTGCCCCCATCTTTATGTGGTTGGCTTCCCTCTGTGTGTCCCTGTGTCTTCATATGCTATTCTTTATCTCTGTGTCTGGATTTCTCTCATTGTGTAAGGTCACTGGTCATATTTCATTAAGTAGACCTTGTTAACGTGCTTAAATTTGGAAGACCCTATTCTCAGATAAGGTTACTGTGCAGGTACTTACTGAGTGTTAGGACTTCAACATATCTTTTTTGGGGAACACACTTCAAGTCCTAACAGCACCGTTAGTGGATGTGATGATCACTGCTTTCCCATATGGCAGTTTTCTAGACTTTTTAACTAAGAATCAAGCTTTAGGATTTTCAACACCAGATTTCACTGGCATGATCTGATGCCAGGCCCAGATACAAATAAATTTCTTCCCACTCTATCATCCTGGGAAATTACTTTCTCACTAATACTGATGAGCTTCCCTTAAAGGCTATGATATATGTTTCAGAGAACAGCCCCATGGAAATGAGGGTAGGGGCCACAGTTATTCCTGTTTGTATCCTTGGTAACGTACATTACCTGGGACCAAGCACACACTCAGTAACTGTTCTACAATTGCATGAAATTGCACAGAGCCTCAAGGCTACTGAATATCAAGGATTATTTTGAAAAAATCAGGTATCTTACCATTAATTTTTAAACTCCCTTCTTAGTACACTCTAAAGCACACTCATCTTAGACAGTGGTTTCCAAACTCAGTTCTCACCAGTGGTCTGCCATTATCATGTGTTTCACCTAAAAGAAAGTCTTCCAGATGCCTAATTTTTCTGTTCTGAAGCACTGTCTTTAGAACATAAGGTATGAAACCAAGAGAGCAGGTTTCAAAGACCAACCCCTTCATTCACTGACTTTGTGATCTTCGGAAACTTAAATTAACCTCCCTAAACATCAGTCTCTTCATCTATTAAACACAGATAAAAAACAGCACCTGTGAAGATTAAGTGAGCCAATTTATGTAAAATGTTAGAGAATACAGCCTGGTAAACAGTAACACAAGGATTGCGGTAGGTTTCTGTGGTCAAAATTATTTCAGGCTTAAGGCTTTGTATGTGGTTTCACATTTAAAGCTCATAACACTTTATGAGGTAAGTATGACTTTTTATCCCCATTTTATAGCTGAGAAAATGGACATGGGGGGTTTAGAAGCTATCTCAAGCACTCATGGCTTCAGAGGAGTAGGAAAGGGACAAGGGCAGGTTCAGGCCAGGCCAGTCTGATTCCAAAGCCTTGTTGGTCATCTCCTCATCCTGTTTAATATGTTATATTATTTTAGATAATACAAGAAAATATGTTTTAGCTTAACATCAGATGGAAAAAGCAAATTTAACTTTAGAGTGTTTATTTCAATGTGACCCTTCAAACAGTAGTAAAATAAATAAGCAAATAAACAACAAAACTGAGTTCCCTTGGCAGGCAATGGACAGAGCCTGGATGTCACATACATTTGACTTCCACTCCAGCTCATTCTATTGTCCATGATACAACTGTGACTATCATAACTTCTCTTGGGTGGAAGAATGGACCGCTGGGCAACCATATGCACCTAGAAATAGCAAAGTTCCAAATGGGGCACAGCTCAGTTTCAGTTAGAAGAGGATTTTAAGCAATTCACCAAAGTGTAATACATGTTCAGTGACAAAAGCAAGTAAGGAAAGTAGGGTGGAGAATCATGTGATTAAGTGTGTTGCCAAACATGAACATAGGCAATAGATAACAGATATCTAAACTCAAAAATGGAGGTCAGAAATCCAGGCTAGCAAGTGTTGATGAAGAGGCTACAGAAGGAAGGAGGGGACCTTGGAGAAGCCATTTGTGAATGATCTCTGGCTTCATTGTACATCCCCTGAGAGTCTCTCTCATAAAGAAGCAGCTCATTAAGAAGAAGGTCTCAATATCTCATATCATATACTGAGGACCAAAGTATATAGGAATTCCAGTCTCAATGGATAGTTCTTTCCTCTTCACTTGTCTGATTGCCCTGGAGGATGGTGAACATGAGGCCAAATGCATTCACCTTGAGGATGCTACAAAACATACATAGTACCTAGTGATCTAGAATAGAATATATGAGTTTACCTTCCTCTACATAATCAGAGCTTTGGGGTCTGAGTCACAACAAGCTGAACCCAATTATTATAGGGGAATCCACAGTGAAGGAGAAGATGTCTGAAATGAATGTGGATCCCAGACATGCATTGGTGGACTTAGTCTCTATTATCCCAAACCTCAGAACAGTTAAAGCTCTAAATTTTATGTCTACTTCACTGCAGATTTTAATGGAGGAAGTGATTAAGACTGAATTTTATGCATGTTTGGGATTATTTATTTGGAAAGAAGTTGAAACAATTTTGTTTGTTTAACGTAGATGGATGACTAAGTCAGGAAAAAAACTTGGAAGAGGTTTATTGATCTGCTTTTTCAGATTAAAGAGTTTAGGGAATAAGATGGCTTTGAACAACCCAAGTCTCCAAACCCTCAACTGCATATTTACATCGTTGTGACAGAGATATGGATTCATCAGCTTAAGGCTGTAAAAGGAGAATATATATTTCAACTCTGCTGCTATTTTTGAGGAAGTACAGGCACTCAGGAGCAAGCTGGACATGTGGGTTGAGCACAAGAAGACTTGAGGCTACACCTCATTCCCATCGCTAACTTACCCTGAAGTCAGTGAATCACAGCTGTCAAAGAACTGGTGATCTCTTCGGTGGTAATGAAAACCTGATGTCAGAAACAGCTTGTAGGTCTGATGGACATGAATTATGGCTTATGTTTAGACTTCAACTATCAAGATGTATCAGTCATTTAGCATTGACTTCATCTTTGAGGTTGGGCTTCCAGAAAATCTCACTGGACCAAAAGTGAAATATGGTTGCCAAGAAAATGGCATAGCACAAGAATTTGGAGATGGGTACAAAAGTCCCAGAAATATCCAACAATTTGCAATTATGTGACCAGATTCTCAGATGTTGGGTCTACTGTGAGAATGTATTCCCTTTCATGAAATGACTGACATGGGGACTTTGAGCCACCTTCAATGATATAATCTTGGAATTAGCGTAGTGATGGTGCCTCACAGAATACATCATTTTCAATAATTGTATTCTGATGGACTTGATCAAAATTGGTCAAGGACAATCATTAGGTCTACAGAACAAGCACACTCTTAAGAATATGATTGACTAGGTTTATTTAGACTGTTTTTATATTACTGCTATAAAATCTATTTGTTTAAATAGCTAATAGCCTCCTAATTTCCATTGCTATCAATCAAAATTTCATGAGGATTTTTGATCAAGGGAGATACCATTGAGAAAATAATGTACGTTTGTGGTAAATGCCTATGATTTTGTTGAATTTCCAAGACCTGTGACCATCACTGTTGAAGAATTTACAATGCTGACTGCTCTCTACTTGAACTTTCTCATATTGCCACCTATTGAGAGCTTTTGGGCTTCCTAGATGCTGCAGCAGAGCTGTGCACTAGACTTCACTATTTCTTCTGAGTTCAGAATATGTTGTTTTTTTTTTTTCTTTCTGTTGTTTGCTTTTAATCTGAGGAAAATATCTATTCCCTATTTAGCTTAGTTTCAGTTTCCTTAATCATAGATCTGACAAAAGTTTATTTGGTTTCCTAATAACCCTGGAAAGTTCAAAACAAAAGCATTCAGAGGCCACCATTGGCATTTTAGAGAGTCACTGTGAAATAGTTCCTGTGTTGCCATGGAAATGTAGCATCTCAGAGTGGGAGAATAATCTGGATTTCATAGTCTGCTTCATTCTTTTATTAAGAATGTTGTTTCAACTACAATGGCACTAGCAGGGTGAACTATAACATCTCATCTAATGTAAATATCTTTCTTCTTGTCCTTCCAAGTTGTGGGAGCCGCTGACCACATTTCATCCTTGGACTCCAGTGAGGTTTAAATTACATAAGCAAGAAATAGTTATTACTTCAAATGCTGACGATTGTTGGGGACAAGGAGTGATCATTTAGAATCAGCACTGATGATGGTCAGAAATTAGACACAGGAAGATGAAATTCTAAGTCCCCGGTGTGTTCTGAAAAGTTAAATAACTGTCTGGCATCAGTTGGTACCCTTTTGAGAGGATCTGGGATGGATGATTGAGGAATAAATAAATGGAAATCACTTTTTAAATTAACACAAGACAGGACAAGAAAAGAAAATCAAAGGATGTATTCTAATGAATATTGAAAATAAGCCAGAAGAAAGATTCAGTATTTATTTTAGGGTTTTGCTTCTCTTTGTGTCAAAATTGTCCTAGATTTAAGTACAAATACAAGATTTTTTAAAAAGTGGAGGAGCTGCATGAGACAGGTGGATGCATAGAAAATGTCATGTGGAACTCAAGAGCAGAGAGCTTGCGAATAACTATGTTCTCCTCTCTGACTGCAGTTAAACTATTTTAAAACTCAGTGTCTCAGTAGAAGAATGCAGACATACATCAGAATTGTTCAACTGCCAAGCCATGGGCACAGTATTGGGCATAGCTGGAACAAGGTGGACTTATTTTCTCTCATTTACTTTTCTTTCTTTGCTGCAGATCCAGAATCATGCTGGATCCAGATCCGGCTGCCAATCATGGCTGCTGACAGCTCTTGAGTTTCATTCACTTTCAAGACATTACCTGGATTCCCTGCGTCAAATAGGTAAAAATGCTGGGTCAGGGCTCTGAATGATCTGGTCTGGGTTATATACATACTCTTGGTTGAATCATTGTAGCTAAAAGTTAGGTATCCTGATAAAGAGAATGTCTGTTTCTCTTTGTGGCAACCATGTGGTGAATTAGAGCATCTCACAGCAACCTGGGGTGGGAGACAATCCTCTGGGTGGGCAAACACTCCCATTCATCATGTAATTGAAGATGAATTCCCCTCTTTTTGACTGTTACCAAGGTTAGTGCACACTTTGCTTCCTACCTCTAGAGGAAAAAGTAAGACTGCATGGTGCAAAATGTGTGTGCTCTGTAAAGTTCATAAAGCAGGAACCCTGCCTGTCTTGTTCATCATTACACATCCCCACCTAGATTAGAACCTGGCTCTATGGAGCCTCAATAAATATATATTGAATGGATAAACAGGTAAACAACTGGTTTTATTCTATTTTTTCCTACTATTTTATTCTTCTTTTTCCTTCCTTACTAGTACTTTATCTTGTTGCTTTGTATATAATTCTGAAATCCACTTCAATTCAAAAGGATAAGGAAGGGGATTGTTGGGATTTCAGGTGGCCATAAATAATAATACTTCTCTTTCTATCCTGAACTTAGAGCCATTGAGGGTAAGATGCAGGAGAAAGTCTGAGGTAGAATATGACTTTAGGTTTGCAGCCAAACAGTCTTGCTTATTCTTCACCTCAGAATTTCATAGACTTGTCAACCTAGTCATTCCTACAGATGGGCAACAACAGGCCTCCCCTGGCAGGGGCCAAGCACAGCCTTCTCAATTTCTTCTCAGATGTTCACTCTTCAAGTAAATCACTCCTTTTCTCTGGGGAAACAGTGAAAGTCAGAAGAGAGATCAACACTCTTTGTCTCTGCTACAAGTCTCTCCACATGGAAACCAAGGTTTACAGGAGGGATGGAGAATCTTCCCTAACAGGTATAAAGAAAGAAATGGAGGAAGGGAGGAAGGAAACAAAACAAAAACTGCCAAAGAAAAATAATAAGACAAAACCGAGCTCTGATCTGGCTACTCCTTTGAGGTAGTTAGTGCTAATGGCAAATCTCATTCTCCCCCAACCCCATCTCGCTCTATTTCGGAGAATGTTCTCTTTTCTATCTTGGCTTTGGATTTCTGTCCCAGTGAATTAATACCATTGCTCTTTTTCTGGGACAAGTGACATTTAAAAATTAAAGCAGAAACTGGCAAAGATATCAAGCCTACCTATCATTGCCAGTTCAAACAGCCATTATCTTAATGTAGCTATAATTAGTAAATAGTTTCAAAACCATTTGGATGAGAAGAAATATGTGGTTTTCACTGACAATCCATCCCATCAATAATGAGAATCACTAAAATCTTTTTCTCTTTTCTGGTGTTTATAACCAGGAGTAGTTAGGAAACTAGAATTATGTTAACTCAGTCAACAGATATTCATTGACTTTCTACTATATATAAAACATGATTTATCTCAAATAATGTAAAGTTAATTTGGATTTATACGTATATTTTCAAAAAGATATTTAAGAGCACAAAATAAAAGCATTACAAGATGGCCCAAGCTCTACTTCCAGATGAGTTATATGGCCAATATGTCAGGATAAAGGAGAGAACTAAAACAAAAACAAAAACAAAACAAAACAAAACAAAAACTTCCTTGTGCAAAATTTTACCGGTTGCAAAATAAGCACAAACAGGAGCACTGGAATTTATGGGGTATTAAAGGAGGTATAAAAGGCCCCAATATTTGCTAAACTCTAAATAATTAGTTAAAGATTATTCCTCAAGAGTGGAAGAAAATTTTTATTTGAGTCTATCAAGAACATCCACAAATGTCTAACAAAGAGTGTTCTTTCACAGACTTCAAAGTCCATGAAAATCTATCTTTCCTAAGTAGTAGTGGGGGAAATAAAGGTTTGGTTAGGCAAGGAATGAAAACTGCTGCAAACTAGGAATGAAAATACCAGAAGATCCAAGAATTGTACTTTAAATTTTGCTTCAGGATTTTTTTTCTGAAAATATCAATGTAAATATCATAAGTTAATTAATATTTTCACAATTTTAATAAAAATAATGTCTTCCTTTAAAAGCTGACATTTACTGCTAAATTCTCTGAGACTCAGCAATCCACATCTGGAAATTAGGTATTAAAGCACGACCTAAGGGTTCCTACCAGAAAATGCAAGCGATAATATCAATTGACCTCTAGAGGGCTCCCTACAAACCAGATCTTATTCATGACGTGATCTCAGACTTCTTCCTAAAGGTGGTTTACACAGATTAAAAATCTTTTCATGTGGGGAAACTCATGCCTGCCTTACTTCTCCAAATGACAGACTAATCTTCACTGATCTTCAGACATAGTTTGGTATGTTCCAAATCTTAAGGCAGGTCATTTGCCATCTCTGTGGTGCTGAACAAACTGGGAATTCCTGATGTATCAATTTACCTCTGTACCCAGCACCAAACCCAGTGCCCGCATAGAAGCAGATGACCGAGAAATGTGTGCTGATTTGAAGAAATCCTCTCTCTCTCTCTTTTTTTTTTTTTTTAGCTCAGATGGTTCTTGGTAAATGTTATTAGCACAGGATGGAGCTGAAAGGAGTAAAAACAGATTTGACATTTTTGTAGCTTATAATAATTAACACTTCCATGCACATTATCTTACTGAAGCCTTAAAATATTAGCAAATTAGTTTTTATTATCATGTACATAGATTACATGACTGAGTCTAAGGAGCTTGATGTAATAAAGTGGAAATTCAAATTTAGTCTTTTGATTGAAATCTGAGTGACCTTTTCATTGACTCATTGTCGCTTCCAATGATCCAGATAATGAAGGGACAAATCAGTAACCTTTCAATAGGTGTCCCTTGGTGGACAGAATGAGGCATTCTTAAAAAGGGAGAAGGCACCAGATGTGAGTCCAGATAATTTCTCATAACCTTGGAAAGCTGGTTGACTCAGGAGGGGAATTAGGTAGTGAGGCCTTGATGCATCAGCTCCTGGGGAGACTGAGGGCCTCAAGCCAAACTGTTTAACTAAACAGGTACGAAGACCAGAGACCTGAGTCAGAAAGGAGAGCCATTTTCTTGGTTGACAAACCAAGAGAAATAAGAAGACTGCTAAGATAGAACCCAGCCACAAGATGGGCCAGGTCAGAGCTGAGTATCAAGTTGGAAGTGAGAGAACACTGTGAAGGAGAACTAGAGGAAGCAGTCAGGACAGGATCTAGTGGATATGACTTTGATCCCAGGTGACCGGGTGTAACTGAAAAGTCTTAGTTTATTCCATATGTGCTGTTTCTATCTTAATGATGCAGTGCTCAAGACAGGAGGAAAAGGAGGGGATAGAAATTTTTTTTTAAATTTTATTATGTTATGTTAGTCACCATACAATACATCATTAGTTTTTGATGTGGTGATCCATGATCCATTGTTTTCATATAACACCCCGTGCTCCATGCAGCACGTGCCCTCCTTAATACCACCCATCACCGGGCTAACCCATCCCCCAGCCCCCTCCCCTCTAAAACCCTGTTTGTTTCTCAGAGTCCATAGTCTCTCATGGTTCATCTCTCCCTCCGATTTCACCCCCTCCATTTTTCCCTTCCTTCTCCTAATGTCCTCCATCCTATTCCTTATGATCCACAAATAAGTAAAACCATATGATAATTGACTTTCTCTGCTTGACTTATTTCACTTAGCATAATCTCCTCCAGTCCCATCCATGTTGATGTAAAAGTTGGGTATTCATCTTTCTGATGGCTGAGTAATATTCCATTGTATATATGGACCACATCTTCTTTATCCATTCATCTGTTGAAGGGCATCTTGGCTCTTTCCACAGTTTGGCTATTGCGGGCATTGCTGCTATGAACATTGGGGTGCATATGGCCCTTCTTTTCACTACATCTGTGTCTTTGGGGTAAATACCCAGGAGTGCAATTCCTGGGTCATAGGGTAGCTCTATTTTTAATTTTTTGAGGCACCTCCACACTGTTTTCCAAAGTGGCTGTACCAACTTGCATTCCCACCAACAGTGTAAGATGGTTCCCCTTTCTCCACAACCTCTCCAACATTTGTTGTTTCTTTCCCATCCATTTTTTGCCATTCTAACTGGTGTAAGCTGGTATCTCAGTGTGGTTTTGCTTTGAATTTCCCTGATGGCTAATGATGATGAACATTTTTTCATGTGTCTGTCAGCCATTTGTATGTCTTCTTCAGAGAAGTGTCTTTTCATGTCTTCTGCCCACTTTTTGACTTGATTATTTGTTTTTTGGGTGTTGAGTTTGAGAAGTTCTTTATAGATCTTGGATACCAGCCATTTCTCTGTAGTGTCATTTGCAAATATCTTCTCCCATTCTGTGGGTTGCCTCTTTGTTTTGTTGACTGTTTCCTTGGCTGTGCAGAAGCTTTTTATCTTGATGAAGTCCCAAAAGTTCATTTTTGCTTTTGTTTCACTAGCTTTTGGAGATGTATCTTGAAAGAAGTTGCTGTGGCCGATGTCAAAGAGGTTACTGCCTGTGTTCTCCTCTAGGATTTTGATGGATTCCTGTCTCACATTGAGGTCTTTCATCCATTTTGAGTTTATCTTTGTGTATGGTGTTAGAGAATGGTCGAGTTTCATTCTTCTGCGTGTGGTTGTCCAATTTTCCCAGAACCATTTATTGAAGAGACTGTCTTTTTTCCATTGCATATTTTTTCCTGCTTTATAGAAGACTAGTTGACCATAGAGTTGAGGGTCCATATCTGGGTTCTCTATTCCGTTCCATTGGTCTATATGTCTGCTTTTGTGTCAGTACCATGGTGTCTTGGTGATCACAGCTTTGTAATATAGCTTGAAATCGGGCAACGTGATGCCCCCAGCTTTGTTTTTCTTTTTCAACATTTCCTTGGCAATTCAGGGTCTTTTCTGATTCCATAGAAATTTTAGGATTGTTTGTTCTAGCACTTTGAAAAATGTCATTCAGAAAATGATCCATTTTATTCCTACTCATCTGCTGATACCTGGAAGTGAACCTGGGAAATCATGACCCAGAAAAATGTATGCTTTCATAAGTGGCATATGTCTCTGTTAGAAATAAGCATATGTTGGTGGGACTGTTTCTAGATAAAGCCTGGAGGCTGACAAAAGATATTAAGGGCTGAAATGGACAAAAGGTAACAGGTGAAAGGAGGTGAGTCCCTGAAGGTAAATGATGCCAACCTTGCAATTTTGCTTTGGACTTGTCTTTTTTAGCTTTGAAAAGGCAATAAAATATGGTGGTTAAGAAAATAGATTGCCTGGGTTTGAATCTTGTCTCTATCACTCACTAGCTGCATGCTTTGAAAAAATTTTGTGAAATGGTCTTAATTTATCTTCTGTAAATTGAGGTAGTATAGTACCTACTTCATGGGTTGTTGTAAAAAAAAAAAAAAGTCCTAGCTTAAAGGAGAACTTTTTAAACTTAAAAAGTCCTAGTTTTAGTTTAAAATAATCATTTAATATATGTGATTCATTCAGACCAGCAACCCCCCAATAATTTTTTGTTATTAAGGGAGAGGCACTTTAATGGATGAGATATTCTGGGAAAATATAGTAACTTTCACCAACAGAAAACTAGATTGGATGTCACACTCTTAAGACACAAATATGTCTGTCTTCAGGGTCTGTAGGAAATGTCCGCACTTGATCAAATGACATTAAGACTTTACAATACATTAGTGAACCTGCTACCCAGATTGCTTGTTCACTCTCCAACTTACTGTCCCAGGGGAAGGCAGGCACCTGTTCTAATTTATCTTTTATTCAACAAATAGTTATTGAGCATCTCTCCTATGCCATGGACTGTTCCAAGCATTGAGGTATAGTAAACAGAATTCTCTGCCCTCAGGGAGCTTCCATTTTAGTGGAATTTACTTGAATACTTGTTAATGTTCATCTCTGTGCTTCCTGGCTGTTGTGGAACTGCTGGAGAATGGAAAATGGGTTTCATTCTCTCTCTGAGTGGTGAGGACTTTAAGCCTTTCCACATACTTATTGCCTTTGGATTTTTTTATAGCAAAATAGGTGAAATTGAGCTTCTTCCTGGTACCTGCTAACCATCCAGCTACCAGAAGGGGGATATGAAGGGAAGTCCAAATCCCTTTGTCCACCAATGAGCTGAGCCTGGGACCCAGCCTTGTCCGAGCTGGGCACCATTTCTACTGGCGCTGAGTGAGTCTTGCTCTGGGTTTCTGGTGTCCTGTCCTAAAAGCCTCCAAACAGTCATAGCACAACTGAGAGGGCACTTGCTCAGTCCCCATAAAGCCAATCTGCACCCCAACACAATCACGCTGTCCTAGAGTGACTATCTCCTTGGGGCCCTCATGAGTTGTCAGCAGAATCTTTTGTTCTATCTTCTCCAAAGGTTGTTGCCTTCCCGATTTCCCTGCTATGTGTCCTGCCTGGCACATTGGCATAGAACTGATAAATATTGATCAAATGAACCCAGGCAGTGGGCAAGATGATTGTAGGGGGAATGTGGATGAACAATTGATATTTAATACATTGATGTTTAATGTTTTAGGAGAGACGTAATTTAAATGGGTAGATGAAAAATGTTTTCGGTTTAAAGACCACCAATTTTAACAGCAGTACAGCACTGATCAAAGTTTGGGAAATACTGACCCAGGGGCTAATAATATAAACTGTATAGTTTAGCTGGCTGGGTTTTAATCTTATTTCAGACACCAACCAGTTGAGTGAGCTTGGGAAACAGCAGTCTGGACTTCAGTTTCCTTAATTGAAAATGGGACTAATAATAGTACCTACATCGTGGGGTTGCTATATGGTTCAATGAAATATGAAACGTGTAATCCATGTAAAATGCTAAACCCTGTATCAGACACCTGTGAATGTTCAGTAAATGATGATTATTATTAATCATTGCTATAATAACATAACTACCGCTTTGTCAACTTGCACTTCTTATTCTAAGCACCACTGAATGGAGGGCTCAGGTGGGGTAGGCGCAGGGACGTGCCAGGGGAGCCCACCAGTAAACATGCTGAGAGGAGCCTGGGACATGAGTGCAGAGCACCACACAGAATCAAAGAGAAACTGAGGCCCGAGCAGAAGATGTTCTGTGGCTTAGCTAATGAGCATATCTCACAGTAGCAGAACGAGAAGACTGGGACCTCTTCTAACACCCTCAAGACTAATTTGCCATGCCAATTTATTTTGAATGATACACTACATCCCTTAAAAAAACTGACCCTTCTTTTCTGAATCTTCAGTTGACAAGTGCTCTGTCCATATTCCGTGCAAAGAAGCAGAAATTCTGCAGAGCTATAAAGAGAACACACACATAAATAAGATGAAGCTTTGTTTAACCATAAAATCTGAAGTTGGTTAGTCATTACATTGTAATCTAACCTGATCTAAACAAGGCCGTACACATATGCCATATAAGCTTTTTTCTCTTCTAAAAATACCTCATTACCATCCACAGGAATAGTTAAATATAGATACTTTGTTTTTATGGCCTTTATTTCTGAAACATAAAAGGTTTTATGTTTCTAATCCCTAGACAATTTTTCATGGTATTTCTGTTTATCCTGCAATCTACTTTCAAGCCATGTTTGGGGGAAAAATGCAATGATTTCAGGAAAGTCTAAAGTGTTTTTCAATTATCGTGAGTGAATTCTGGGACTCACGGAGTCATTTAGCTCCTCTGATCTTAGACAATCGCTCCGCATGACAGGAGTTACTCCAGTTGGGTTTTTATCCTCTTGGTTTCTTTTGAATTCTCTGTGGTGGTTTTCATTTCCTTTGTGTTTCTCTATTGTTTATTGCAGTCAGTTTCATGGCATTTACCTAGACTGGTTTTGTAGCAAGAGTCATTTGAGAGAAGGTTTTCCAACATCAGAGTTTCATTATGAGGAAAAGTAACAACCTTGTAGTCACTATGAACGACCTCAGGGTGGATTTGGAGGAAGGACCCTGACATGAAACAGCAGGGTAAATTGCATGCACACTCCTCCATAGGCAGGATGACTCCGTGGGTGTGCAGCCTGTGACCTCACAAAGATCACACTTAGAAGAGCCCTGTCTTTGGTTTAATGCTCTTTGTCATCATCTTGTAATTCTTTTTTTTAATATATTTTTTAAAGATTTTATTTATTTATTTGACAGAGAGAGAGACAGCGAGAGCAGGAACACAAGCAGGGGGAGTGGGAGAGGGAGAAGCAGGCTTCCCTCCGAGCAGGGAGCCCGAAGCGGGGCTCGATCCCAGGACCCTGGGATCATGACCTGAGCTGAAGGCAGCCGCTTAACGACTGAGCCACCCAGGCGCCCCATCTTGTAATTCTTAATAATTTTTAAACAATCCTCTAAGGCTTATGAAGTTGTGGACTGCCCCACCTCCAGGCTCGATGCCACATGAAGCCCCATCTGCTTAGATGTCACTGCCTACTTCTCCACTTGCTGGTGAACTCATCACAGCTCATGGGTCATTCTCTGCACAACTTTTCTCTCCCTTCTTCAGGCAGTTAGTCACTCAGTGTCTCTGTGTTCCCATGGCAACACATGCCCACTGCTGGGATTGCACTTTCTATTCCACACCCCATGTGCATGTGTGACTTTCTGTCTGTCTCAACCGTGAACTCCAGGGCACAGATCAAAACTGACTTTATCCTTTTGTTTCTCAGGAATAGTTCCTGATACGTGGTAGTGCTCCTTCAATGTGTGATAATGAGAAAAATTTCAGTGAGAATTCACACGATGCTGGGGCAACGTGGAGCTTTTTATTGTCACTGTGCATTGTTCTCTGCACAAGATACCATCCTGTCTCCCTTCTTCATATTTGCAGGATCCTCGTGCATCTTGTAATGCCCAACAAAAGGTCCATTCTTCTGGGAAGCCTTCCTTGAATGAAAGAAAGATGGATTGTCTTTCTCCTCTGTGGTTTCTCTACACATGATAGATGAAAATTCCAATTGAACAATTTAGTTTTATTATCTGTTGTGGGTATGGAAGAGAAATAAGGGACCTCTAAGCTAATTGATTTTTCAGCACAAACTTACATTGTCTGGTTATATTAGCTTTATGGGTCCAGCTAAACTAGAACCATAATTTTTTTTTTTTCCAGATAGGAAAGAGAAGTCTTAAACTTTAAGATAAAGGAGTAATTCCCTTAAAGTCGGCAGGTGTGCTGATTACTATATTTAACAAATTAAGTTGAGTATCATGTATGGTACCTTGTATATTCTTGACTCTCTGGTGGAATATCAGTTGACTGTATATGCTTGGATTTATTTCTGGGCTTTATGCTGTTCCATGCTGCTTGTATCCCTGTAGCTTTGTAATACATTTTGGCATCAGGAATTGAAAGGCCTCCCACTTTGTTCTTTTTGCACAACATTCCTTTGGCTATTCAGGGTCTTTTGTGGTTCCATGTGAATTTTAGAGTGGTTTTTCTCTTTCTGTAAAAATGCCATTAAGTGGCATTAAAAAAAAAAAACAAAAAAACCCCCCAAAAAACCACTAACCCTCTCTAATAGGCACCGCTACCTCATTTCTGGGTAAGGAAACTGAACTAGGGAAAGTTGAAGATCTTGTTCAGTGTTTCTTGGCTGAAAAGCAGAGTTATAACTAAACAGATCCCATGCTTTCCCCAGTACATATTTGTGAATTTTTTGGGCTGGGGTGGGGGTGGGGTGCAGTGGGGCAGGGTGTTACTTGTGCTGTAGGTTGAACCTATTTTTTTTTTAAAAGATTTTTATTTATTTGACAGAGAGAGACACAGCGAGAGAGGGAACACAAGCAGGGGGAGTGGGAGAGGGAGAAGCAGGCTCCCGGCCGAGCAGGGAGCCCGATGCGGGGCTCGATCCCAGAACCCTGGGATCATGCCCCGGGCCGAAGGCAGACACTTAATGACTGAGCCACCCAGGCGCCCCAAGTTGAACCTATTTTTAATGTTAAAGATTCAGAAGGCAAAAATCCCTTCTCAGTTAAAGGGTGCCAACTAATTCCAATAATAATCCTTTACGGGTCTCTGCTTGCTAGAAAGTGTTAACTGTTTAGTAGCAGTCATTTTTAACAAGCCCATAACACTGCCATTACATGAATTATACATGGCTTATAAAATGATTATTTAGTCAGTGGAAAATTAAATCCATCAGTGTTTTCCAAATCTGAGCTAGGACATTCATCAGAAAAAACTGTTAAATTTTTAATCAACTGTACTGCGGGTGATGTAGCTATCAGCCTAAATTGCTCTTTCTCTGTCATTCCCCTTGTTGCAGAATACAGTGTAGAATTACCAGCTCTACGATGCTAATTGATTTTTTTCTTGCAGAGATTTAAGACAGAGTGACATGCCATCCAGCATTAAAACAAAAAAGTTGCACGAGCTTCAAAGACACATTTCACATATACCGAGTGGTAATTTAATATTTTAGGGTTTTTTGATCTTTCTCCTTGTGACCCAACACCTCAAGCCCGAGTCCACCTCAGACTGAGATCACACTAAATATTCAGACCCAAACATTAAAACTAAGAAATTATATAGTGTGTTAAAAGATGGTAAGGTTATAAAAAAATAATGCAAGGAAAGAGGATGTGTACTTGGGTATCAGTAATATAGCATAGTAAAAAAGCAGATTCCCCAAATGCACAAGAGTGACTAATGTTCCCTTTGAACAGATAACTCACTGGACATTTCTTGCAGTCACAGAGTGATTTAGACAGTTTCTTGCTTCCTTTATAAATCTCTTCTTCTTCTTCTTCTTTTTTTTTAGTGCACTTGAAGTTCTTCTGATGACAATCAAGGGTAATTCTTATGTTTTTCTTCAGGGAAATTAATTTATTAGCAGAACCTTACAAATTTGTCTTTGAATCCATTAGAAGAAGGATTTTCACAGGTAGACACAGGCAAAGAAGGGAAAGCATGGCCCTAAGAACACTTCTCTGCCTACAACTCTTTATCAGAGGCATAGCTGGAGGTGGGAGTCAAAAGATTCAGTGCCCACCCATACCCTTGACACAGCATTGCCAATCCCAGGCCCCAGCTGCATCACGCTGTGGGATTCTGCACAGTTCCAGACCCTTTCCAGCTTTCTCAGCCATGACTTATTTTTGGCAGTAACATGTTTCTCTGGACTAGTGTTGCTCAGATTCAAATGTGCATGCAATTCACCTGGGAATCTTGCTAAAACGCCGAGTTGGATTCAGTTACTCTAGGGTAGAGCTTGAGAGTCTGCATTTCTAACGTACTCCCAGGTAACACTGATACTGCTGTTCCACTTTGGGGAACAAGGATCCGTGACACAAGTCTAGCACGGAACCATCCAGGGTGAAAATCTTGGCAGCAGTCCTGGGTCTGGACCACCATGTCATATATGGGGCACCTGCTATTTCCACCAGGTGTGCCTCCCCATGGAGCACCAGCAGACTGAGCAAGCACCCAGACTAGACCCTGTAAGAGGGTGGCAGGGGTGGGGTGAAGGAGTAGGGAAGAGATCAGACATTTCTGCACACTGTTCTAGATGCAGCTCAGGGCATCATCAGGAAGGAGGAGCAGAAGTGATTGTTGTTTCCACTTTTCCTTCCCATGAGCTTTGGTGGGGGCTCTGTCCACCTGGATGAAGGGGCATCATTCCCCTTGCGGAGAGACCTCCCATATAAGCTCAAGGCCCCTCGTTGTCTGTTCCCAACACTTTTGGTCCCACCATAGTCTGGAGACAAACATTTACTCTTTCCCTAACATACCCTGTACTTAGAATCCTCCATGCATGTGTAATCACTATTCCCTCTAACTGGAGTATTCTTGTCCTCTTCCCTGCCTGATGAGATCTTGTTTATTTTTCTAGATAGAACTCAGATGAGAAGCATGCTCTGTCCCCTGCCTGGCCCCTCCTCATGAAGGTGGGAGTAACACTCTCTCCACCTGCCAGGCTGGGTGTTGAGGTGGTAGCGACTTGATGGTTCTTCTTGCTTCCGTTCTCACCAACCCCACCCCACTCCACACACCATCCCGAATTCTGAAAAGTGCAAATCAGATGATGGAAATCTCCCCTAAAACACCTCCGGCTCCACAAGGAGCCACTCAAACAGCTCACTAGAAGCCGATCTCCCTACCCTGGTCTGGAAGTACCTGTGTGGCATGTCACTGTCTCCTCTGGGACTCCTCTCTCGACTCGGATCCCCGCCTGCACAGAGGTTCTGGCTTCACTGGCATTCCATCTGAACTTGTAGGGAGATGAGCTTGTTCTCACTCTGGTCACGGGCTGTTCCCTCTGCCCAGAATGTTCTGCCCCAGGAGCTTCACTTGCCCATCCTCTTCTCATTCTGGTCTCAGCTCATTGCCCAAACCTAAAGTCGAAGTGGCCTCAGGGCTCTCCCTGTGTATTTCCCTGCATTGTTTTCCATCACAACCTTTATGAGTTCCTGCCGTTTTCTTGTTTGCTTCTTGTCTGTCCTCTTCTATCAGAATTACTAGTCCCCTGAGAGAGGGGACTCTGCCTTCTCTGTGGAACACGATATTCCCGGAGTCAAAGCAGGTGCGGGGAGGACTTTCCATAATCTTGATTGAATCCCTGAATGTTGAAAGTACTTAACAAAATGGCATCCCCTTTAGAGAGAGACAGATCTGGGCTTGAGAGCCAGCTCTGTCCTTTACTGGATACTGAACTCCTCTAAGCCTTCGTGTGCCCATTTGTAAGGTGGGAATAATAAGATTCCCACCCTTCAAAGCTGTTGTGAGAAGTAAAATCACATAACACATGTAAGATGTGGAGCACAGCATGGCATAAGACACAAGCTTACAATATATGTTAAGAAAAAAAAAAGAAGAAGAAGAAGGTAGCGGGAGGGGAAGAATGAAGCGGGGGAAATCGGAGGGGTGGACGAACCATGAGAGACGATGGACTCTGAAAAACAAACTGAGGGTTCTAGAGGGGAGGGGGGTGGGGGGATGGGTTGGCCTGGTGGTGGGTATTGAGGAGGGCACGTTCTGCATGGAGCACTGGGTGTTATGCACAAACAATGAATCATGGAACACTTCATCTAAAACTAATGATGGGGATTAACATAAGAATAAAAAAAAAAGACACAAGCTTATTGACGAAGTTACAATTTTCATTCTTACCAACAAGCCCTTTATGTACCCAAGAGGAGGAGTAGGGGTTGGGGGATGCCAGGGGGCGTGAATGTGCATGCCTCAGGACCCACATGGGAGCCTTGGCCTTCTCTCCTAGCTCCAGGAGATATCACAAAACAGGGAATGTTTATTTAGAGGATCCCTTGAAAGTTAGTGATTATCTGATTAATGACCCTCCCACCAAGGGTTCTGTTCCGGGATGATGGGATTTAAGTGTATCTGCACTCAAGGGGAAGATTTTAACCTGCAGCTCTGTGAATGGTGAAATATTTAAAATTAGATATATGGAGTGCTGAGGTAATTATGTGTGCGGCAAACATATGGCAGAGACTATATTTCTCCCGCTGAAAGAAACAAGTCCAAATATGTAACGTACACACATTCTCCTTCCTATAAATACACAGATTGGATGATGCCGTGGCAACATTTTGTTAAGTACCAGAATCCCGGAGAAATCACTCAAAGCACGTTATCAGAGGAACAGACGGCCGATGTCCCTCCTGGTCTGAAGGTATTTCTGGCTGTCATGTGATTATTCTATAAAAAACCCCACTGAGAGGCAATGGAAGGTAAGCAATCAGTTACACACTCTGACTTTACAAAAGAAGGTACTGGAAAAAAATTAAAGGCTGGCTATTTTAAAGATAATTCTATCACAGAACCTGAGGGCTAAAAGGGGCCTTGCAAAACCATCAAGACCATCTGCTCTTTCTAGGTGAAGCCTCACTGGATTAAATTCAGCTTGACTTTGAAGACCTTCAGAGGACGACACCAAAATTCAATCATGACTTCTGTGGCACTGCTCAAAAACCTTGATTGTGTGGCCTCTGCCCACCCAGATCCCACTCCCTCAGCTTCTCCCCTCCACAGCCCAATCACCCCGGGGGCATGTTTCAGGCCAGGCAGCCCACAGTCAAGTCCGTTTCTGGCCTAAAGTGAGGACTTGTGAAAGGAGGTGCTGTTAACCAGGATCGGAGTATCTGCCAGGCAATTGCATTCAATATGCTTTTTTTTTTTTTTTCCCCTTTCTTCTCACAACTGTACAATGAGATACATCTCATTATTTTTATTTTACGGGATGAGGTTTTGAAGTCCAAGATGTTAACTATTCAACCAGGTGACAGAGGTAGTAATTGGAAATAAGAAGCGTTCTCTGCTTGCCTGCCACTCCTCTGGAGCTGTCCCACAATCCTATCCTTTCCAATTCCTTATGCTCAATACCTCCGTAGAAAGCCCTTCCCAGAACTGAAAGGGCCACCATTGACTCTCTAAAGGAGAACACGAAACTTACCCTTGTGTGGGTGAGAGATAGCTGTAGAATGAGAATCCCTATGTTCTAGTCATTCATTCATTCACTCATTTTTTGAAATTCTTCAACATGAAATTGGGAGTGAAGAATCTTTCCCATACCTGCTCAAGCTTGTCATTCTTTAAATGTCTCTATCTCTATCAGAATCACTACCCCCCCATTTAGTTACTTAAGCTTCTGAATCATAGTTTCTAGGGCTGTAAAATAGAGAAATTACCTACTATAGTGGGTGGTCATGATTACGACAAAGTGCTATCTGTGAAGGGCTTGAATCTTTAGCCAGTATGAGTACCCTTCTCTCTGTGTGCAGAATAAAGTAGGGTGTTGGCTCTTCTCACATTCATCACAATCCCTCTTTCACTACGGAAGAAACGTGGCTTCTTTCCAAATTCCTAGGGCTGGAGTTGTAAGCATTTCTTACAGTTTAAGCTCTGTTGGTCTCATTCACTGATGTATGTTCAGAACCAGAATGGGAATGGAGCCAGTCTCACGCAGGTGCTTCATGGATTTTTGTTGAAAACACATATTGATAAATTGAATCTGAAAGCAAAATAACTTTTTCAGAAAATTCTCTGCTCACTAGTTTTTATAAAATAGAATTTTCTTCACACATTAAAAATAGCTGTTTTCCAATCATACTTTTATATGATTTTTATCCTATTATGGTAATACTCTAAGCCATTTCCAAAGAAAACTGGGTTTTTCAAGCTGCCTAAATTTTTTTTCTTTATTTCTAAAATTCCCTTTGTTTCTGCATTCAAGGAATAACCAAGATCTCTAACTTAAAGAATTTCAATGAAAGAGTGGCCTTTTATTTTTGCATTTAATTTTAGAAATTGGTAATTAAGATAATTTTAGTTTTAGGGGGAAAAAACAGTCCTATGTAAATGAAAGTACACCAGAGACTTTTAAAGACTTGTGTTTCTGTGTTTTTACAATTAGCTATTTGCCTTATGTGGAAAGAATGTTCATCAGTGGAGAATTTTAAACCATTCTGCTGGAATTTTACTGAGGGAGATATTCTGTTTTCACACTTCTGGTTGCCAACTCTGTTTTCTCCTCAACAATCAAATTTCTTTCTGAAATACTAACCATACCTCTATTGTTCACTTTGTGAAATTCGCCCTGCCATTCACATTTCCTATAGACACTTGGATCCTGGGAGAAGAAAAGTATTGATTCTACCTGAGGGCAGGATGTTACAAGCCCCAGGGATAAAGCTTTGGACAAATGGCAGTGGTCTTGGCACTTCCATTGGGTCACTGGAGAAGTTGACCCTGACATTTGATCGCTCTGGGCCTTGGTTTCCCCACTGGCAAACTGTGTAAGTTGGACAAGTGATTCCTCGGTTTTTCTCTAACATTATTATAAATGCCTCCCTCTCTTTTCTCCTATTAAAGATAACATATGTTCATGGTAGAAAAATAAGAAACTTCAGGGGGAAAAAACTCATGTGAAATTATCATCTTTTTTTTTTTATTGTATATTCCAGTTTATTTTAATGGCTTCAAGGTAGTCATCATTACAATATTCAAAAGTAAATATAACATTGTCATTTTTATGACCATTGGTAGTTTCAGTGTTTGTAGTTTTAAATGATTCTCAGTTATATCTAACCAAAATAATTACAAATATATTTATTAAAACTTTAAAGTACATGTGTGTCACTGTGCATATACATACAGTTTAAATATTCTCTCTCCCTTCTTAGGAATTATCAGGTCAAGGAAAATTACTATCTCTGTTATTTTTACATATTTTTTTTTCTTCTTTTTTTTTTTATTCTTATGTTAATCCCCATACATTACATCATTAGTTTTAGATGAAGTGTTCCATGATTCATTGTTTGTGCACAACACCCAGTGCTCCATGCAGAACGTGCCCTCCTCAATACCCACCACCAGGCTAACCCATCCTCCCACCCCCCTCCCCTCTAGAACCCTCAGTTTGTTTTTCAGAGTCCATCGTCTCTCATGGTTCGTCTACCCCTCCGATTTGAAATTATCATCTTTCTATTGATATATATCTATGCATATGTAGGCGTGTGTATGTACGTGCTCACACATACACACTCACTCTCCCACTTACACACATTTCTTTACGAAAGCAAATGTGACTGGTTATAAATGCTTTAGAGCCCCTCGGACTAATCAGAATAAACATTTCAACCCTGTCCTTGGAGTTTCTTGCTGCTTTTGTCATTCTTTTTTATCTCATTTTTTTGGAAATAATTGCAGATTCATAGGAAATTGCAACAACAGTGCACAGAGGTACCAGGTGCCCACCCCTCCCCCAGTTCTGTGCCTGCAAGGACTCTGGTTCTCATCACGCACAATATGTAATCCTTGCACAATCTTGTTGCACACATAGAGTAGTTTTAGAACTGCTAACCCACATCTCTATGAGAAACAATTTTACTGCATTATAATATTTGCATGCAGTTCTTATTATCTTGTGCTTTACCAAACATTTTGTCCAAATTCCAGTTTTTCGAAGTTGTTTAGGTCAGTTCTTTGCTTCCCCAGCCCCTTCAGTGTGGTTTTGTTATTTGTTGTAATGTGATTAAGTTTATGTGGTGTTGTTTCTACTCCACTTTGGATTCCCCTGCATTCTGGTTGATTTTAATGATTTATTTTGGGGGTTTGTGGAATAGTCCTATGCTCCTAAGTGTAAGGGCTACATAAGGAGGTCCACACAGAGAAGTGGCCTTCTCTCCTTATACAACCACTTGTTCCTACTCTAAGCTCCCGTCCAGCCTGTTCTTAGCTATCCTTTGCATGTGACCAATCTCTTTAGTTTTTCGTTTATCCTCCCTATTTAACTTTTGCAAAAAGTATGTGCATGTGTTTTCTTATATTCTCTGCTTTCTTACGTGAAAGGTAGCTTATATAATCTTTGCACTTTGCTTTTTTCATTTAACAGTAACTTTTGAAAATCACGTCGTACTAATCAAAAGAAGTCTTCCTTTATTTTTTGTTATACTTACATATTATCCCATAGTGTGGATGTACTGAATTTCTTTTTCAATAATTCTTCTTTGAATGAGTATTTAGGTCATTTCTGATATTTTCTCATAACAAACAATGATGTAATAAGTAATCTTGTCCATATCCATGTATATTCCATGCTGTAGATTCCTAGGAATAGAATTGTGTGCTCTGAATGTAAGTGTGTAGGTAGTTGGTTGGGTCTTGCCAAATTCCCCCCAAGAAGTGTTGTATTAGTTTGCATGTCTGCCAATAACATTTGAAGAGAACGTTGTTTCACAGTTTTACCAACAGGATGTATTACTCTACTTTTAAAATCAATTTTATTTATTAGAATAGTTTTAGGTTCACACTAAAATTGAATGGAGAGTTCATATACTCCGGGCCCCACACGTGGGTGGCCTTCCCCACGAGCAATGTCCCTGACCAGAGTGCTACATTTGCTACAATTGATGAACCTTCTCTGACACATCATAACCAAAGTCCATAGTTTCCATTAGAGCTCACCCTTGGTGTTGTACATCATATGGGCTTTGACAAATATATAATGACATGTATTTGCCATTATAGTATTATATAGAATAGTCTCACTGCCCTATAAATTCACCATATTCTGTTTATTTATCCCTCCTTCCCTAGTCCCTGATGACCACAGATCCTTTTGCTGTCTCCATAGTTTTGTCTTTTCAGCCTTTTCAGATTTGCTTCTTTCATTTAGTAATATGCACTTAATATTCCTCCAGGTCTTTTCATGGCTTGATAGCTCACTTCTTTTTAGCATTGAAGAATATTCCATTGCCTGGATGTAGGTTTTTTTTTTTTATCCATTCACCTACTGAAGGATATCTTGGCTACTTCTGAGTTTTGGCAATTATGAATGAAGCTGCTATAAATGTCTGTGCTTGGGTTGCTATATGGGAGCAAGTTTTCAATTCCTTTGGATAAATACCAAGAAGCATGACTGCTGGATCATATGGTATGGGTATGCTTAGTTTTGTAAAAACAAAAAACAAAACAAACAAAAAAAAACTACCGAACTGTCTTCCAAAGTGGTGGTACCATTTTACATTCTCACCAGCAATGAATGGGAGTTTCTATTGCTCCACATCCTCATTGGCCAGCATTTGGAGTTCTCAGTGTTTTGGATTTTGGTCATTTTAATAGGTGAGTAGTGGTATTTTGTTGTTTTAACTTGCAATTCCCTAAGATCATATGCTTATTTGCCATCTATATATCTTCTATCTTCTTTGGTGGGGTGTCTGTTTGGGTCTTTCACCCATTTTTAAATTGTGCTGTTCTTTTTCTCACTTAAGAGTTATCTATACTTTGAATAACAGTCCCTTGTCAGATATGTCTTTTGCAAATATTTCCTCCCAGTCAGTGGCTTGTTTTCTCATTCTCTTTATAGTATCTTTCACAAAGCAGACATTTTGAATTTTCATGAAGTCCAGCTTATCAATTGTTCCTTTTATGGGTCATGCCTTTAGTGTTGTATCAACGAAGTCATCACCATGCCTAAAGTGAGGTGGGGTTTCTCCTATGTTATCCTCCAGGAGCTTTACAGTTTTGTATTCTTTATATTTATTTATGATCTACTTCGATTTCATTTTTGTGAAGAATAGAGTTCTGTGTCCAGATTCAATTTCTGCATGTGGATGTCTAGTCATTCCAACACCATTTGTTTTCCTACTTTTAAGTCTTTTGTCAACCTGAGAGGTGAAAAATGATAACTCAGCATTGCTATAACTTGCATTTCTTTGACTATTAGTTAATTTGAAATTTTTTTACATAAATTAAAGCAATATTTATATGTTCTTGTGAATTGTCTGTCCAAATTTTTTCCTATTTTTCTATTATTTTTGTCTTTTGTCCTTAAATTTTTAAGAATTCCTTATATGTTAGGCTTCTTAAACCTTTGGATATGGTACATGTTACAAATATTTACTCTTTTTCTTCAGTTATCTCTTGATTTTAATTATGATATTTTGTGTTATGCATTTTTATAAATTTTTCTGTAGTCAGTTTTATCAATCTTTTCTTAATTGCCTCTAGATTTTGAGTCATAATTAGAAAGCCTTTCCCTAGTCTGAAATTAAAAGGGAATTCACCCATATAGTACACGGATGGTTCCATTTTTTATATTTAGGTTCCTAATCCATTTAGAGTTTATTCTTGTATATGGTGTGATATGAATGTAATTTTATCTTTTTTTCCAAAATCATTCCCCAATCCCTCTGCATCATGTATTTAAAACTCCGTCTTTGTCTGAAGTTTGTCTTCATCACTGTGCTCTTGGATCTACTTTCTGTATAGAGTATTATTAATAGAAGTGAGATCTTATACTTTCCTTTTGTTTTTGCTTGAAGAACACTGTTTTAAGTGTGGAACTTTTATAATCTGATTGCCAGTGAACCCTTGCTTCTCCTTAACATGGTAGCTTACCAAGGTGCTCATCAGAAGGGAAGGCTGTCATATCCTGGGCAGTCTCTTTATCTCAGCCTGGTACTCTGTGACTGCAAGCTGGAATGATGGGATAGGTGTCTTAAACGCCCTTTTCAGAACATCCTTTACTGTTCACAGTGGCCATTGAAGCTATCTTTCTCACATTAGGAAGGCAAGGCCCTTCTTATATAACAACCACGACCCCCCCCCCCCCACTGCCCCTCAACGGTAGCCTATAGGTAGTAGACTATGGAGGGTAGATTTATTGTCTGCCTTGTTAACTAGTATATCTCAGGGTCTGGTACAGTGCCATACACACAGTGGACAATAAATTAAATCTTTTTTAATGATGATGGAGTGAAAGAATAAATGAACGACTGATGTACCACTGTTACATCCTTTCAAGTCCACTGTAGGAGCAGCTATGATATCAGCTTCCTAGACATGAAACACCTATTTCTCAGCCATATTTAAATCAGAAAAATGATATCTTTGATATTTAAATTAAAAAAAGTGTTGTCACTAGGGATCAATGATCTGTGGGTGTTAATACTATGGATCAGGTATTGCAAAAGTTTTCACTTTTATTAGCTAACTTAATTCTCACTACGACCCTAAAAAGTAGATATTTTCAGCCCGCTTAATAACAGGAGAGGGGAAGCTCAGAAATTTTCAGTGAGACGACGCAGCTGCAAAATGAAGCCAGGTCTTTGGGCTTCAGGTCCACTCATTTCTTAATAGCATGTTGAGAAATGTTAAGATTCCTCCCCCTCCTGTATTATGCTGAGCGAAATAAGTCAATCAGAGAAAGACATGTATCATATGACCTCACTGATATGAGAAATTCTTAATCTCAGGAAACAAACTGAGGGTTGCTGGAGTGGGGGGTGGGGTGGGAGGGATGGGGTGACTGGGTGATAGACACTGGGGAGGGTATTGCTCTGGTAAGCGCTGTGAATTGTGGAAGACTGTTGAATCTCAGATCTGTACCTCTGAAACAAATAATGCAATATATGTTAAGAAAAAAAAAAAAGAAGAAGAAGATAGCAGGAGGGAAGAATGAAGGGGGGGGAATAGGAGGGGGAGACGAACCATGAGAGGCGATGGACTCTGAAAAACAAACTGAGGGTTCTAGAGGGGAGGGGGGTGGGAGGATGGGTTAACCTGGTGATGGGTATTAAAGAGGGCACATTCTGCATGGAGCACTGGGTGTTACGCACAATGAATCATGGAACACTACATCAAAAACTAATGATGTAATGGATGGTGATTAACATAACATAATTAAAAAAAAAATCTCCCCCCTCCCAAAATGCAGAATCTAGGAGAGTATAATGATGGTCACAACTGCCCATGACCCACCCCCTTGCAATGACTGATGTGCGATAATTTATTGACTATTTACAAACTATTTACAAAATATTTACAAACTATTTCTTGAGAAGGTGTCAGAGCTTTGCTGCTTTTTACAATATTATTCACATACCCTGTTCTGTAGCAGGTAATAAATAATTCACACTGAATTTGGCAAGAGCAAATGTTTGTCCTTTCCCACTTTCTGTTGGCTCGGGAGGAAATTATTTTCCCTCTTCAATTGTTTACTGAACAAAAATGCATTTACATCGTTTTCTAAGCCAGCTGTGTGGTCTGGCCTATTTTCCCCCATTGCTTCAATGAATAAATTGTGCAAAATCTCCTTGTTCCAGTAACAGGAGATCCTGCTAAGAAAACATTCAGTTAGACTCATACAATAAAGCACACCAATCTGACGTCTGGGTCAGATTTAAGAAATCAATTCTCCCTTGCTTCCAAAAAAGTCATTTTATTCTGGAAGACAAACTATCATGGTACAACCTGGAAAATGAAAATCTTTATTTAGAACCACTCTGGGTTTTCCAATGGGTCAATAGTTGTATTTAATATATGTAAAGATAGGTCAAAAGCAGTTTCAAATAAAAATATTTTCTCAGTCAGGGCTAACTAGGCCCTTCCCGATAACAACAAGATAAAAATACCATGCATTTATCCAGAGCATTTTATTTTCAGCACAGATGGTCCTGCATTTGTAGCCAGCCATAATTCAGGGAAAGGAAGGCTGAAAATTATTTGGATTTGGAGTTAGACATCTTAGGATCAGTTTCCAGCTGAATGACTTGTTAGTCACCTAACTGAACCCTTTCTGAATGTGTAACATATGAAAGCTTAAATGAGATTTGCATATGAGAGCCTTCTATATGATCTAAAACATCATATAAACACAACACCTTTTATTCCTATCATTTTTCTTGTATTTTTTTTTTCTTCCTATTGACTTAGGTAGGTAGGTAAAGAGAGTAACACCTATAGTAATTTACTTGAGACGTGAGCAGGGAGAGCCTTCTGGTTAGGTCTATTTTGGAAGGAGGGAGCTGCAATTGGAGAGGGAGGGAGCTCAGGTGTTTCTGGCCAGTCCTTCAACATTTTTTGAATGCGTAGGACTCCATGGCTAGTCTTATTCTAGGTGCTGGGAAGAGGTTGAAAAAGACCAGACTTACCCAGGTTACCACAATTGTGGTGCTGCATAAGGTTCAGGAACTATTATAAAAGAGTAAATCCTAATTCCTCCCCTCAAGGCCCTCAAGCTATATTGGGGGCAGGGGGATGGGAAAGGCTGATGCACAACAAAATAATTGTTACTGGTCTGACCCATTTACCAGGCTTCTCTTATTTTTCAGATTCTTGGCTGAAATCTCTTTTACAAAAAATTGAGAATTATTCTAGAGATTTCTCTCAGAACAGAGACAAGTTGCTGCTTGCACCCAGACTGGGGTACTGGGGTGAGGCTGGAAATGTTAAAGTGGCATTATATATATATTATATATATAATATTCATATATATATATATATTATGTGTACGTGTGAGGTTGCCCCCAAAGGCAAACAGGTTTATTGGGACCACAGTCCAGGCGATCAAAGCTTGAACTTGGCTATACTTCCCAGCTCATCCTTCTTCATAGCATAGGAATTGGAAGAGCCTTTGGCTGCATGATAAGCTCATCTGCTGGATACGCGGCTGTGGTCTTGATGTTCCAGAAGGCGACCCCACCAGCACATGTGCAGAGCAGCTGAACAGCCTGATTCACACGGCGTAGTGGGGACACGTCGATGGCCTGACCCCTCCCTGTTCGGGATCACCCAATGCAGGTTGAGTTCTCCCAGAACCACGATTAATAATGGCATGGACCAGGACCTGCGAGGTTCTCACCAGTGAGCAGATGGATGATCTCAAAGGCATGCTTGGCAGTGCGCATGCTCATGAGCTGCTTGCCATTTTTAAGGCGGTGCATCATCACTGTGTTGGTGAGGCGCTCCACAGTGGGGCACTGTGCCTTGTCGAAGCGCTTGGTGGCAGAGCGCCCTGCACGGTGAGTCAGGTACTTGGCATACTTCTCCTTCACCACTATGTAATCCTGCAAGGAAATGTCATTGATCTGCACATCATCGATGCTCCACTTCCCAAAGAGCATGATGTCAGAGGTCTCCGTGACTGCAGGTGCAACCATCACCCACTCGGTCATCCTGAGGACACAGCCGGGGCGTCACAATCAGTCAGCATGCACCATGCTCTGTCCTGACACAGACAGGAAAAGGAAAGTGGCCTGACTTATAATGCAATGTGTCAAACCACTTGATCTGTTTCATTCTTACCATCTGTAAAATGGGCATGATACTCCATGCCTATTTGGTTAGAAAAAGTCCAGAAAGTGGCTGGGAAATCCTATAACATTGGGACCAAAACCAAAAAATAAAAATAAAATAAAATAAAATAATATAAAAATAAAATAAAATAATAAAATCAGGAGATGAAACAATCATGTTTAAATGGTGTCCCCTGCACATGAGCTCATCTCGGAAAGAAAAAAAAAAAATAAGCTGATGGGATTAAATCAGCTAGAGATGTGGCATCCCCAGAAACATCAGAAATGTGTGAGAGCTTCGGGCAGAATCTTTATGTGGCAACATCAAAGCGCTGACAACAGGCTTACTGCCCTGTGGGCTAAAGCAGATGCTCTGGTGATCCCACCGCCAGACCACCGTCCTCCAATAAATCCTTCTCCACTGTAGCAAAGTTCTCAAATCTTTAGAAGGCTCTTAGTGTGGATTATAGCAAACATCTCAGTACATCTTTCTCAGCAAGGATGTTGAAGAACCACTGGGGTGAATTTTAAATACGGTCTTTTTTTTATATATATAAAGATTTTTATTTATTTATTCATGAGAGACAGAGAGAGAGAGAGGCAGAGGGAGAAGCAGGCTCCCAAGGAGCAGAGAGCCCGATGCAGGACTCGATCCCAGGACCCCGGGATCACGACCTGAGCTGAAGGCAGACGCTTAACCATCTGAGCCACCCAGGCACCCCTTAAATACGGTCTTATTAACACATCCCTTCCTATAGCTCAGAAAAAGCAGGAGGCACCCAGAATCTTCCCAGAATGTGGAATGCCAAAACCTGGGTGCATTTTCATTATGAGTGCAAAATATATGCAAAGCGGTCACCCATGGAATTCAAAGCCACTACCCAGGGGGACTTCGGGCTTGGGCAGGTGAATTTCTGAAGCAATTACTCTGAAAGTGCTAGACTGCTTTTCAATCTAAAAAGAGACATGGCTACTGTGTGCCTCCTTACTAGCTACAAAGTGTTGAGATATTAAAAGCAGTTCCCAGTTATTTAAAAGGGAATGGGAATGAGGAAGGGGCCTTGACTTTATTACACTGTTTGGCTGTGATATCCCAGAAAACATGGAACTTGAAGTATACCTTCAATGAGTATTGAAGGTTGGGGATGGGTCCAAAACCCTGGACTGAGACCACCAAGGGGCTAAAGGTGGATAAAAAAGGCCCTTCTGCTCAGAACAATCTGCTCCGACTGTAGCTTTTTCTTTTCTTTTTTTTTTTTATTTAAAATCTTTTTTTTTTTTAAAGATTTTATTTATTATTTGACAGAGAGAATGAGAGAGAGAGAGCACATGACAGGGGGGAGGGTCAGAGGGAGAAGCAGACTCCCCGCCTAGCAGGGAGCCCGATGCGGGACTCGATCCCAGGACTCCGGGATCATGACCTGAGCCGAAGGCAGTCGCTCAACCGACTGAGCCACCCAGGCGCCCCGACTGTAGCTTTTTCTAAAAGGAGTCATCAAGGGGTGCCTGGGTGGCTCAGTCGGTTGAGTGGCCGACCCTTGATTTTAGCTCAGGTCCTGATCTCAGGGTCATGAGATCAGGCTCCAAGCTCCGTGTGTGTCTGCTTGAATCTCTCTCTCCCTTTCCCTCTACTCCTCCCTCCTGTGTGCTCTCTCTCTCTCTCAAATAAATAAATAAATCTTTAAAAAATAAAAATATAAAAGGAGTCATCAAGTCAAATCTGTGACTAGCAATCCTAAAATGGAAATGAAAATACATGTCCACTGCCAGATATTTAAAAGAACATTCATAACAGCTTTATTCATAGTAGCAAAAAGCAAACTAAATGTTCACTAACAGGTGAATGGATACAAAAGTGTGGCATATTCGTTCAGTGGAATACTACTCAGCCACAAAAAGGGATGAACTATTGATAAATATAATAACATCAGTTAATCTCATAAGCCTTATATTTGGGTAATAGAAGCCAGGAAATAAGATTAAGTATTATATTATTCCATTTATATGAAGTTTCAGAACAGGAGAAACTAACTGGTATCAGAGCAATAGTTGTGTTGGGGGGGGCAAGAAATGCCTGGAATGTGGTATTAGGTGAGAACTTCGTAGCATGCTGGAAGCATTCTGTGTCATTTCTGGGGTGGTATTCGCACAAATGTATATGTTTGTCAAAACTCATCAAAATGTACGTTAAGTTTGCATTTTATTGTATGTAACTTATGCTCCTGGTCATAAAACAGGTAGAAGAAAAAAAAAGCCATTTTCCAAGTTTAAATACAATTTCCTTACATCACAGCCATCATGAGTTTATGGATTCAATCTGATTTCAAGATTCATCCGTATGAGTCTTCTCTTCTCCAAAGCTTTTAATAAAATTTCTGTCCTTTACTGTTTTCCCAGGAAGTGGGGTGAAAAGGAAAAGTAGCCTGAATGTGAATGGGCTTTACTAACGGGAGAAAGGGTTTGTCCAACTATTGCTTTTAAAAGACCAGAGAACAATTCCCCCTCTATCAGATACCTAGTTTCAGAGCCTGTTTTAATGATAATTGCCCTGTCATGGTTCTCTTAGCAACTAGCAACTAATATCTGAAATAGAATTTGGAGTTTGAGGAAAAAAATCTTGGATTATTCAGGTCATTTTTCCAAAGCAGCCAGTGTCTAGAAGAAGCATCTTCTATTTCAGACAGAATGAAGGTGAAGACAACATAGTTTTACAAGAGAGGGATAAACTGGTTTTGCCCCATACTTTCCCACTGCCCTGACAGTCGCTCAGCAAATTTCATCCAGCCTCTGGCCTCTATTGATTCGTTATATTCACATAAGGTACGGGATGAGTACGTAAGTCTGGATATGGACCAACAAAAGTGAATTCTCTGCCACATAGTTTATGATTTCTCAAACCCTGAGAAAGTAAGCAATCTTGTGTCAGTTGGTGTGAAAGTGCAAAGTGATTTCAAGTAAACACTAGAAGAGCATGGGTGTTCTAATAATAATGATTAATAACAATATTTATGCGCCAGTTTCTAGACTTTGATGAATTCCTTTCTCTGACTTGCTGTCGTAAGATGGTGTTGATGCTGCTGCTGGTGGTGGTGGTGGTTGTGATGCAGCTGCTTAGGAGCACGTTGGCTCCCAAGTGGAATGTGGGTAGCAAATTTATTGCTTCCAGTAATTTCACACTAGGAATTTCATCTTGTGGTTGGAATCCCTCCATTCTTTTGCTCACACTGTTTGTTCTATTACACCCAACATCAAGACTCTGTTCTCTGCCTAAATGACACACCCATTCAATTTTATCTTCTCTAGCTCCTGGACATGCCCCTTGCCCACCAGTGAGCCTTTTCTCCGCACCATCGCATGATCTGTATATGCTTATTCTTGCACTAGGAGGGCTCTATCCTGCATGAATAAGAAGCCCCTAATTAAAAAGGACCATTTATTATCTTTGTGTATTTTTTTTTCTTTTCCAATGTTCGTTGAGTGCATAGGAAACACAAAGCACTGTTACTTGACAAATGTAAAAACACATACCCATTAATAATGCCAATGCATTAATATATACAATGTAGATGAGATAATAAAGTTATAGAAAAACTATGGTCATGAACAACTGAATTTGCTAAAATGGCTGTATTATTGGACATTGGTTTTCAAAAGTTCAGAAGACGGCAGTGAAAGTTTTTATTTTAAGAGCAATCATTGAAAGAATCAACTGACCTTGCTCTTCTCTGTCTCAAGTCAGAAAATAAACAGTGAAAGTATATCTTAGTGGTTTGCAAGTGATTCAGAGCAGGATGCTCAGCTATTAGAAAGCCATCGATTGGGCTGGAGGAAATGAGTTGGCTGCAGCATGAGATATAAGCCAATGCTGAGGATTGTGAGGTCAGGGAAGGGTGCCAAAGTACACCACATTTCTTGGCAGGAATTCAAACTCATTGCTAAAGGCCTGATCTTATTCTGAATCCAGGTTTTCTAGCCTTTGCAAGACTCTTACTTTGATATTCAATATTTTTTATTCAATTTCTCCATCTTTCAAGATTCTTGATATTGTTATAAAATCTTCCTCTTTGATTACTGTCCCCAAACCCACATTTTTAGGTTAAAATTAATTCACTGCTTTTAGGCTGACTATTCTCTTAGACTGACAATCAACTTTGTTCAGAGACTCTATTTTCAGAAATATCTCTCACTCTAGAAAATAAGCAAGTTTGCCAAGAGTATCACTCAGTAAAAAAAAAAAAAAAAAAAAATTGATGGCTCAAGAATATCAAAGCCATTAGCCACTCTCACCAGATGACTTCAAATAAGGTGTATTGGGAAGGGTCGTGGCTGAACGGGAAACCAGCAGACACAGTTCTATTCTGGGCTTGACTTCCCTGTGACCTTGAGCAATACGCTCCATTTTTCTGCAGTTCAGTTTACTCAGGTTTTAAAAAATTGGAATGATAATACCAGGATGTTGTGGAGAGTCATCAGATTAGCAAGACACTTTGGACCCTTGAGACACAAACAATGTAGAAATAGAGGATATTCAAGACTTGGTTCACAGCAATGCATCTTCCATTCTATGTACTGTATTCTCCTTTTTCTTTTCCTCGCTGTTTTCAAGCTCCATGAATTATTCCTTTCAAACACTCTATTCCATTTGAATTGTTGCTCGGTTACAAATGATGGGATACATGTACACTCTAGTGAAATCAGTTCATTTTAATTAAACACAAGAAAGATTGAAGGAGTACTTACAGAAAGTAGGTTATTAGTTGGATGATAATCCGTAATCCCCCTAATATTAAAAGAGTCTCCTGGCTTCTCTCTTTTCCCTAACCATAAAGAATCTAAAGTTGTTTTACTAACACCCCCTCTTATTTGCCAAGTGGTTTCCAGCTGCTGGACATTTTGCTCAACACTATGCTTGTCTTATCACATGTAGTCGTCACAACTCAATGAGGAGTGTCTTACTGTTAGATATCCTCACTTTATAGACCAGAAAATGGAATAAAGATTAGCAACTCAAAATAAAATAAAATAAAAATTAAATAAATAAAATAAAGATAAATAAAATAAAGATTAGCAACAGAAAATGGAATAAAGATTAACAACCCAGAATCACTCAAGTTGGCAGGAGCGTAACTGTCCTTCGACCTTGGGTCCCTTAGCTTCTAGCCACTAACTGATACTTTCCCCAAACTCGTGATTGTCAAATGTGAGTAAGCTTTTGGATATTTGACATGCTTGTTAAAGATGTAGATTGCTGAGACTCACACACAGGTTGTTCTGATACGATGGCTTGTTTATTGCATATTAGAAACACATCCAAGGATTGAGAGTGAGGTGCTCTGCTGTGTATTCAGTGAGGACTGAGGGTTCAGTGGTATAAATACTCCCACATGGTTAATTTTCAGCTACCATCCACAAGCCATTGAACAAGGGGATTGGGAAGAGGTGTATTCAGCGGGCTCTTGCTGGCAAGTGTGACCGGTTTTGAGCCTGTTTTCCTGGCTTCGGCACACCAGTGTGGCTGGTTTCCTTGAAGTCACGCCCTCTGGAATGCCATCTTCCCAGCACCCATGCCTTGACTAAACGTTTGGGCAGAAAGAACTTTCGAGTTAAGGGCTTTTCAGGTACCCACTTGTCTTCACGGTGATAGTTTCTATCTTTTGTGACTTTGTATCCATAGTTCCACTTAGAATGTATGGGAATGCTACATGCAGGCAGCAGAAAGCCAACTGGAAGCTGGTAGGACGAATGTGACCCACCAAAGATCTTTAGAACAACAACAGCAAAATAAACTAATAGGGGAAAAGGAGATGAAAAGAAAAATGGCTCCTGTGGGTAGAATTTAAATCAGGAGCTTTTGCTCTTTGGTTCTTTGGAGAAGACTTTGATTTCATGCATTTGGACGGACAGAGTAGCAGCTATGGTGTCTGGGTCGTGCTCAAGGAGTCTCAGGGTGATAGATGGAGGCGCTCCCAGGCTCAGCAATTTGCAATCCTGACAAGGGCTTAAGAGAGAATGGTTTCGGGGCGCCTGGGTGGCTCAGTCGTTAAGCATCTGCCTTCAGCTCAGGTCATGATCCCAGGGTCTTGGGATTGAGCCCCGCATCGGGCTCCCTGCTTCTCAGGAAGCCTGCTTCTCCCTCTCCCACTCCCCCTGCTTGTGTTCCCTCTCTCGCTGTGTCTCTGTCAAGTACATAAATAAAAAATCTTTAAAAAAAAAAAAAAAGAGGGAATGGTTTCTAGCCCCTGAGAAAGGAGCAGGGGAGGGAGCGAGGTCAGAGTGTGTGGCTGAATTCGCTGTCTCCGGCTCTCCCGTGTCCTTCCACGGAAGTTACAAAATGAGACTGAGACACACTGTGGAGACTTCCAACTTAAGGAAAATGAACTTGGACAAAACCTTCTCATGTCCTTGTCTTTTGGTTCTTGTTCATTACAGGGATGCCTGGAATAAACCTTCATGCATTAGTGTTCTCAACTTAGAATCCAAGCGGCCACACATGTCTGGTCCAGTTGCCCACCGAAAACTCTTTTGAGGGCTATTTTCTATGATAACACATTTTCATGTTATCAAAATTTGTAAAAAAAATTAATAGTAAATGATGGAGGGAAAAAAAAAAACACACCTATAACCCAAGAGGTACCTATGTAATTCTGTTTTTCTTTCCAGCCTTTTTTTTCCTATTATCTTTCTACTTCATCTTACTCTCAAGGTGTTTAGAACAATGAGCTGTGTTTCTAGTTTATATCCTATTAATAGGTAAATGCCAATGAGAGAAATAAACTTGTTAGCATACCCCTTTTCTTCCCTTTTCTGTCCCCGGCTCTGTAAATTAAAGACAGGAATACAGGCTGGTGCAAAAAGCCAGAATATTTAATTCCTTAATTTGAACTCTATGAAGGTGTGTGGGTTGGAGAGCTCTCTGAGAAATAAGAAGAGAGCTTTTTTTGTTTGTTTAATAACTGGATGATGTTGAGCTACCTCATTAGGCCCATGCAGGTTTAATGATGCTTTGCTGAGGGTGCATTAGAAGGGCCCTGCAGAGGACAAGGAATTGTTTTCCTTAAAGATTTCTCGGGCAATTGTAACCTTTTCTCTGTAATTGCCCCATTTGGTTTTGACGTTCTTTTAACAGCAAAGGACTTTCCTAAGCGTGTGAGTGTTTGACCCACCACCTTTTCTCTTGCTCAACCCTCAGTGAACTTTCTTGCTGGGGAGCCTATTACTACTTCTCACTGGGCTCTGCACTCAGGAGTGGTGGGGGTCATGAGATTTTCACCTGCTTATCCCTCATAGGACTGTCTCAGTGGCTAAGAACGGGGACAATCTCTGGCATGTTCAGGATTTGACAGTCTACCTGGTGCTTTCAAAACCATTGCTCAGTCTATCATCACACCCCTGGGAAGGAAACAGGAGGGGATTTTATTGGGGAGGGGCACAGAGGGGAAACCCAACTATTTGGACAGATATCATGAAACCAGTTTGGAAGTAAAAGTCAGTTGGCATTTGTCTTAAATATTTTATTTATTTCTTAGAGAGAGAGAGAGAGAGAGAGAACAGACAGGGGGAGGGGCTGAAGGAGAAGCAGACGCCCCGCTGAGCAGGGAGCCCCATGCAGGACTCGATCCCAGGATCCTGGGATCATGACTTGAGCCGAAGGCAGACGCTTAACTGACTGAGTCACCCAGGAGCCCTGGCATTTGTCTTAAACCATTCTCATCACGGTGCTTTGCTTTCCTCTCCTCTTTTGTTTATCAGAAAGAATCCATTATCTATTTAGACAATACCTTTTCTGGTGGAAGATTTTAAAATTGCCTTTTGTAGCTGTGGTTTAGTATCACAAATCTAGAATTACTTGCTATGTAATCTTGGTGCTCCTCTTACCTATTGATGTTAGGTGATGGGTCAGATTTGTGACTCAACAGAGCATCCGTGGTGCCATGATGACCAGGTGGCCTAATCTGCAGACTAGCAAAGAGGCAGGTGTCCAAGGACAGTCCCATCCAAAAGCTCAAAAAGATGACATCATCAGATCAGTCCTTTGGGAACAAATGCCTCTGAATTTAAGGTACAAGTCACATTTCTAGATTACTCCTCAATCTCCCAGGCTAGCAGCAAGCAAATGTACCATTATGGTAATAGAACTGTACTGGGCTTGAACAGAATTGGATTGGGAAATATATTTTCATGGACAATGAGATTTATACATTTTCATGAAATAAAACAAATAACTTTCTCCTTTGAATTGAGCTAGAGATATTGCAACTTCTACTCCCATGATCCATCCATGGATCAGGAAGTCAATATTTTTTTTTCCTAATATTTGACAAGACACACACTGTCTTATCTCTGACAAATCCAGGGAGACTTTGCTGAAAGTTGTGTGTGTCAGGGAGGTGGAGAGAGGTGTTGAGGGATTCTGGTAATAGGAATCATGTTATTATTCCACTGCAAATGAGCCTCAGAGCGATTTTCCTGATGTTCACAATTGGTCAAGAGTAAAGATGGAATTCAAATCCAATTCCTCTGATATCAGGCCTTCTAACTCTGAATCCAATTTTCTGTCCTCTCCAGCCCTGCTGTCTCCTGCATAGAGAGTGTTCAATAAAGGTTTGCTGAACAGGATTGAATGGAATGGCAGGCCAGAGGGAATTTTAGATCTGCCTTCCCAATAAAGACAATTACCTCTCGACCAGATTCTCAGCTTTCTGTTCTGCCTCTGAGTTCATTTGATAAGAGACTTGATTTGGGCTTGTTTTAGCAGATAAGTTCAGTTAATATTTATTTTAGGAAAGTGGGATTAGTGAAGATAGGTGGGGAATGAATTATACATTCTCTGAGCAACTGAAGGTCGTTAGGAAAACATGCAGCTACCAGGGATTTCCAAGTGAGACAAGCACAGAGAGGGCTGGAGGCAATTTCCAAATGTTCTGGTTTCTATTTCTTGGAATCACTTTGGAAGTGGTGAACTGGACAATTGGGCTGTTAATCCAAATAAAAGGGAACTTTTTAAAAGGGAAAGTGACACCTCTTTAAATATGGAGAAGACAGCTCCTAAGGCTGGCAGACAATGCAGGCTGTGGGGGTGGGGGAGTCACAGGACACTGAGTGTTTTGTGGTGTCGGTAAGTAAGTGTAAGGAGCCAAGAAGAGGGGGGTGAGGTAGGGAGAACCAACTCAACCAGCAAAATAGGCCCTGGCAAGGGCAGCCATTCTAATGCAGAGTCCAAAGACTGTATACAACTCATTTTAAATAATATTAGCACTGGGCATTTCTCTCCAGGGGGACAGTCTCCTGTAGAATAAAACTGGAGGTTGAGGTTGGGCAATAATAATACCTAACAGGTCATTCTTCATCCTCCTGACCCATACGCCAGGCACTGTGCTAAGTACTTTGCTAAGTACTTAGTGCATTAAATGTCCATAGCAGCCCATATGCCAGGGAAAAGCATACAGAATTTACAGAAGAGGAGGGGTGCCAGGGTGGCTCAGTCAGTTAAGGGAGCCCGGGGTCTGGCTCCCTGCTCAGCAGAGAGTCTACCTCTTGCTCTCCCTCTGTCCCTCCCCCCCACCCCTGGAACTTGTGCTCTCTTTCTCAAATAAATAAATAAATAAATAAATAAATAAATAAAATCTTTAATAAAAATTTACAGGTGGGGAACACAGTGCATGCAGCAGAGAACAAAACTGTAATTTAGAAGGTAAACAAGTCCCAACACTGTCACTGACTAGCTAAGTGACCTTCTGCATGTCACTTAACCCCTCTGAGCCTCTGCCCCTTATCTAGTATGGACTTAATGAAGCCCAGCTCTGAGGTTTGATGTGAGGAGTAAATAAGACAATGCATGTAAGATGCCTGGCTCATGCTAGACACACATTTAAATAATATAATGCTATTTCTATGCATCGTTAAGGATTTCATTCTCCTTAGAGAACCTGTGTCCAGTTTTCTTCATGATGTGATAAGGAATCATCTTCCATGTCTCCTAAGTATTCTACAGAATCTAGATGCTTCACCTTTTTTCCTGGAGGATGCTAAATATCAATGGATTTCTTGAGTTTTCTTTTTTTTTTTTTTAAAGATTTTATTTATTTATTTGATACAGAGAGAATGAGAGACAGAGAGCATGAGAGGGAGGAGGGTCAGAGGGAGAAGCAGACTCCCTGCCGAGCAGGGAGCCCGATGCGGGACTCGATCCCGGGACTCCAGGATCATGACCTGAGCCGAAGGCAGTCGCTTAACCAACTGAGCCACCCAGACGCCCGATTTCTTGAGTTTTCAATTCCATGTTTCCAGGCTCTACTCACCCTCCTCCTCCTCCTTTCTTTCCCCATAGTATGGTTGATGTGATGGTTGTTTCTGTATGTCAGCTTGATCGGACCATATGCTGCCCAGACATGTGATCAAGTATCATTCTGGGTGTGATTATGGGGGTGTTTTTGGATGAGAATAACATCTGAATCAGTAACTGAGTGAAGCAAATTGCACTCCCCAGTGTGGGTGGACCGCAGTTAATCAGGTGAAGGCCTAAATAGAAGGAAAAGACTGACTCTCCTGAGAGTTAGAGGTAACTCTTTCGACTCAACTCCCTTGAGCTGGGACATCAGTTTTTTCCGGCCTTTGGACTTGAACTGAAATATCCATTTTTAGTTCTTGATCCTGTTGGTCTTTGAGCTGGAACTCTGGTTCTCATGAGCCTTCAATCTCCAGCTTGCTGCCTGCAGAGCTTGGGACTTCTCAGCCACCATAGTTGCATGAGACCATTCCTTATAATATATATCTCTATATAACACAAAATACTATATACATCATCATAATTACATATAAATAATTATATTATATAGTTACATATATGATATTATATATGCTGACATATAATGTATGATGTAATCATATAATAAAACAACATATAATTTATATTGCATATTATACTTATTATATGATTGTGCTTTATAATAATTGTTAAAGTATATAATTGTCATTAATCAAATTGTACATTAGTCATTAATCATGTATCAATCAATATAAATTAATCATTATGTTACTATAGTTACATAATAACTTTTGACTCCTGAAAAACTTAACTACTATTAGTCAGCTGCTGACCAGAAGCCCTACTGATAAGAGAAACCATAAACTCGTGTTTTGTATGTTATATGTATTATATACAGTCTTCTTAAACTGGAGAAGAGAAAATGTTTTATGAAAATCAAAGACCCCACATACAAGTAGACCTCTGCAGTTTGAACCCGTGCTTTTCAAAGGTCAGCTGTAGTTAGGTAACATATAACATAGCTCTATGACATAGTCCAGTTACACGGTGTATGAAAACACTGGTTCTGTTTCTCCGAAGAACCTCAGCAACACAGCTGAGGATGCAGAAGTACAGAAATGCCATCTCTCCAGGGTTATTTAGTACCCAGGAGAGAAGACAGGGTAATTGCCGGCTCTCCTGGCCCCTGGTGCCGGGCCCCTCTTGGAGAGTTCTTCACTCCACCCTGCCTCCCAATAATAAATGCACTTCACAGGTAAAGAAGGACGTGCAGATGAGGGTCTTTGTCACAAGATGAGATGGTGCTTCACTTGAGCCATGACCCTACCTAGACAGAGGGAGGAAGGTGGCCTGACAGTCGCAGAGGGGAGGGACACGGCCTGCCCTTTACTCAGCACATATGGCGTACTGAGCATGCTCACACATGGTCTTTCTTTTTTTTTTTTTTTTAAGATTTTATTTATTTATTTGAGAGAGAGAGAATGAGAGAGAACACATGAGAGGGGGGAGGGTCAGAGGGAGAAGCAGACTCCCCGCCGAGCAGGGAGCCCGATGAGGGACTCGATCCCGGGACTCCAGGATCATGACCTGAGCCGAAGACAGTCGCTTAACCAACTGAGCCACCCAGGCGCCCCATGGTCTTTCTTTTAATTCTCTCAGAAATCTACCCTGGGCTTCACTGTTAGATGAGAATACCGAGACTCAGTACAACCAATGCCATGGAGCTGGTAAATAACAAGGTCACGTCTGCCTGAACGCAGAGCTCCCATTCTCACAGGGACAGGAGACAGACTCCCTAAAACTGGGCCGAGATGTGGATGGAATGGGAGGAGGAGAGGGTCCGAGAGAGTCTGAGCATGTGAGCCATGGCTGGGTTCTGCGTCCTGCCCTGATTCCAGCCTTGCATCCGCTGTCCTGTTGCTATTTATCAGCAGCCCCAAATGCCTGTGTGGTACACATGAGTCTGGGACAATGCCAGGGCCTGGCAGGCAATGCTGTTCTACAGCCAAGCACACCTGTTCCTGCAGCCTGCCAAACCCTTTAGCTGCTGGATGCTGGGCTGTGTGATTATCTTCCTTCAGACCCCATGCCTGCATTCTCTTTCCACGGAAAAAAAGAACACTTCTCTCTCTCTCCCCCTCCCTCCCTCTCTCTCTCTCCCACTTTTCCTCTTTCACTTTCTTTCTCCCTCCCACCCCCTCCCTTTCTCTCTCCCTCTCTTCTTCCCTTCCCTCTTTCCTTTTAGTTGGACTTTATTCTCATTTTATAAAAATAATAATAAAAAAGAAACAAAACCTCTTTTGGATGCTTTTTATTGCAACTTGCACTCAGGACTCATTCTATGCAAAAGTCCTGCACTTTTGGCTGCCACTTTTCATCCCGAATTCGGTACCCACATCCCTTTGCTGCTTTTTCTTCCTGCAAAATTTGTACCAAGTCCTAAACACTGGTGTTTGTTCTGACTGGTGCTCTGCTGTTTGTCATGCAAATAGGATTTTCGCTTCAAGCATGATTTTAATTTGATGGATGTTCTGGTTGTTTGTCATGCAAGCAAGATCTTGCTGGCAGAATATTTTTTTTAGCCAACTCTGGTAACTCCCACATTCCCACAGTTACTACAGTCATTTAGTCTTGTTATGTAAAGCCCAGGATTTGGGGGAAGTAAAACCACTTTGATCATATTCATTAAATTCATAATCCATAACGTTTTCACATACCCGTATGAATGCATCTCTATAACAAAATTTTAAATGGCTAAGAATAGCAATGATTCTTGTTTTTTTTATGTACATACATACATGTGTACACATACAGATGCAAGCATATGTATGTATGTGGGCGTACCTGTATGTATGTGTGTATTTCACCACTATGCTTCTGCAATTGCTCTTATTCATATTTATGAAAAAATGATGTCCTTTGTTTACTTAAAAAAGAGGAGATCTAGATCCTGGTGACCTGTTTCAGATGCGGAGAGGAGCATCGATAGTCAAGGTCTGGGGTTACTGGGATGCTGTGTGCCCGCGTGGAAAGGTGCAAAGAGGCCATAACAGATGTAATTCTCTGGGGCCAGAGGTGCAGTAGGAATAGAGACATGCAGGGGAGATCAAAGGTCAGCCCCAGGGCAGCGGGTGGGATTGACTTCATTAGCTCGGGATAGTTTCATACTGAGATAAGGCAACCTAAAGTGAATTCACAAAAGTGGGACACATATTTTGGAGAAAATGTTAAAACCAAGTTTGACTAGAATTATGCATGACAGGGGTGCCTGGGTGGCTCAGTTGGTTAAGCGACTGCCTTCGGCTCAGGTCATGATCCTGGAGTCCCAGGATCGAGTCCCGCATCGGGCTCCCTGCTCGGCAGGGAGTCTGCTTCTCCCTCTGACCCTCCTCCCTCTCATGCTCTCTGTCTCTCATTCTCTCTCTCTCAAATAAATAAATAAAATCTAAAAAAAAAAAAAAAAGAATAACTTAAAAAAAAAAGAATTATGCATGACAGATGAAACTAACAATTATGGAAATAAGTTCATCTTATCTTTTCTTTAAAAATATTAGCTACAAATGTAATCAGGACCTAATTCTTAGAATGAATAAAAATGGATCAAGTGGATTTCATCCTTTTGGAGGTGGGTGTGTGATTTTTGTTATAAACACATGGTACTAGGATAATATATCCTTCACTTTCCAACTGTCTTTCATATCCTGACCTTAAAGAATACTGTTTTAAAAAATATTTAATATTTTGTTCATTGTTCCAGGTGTTCTTCTGGATCATTTGATAATCAAATTATTTTCTCTTGAAATACTATAAGGTTATCTTTTGAATTTGTCTTTACTTTGTTAACTGATTTAATTGCCACCTTCTTGTGTATCTGGTTTTACAGTAGAATGTGGACCCTCTTCAAGATCGCTATTATCACTTTCATCAATTTAATGAAATTGCTCGCAAATTTGCAGCTCCAATGCAATTACTTTGCATTGTATTCTTCAAGTTGGGAATACAACATCAAAGCAGCAGATGCATTTGTAAGAGCTGGCCATCCCCGAAAGTCTAACCGACAAGACACCGATACAGTAGATGGAGAAGGATGTTAGTTCTAGAACAGAGACATGTGTGAGCAGTGACTCATTGGGTACACGGCTATTTCATTAATGAACATTTTTTCCCTTTTAGTTTCATAGAAACCATATAACTGTGGGAGCAAGAACAGGAAGAACTGAATAAACTTCAACATCTTTGGCCCGGAATCATGTCTCCATGCTGCGTTGTGGTTTGGAGGCAGGAGGGAAGGGAGTGCTCAAGGTCCAAAGATAGAGGAAATCAGCCAGCAAGCAGAACGTGAGGGTAAATGGTTTCTTCCACAGGCCCCAGGTGAGGTTTGCATTTTCTCAATCTGGTTTCTGCTGGCGACTGATGTAAAAGTGATGGACACCTGGACAGTGTAACCATGTCCTAGACTGGACCCCCCGAAAAGCAGACTGAGATGGAGATTAGCATGTGGGAGATTTTATCAGGGAGTGCTCTCAGGGTCCACACCTGTGGCAGGGGTGGGAAGGAAGCAGAATTTGGCAGAGGGAGGTGATTAGTGACACAATCTTATCAGAAGACTTAGCTGACCTTCTGAGGCGGGGATGACTCTTCAGAGTTGTGCCAAGTTGAGAATGAGGGGTTCAAGTCCAAGTCCAGTTCATACCCTCACATTGAGCAGTCTTGAGTGCAGACAGTCCCAGGAGGGTGAGGTGAGGTTTGGGCAGGTGCCTTCTGTAGCAGAGGCAATTCCTTTAGGAAGCTGGTGGGTGAGGCTGCCTGCTGGGACAGACCTTGAAGTGTGCATGCAATAATAAGTTATATTTCTTGAAAGCTCACTATGTATGTGTATAGTCATGAGTTCAAGTAACTTTGCCAGAATTCTTTTTTTAATTAGCATAATAAGATTATAAGAAAGGTGCTATTAGGCCCATTTTAAAGATGGTGACATTGAAGTTTAGTTATTATGTGGAAGAACACTAAGACTATGGTTTCTAGTCCACAACTCCGCCGTTTATCGAACAACTGTCATACAGAGTGTCCCTGTTACTGAGGCAAACCACATGAGCACCCCTGATTCAAGTCCCATGCTCCTCATCTAACACATAGCTGTGTCATTCTTCCTTCTCTGTCATTCAGTGTGCCTTATGCAGCATATTTCCCCTCTCTTGTTCCCTGTCCAGAAGGGGTACATATGGCTCTATATTGCAGAGAGGAAAAATGAAGTTCACTCATTCATGTACTTTATCAAAAAGTAGCTAATTGACATTGTTCTATTCCAGGAAAGGTGCAAAATTTAGGGACAGTCAGTAATAAACAAGTCAGACAAAGTCACTTCCCTTAGCAAGGCTATAGCCTGATCACTTAGAGAAGTTAGGTGACTTTCCCAAAGTCATTAACGTGGTGATGGGCAAAATCAGGATTGAACCTGGGACCCACTGACTCCAGAATCTCTGTGTTTGTCCCACCTGAATCTTGGGACTTTATTAAAACCTCCTTTCATCCGGACACAAATGGAGGGGCTGCTCCAGGGAAATTTGCATTGCGTGCTCCAGTCCCCACACTGAAGTTATGGCAGAGTCACCCACTCATCAGTTCTGACCTCATGCTTGTGTCCTCATACCTCAATTGTCCATTGTCGGCCAACAAAATCAACAAACAAAGAAGTAGAGATCACTGGAAATAAACAGTTTTGTATAGAAAAGTATGATTTGGAGTTTGGATAGAGGATTTCAGTGCAATGCCTGCCTTCAGGCAGGAACATGACCTGAAATATCTTTAGCACTTCTGTCCCACCCTGTGTGGGTACTGTCTCTCTTTGAGAAGGGAAAGGACTCACTGAAGTGGGAAAAACTCAAGAATGAATGTAGGTGATACAGATTTTTAGACAGACCTGAAACAAGTTAATGCAGACTACTCTCTCTAGAATGGATTTCCATAGGTCATTACTCTACTAAGTGGACACCCCAAAAGTGAGGCTTTTTCTCTTTCCCATCTGAGGTTTCCTTGGTTGATGGAAGTCACATGACTCTATAACTAGTTTCTTAAATCTCTAGGAATACATTTCTGTTATGACAATTGTATAAATCTTCTTTCTCAACTCTCTGAGCTAAATATGTAAAAACTATCAATACTTACCAAGCCAATGCAAGAATATAGATATCCTGGGTCAGGAAGACAGGATATAATCACTAATTCTAATACATTGTAGAATTGTGTCTGTGTCATTATTTATGAATGTCTTGTTTTAATGCCTTCTTTTAATCATTTTCACATATATTAAGCAATTTTAGAATAATGGTGTAAAGGATGAATTCTACCATTACTGATGTCCTACTATGCACAAGGGAATATGCAAAGAATTTTATATGCATGTTTATATTTACTCTTCTAAACCTGAAATCAGATCAAGTTACTCAAGGACGTTTGGATTTTTTGGGCAGAGCTAAAATTTGACCATGTGTGTAGGTGACTACAGATTTCTATTTCCTTTAGTTGCACTAGCTCACTATAATCCTTATCAGCGTGGAGATAGTTAAAACATTGCTATATGGATCTTCATCTCATAGGTCTTCTTGAACATGGGAGAGGGCTCTTAGAATTTGGGTGGTAGGGATCATTTCCTTGAGCACCTACCACTGTCAGGCGTTGGACAGACACAGATCCTGCCTACAAGGACTTTATAATGTGGAAGGAGATAGCACTTTACCATGTAAAAGTCATATGGCCAAAAATATATGCAAAAATATGGCCCAAAAATATGGCTTATATTATCAAATTCCATCATCCCAATCACCTTGTGAGGTGGACAAGAATAGGTGTTTTCTGCCTACTTTGAAGTTTCTCCATTTCTACATTTGGAAAGTGGATTCCCATTTGGTACAGTATCTAATACAGGATTCCCATATGCTACTGTAAGTAGCAGGCTTTACTTCTTTAGCACTTCTGTCCCACCCTGGTCCAATGTAATTTCATGTGTACATACCCATAAATTATCATCATAGAATTAAAAATACAATGAAAAAGTGTCACTAAAGATCTGTGATAGTTGGAGGCAAGTTAAGGAAGAAAGGAAGGAAGGAAGAAATGAAGGCAAAATATAAAATATACAACATAAAATTGTATTGCAAGTCTTCTATGCATGGGACATTTTGTTTGTTCTGATTTTGCAGAGAGAAAGAGAAGGAACAGAGAAGTAAACCACTTTGCTCAAGATTTCATAGCTAGTAAGTGATACAGTCAGGAATGAAATTCAGACCCTTTTCACCCCCACCCCACTACCCAACACAGCCAGCCCTGGAGAAGGGCATACAGTGGAAGAGGAGGTTATTCCTGGAATCAGGGAATATTGCTGTGTCAGCTGTTAGGACGAAGACTAAATTCCTCTTTTATTCCTAAATGTATGTCATTGTGCAGATTGATGGCAGGCAGCAGTGAAAATCAAGGGATTAGCTTTATATTATTACAAAAGCTTTGGTCTTTTTCTTTTTGGTTCTGCTAATATCATTGATAATTGGATCAGGCTCTGGATAGAACAGAAAATAAAGACAAGTGTGCTAGCAGAGATGTCTTCTATTTCATTGCTAAATATAAATGTTAACAAAGAAAAACCACTTCCTTTCATTTGGGGACTCAGTGCTTGCCACACAAAAGCTTTAATACAAATCAAAGGAGAGATTTATTTATAGGTAAAAATGGAGTGATCACAAAAGCAAAGCATGGAAGCTGTGGTAGGGTCTGATTCTATTTTCTGGGTATTTTTGGCTCTCTTCTGTTTGGGTACATGAAAGAATAGAACTTCTGATGCCTTTGAAGTTAGGTAGGACTAAATAAATATCTTTGGCCAATGGATCACGAGTAGAGGTGATGAGGGACAGTCATTCAATTATTAGTGCCAGACCCACCAGTTCTTTCTTTCTATCCAGTTTGTTTACTGGTAATGTTTGAAATGGTGGCTGCTTATTGGCCCAGGATTTTGAGTGATTCCAATGAGAAAAGTCCCCACCCACATTCCCCACCCCTGTTGACCTGCAGTGTATTTAGTGTAAGAAACACATGTTATTATTTTAAAGATTGAGATGTGGGGGTCATTTGTTCTTCCAACATATCCCAGTCTAGCCTGGCTGATCTAGGCAAAGTCATGGGACACACAGTACAAATTTTGATGTTCTTTCCTACAATACTCTTCAATATCAGCCTTTCTGTGCATTATTTTGAGGGCTTCCTGAACTCAAAAATATGAGTCCTTGCAGCTAAAGAGTATCCCCTCTTTCCTTTTCCTTAAATCATCTCTATATCTGTCTCTGACATAATAGAGTCAGAAATAGAGTAATAAATCTGAAGGCATTATTTGTGAATATTTGATTTTGGTTTCTGGATGGGAATAAACTGGGAATAAAGTCCATATTCCTACTATATGTGGAAAGCATGCTAGTCAAAAGTATCAGTTAATACATGATCAATTTAAGATTTTTAACTCTGATGGAATCACATGAGCCAAAGGCCACATCAGTCAGCGGAATTACTATATAATTCTGACTTTCAAATATTGTTGAGTAACTTCATTTATTCTAGATTTTTCCATCCTGGGAAACATATAAAGCATAATGTACTGGACTTATATTCACATTTTGATATGAAATTGGACTACAAAATTATGGTTTTACATGGTTTTAAATCAATAGTTCAAATTTGAGAAGAAAAGTTACAAAAACAAAAAAAGTCTCCAAGCAGTTCAACTTAAAATCAACAAATGCAAAAGATAATACTGCATTCTTATCACACACATCTCAGAGACAGAGGGAAAACAACCTTGTCTTCAACAACTTATGAGGCTATGCAAGAAAATCTCAAAAATATATATCTGTGCATCAACCACTTAAATGTGAATAAACAAAAATAATAGCCACCAAGGACTGAAAACCTGGACTGAGAGCCCTTCTGAGAAATGGAATCCTAGGATAATGGCTCACAGGAGAAGCAATTCTTTAAAAAGAAACCTTGGTAAACGTTAGGATTTGAAAATAACTTTCCTTAGATCTAGGATAGGACAGTAATATTCAAGATTGATAGAAAGCTTAAAAAAAAAAAACCTATCTGCTAAGGTTATTTGTTCAGCACCATTTATTTGCAGTTAATTTCAGACAGAGAATTCCTGAAAATGTACAACCATATGTAAAATAGCTGTTCACACACACACACACACACACACACACACACTCATGCACACTCTAATCTTTCCTGACTTAGCTTTTTATTTTGCTATGCTTTATCCCTTGTTTTAAATTTCTATTTATTACTCAAATGTCTTCTTATATTGGATCCATCATTATAAACTTCCTCAGTCTAACCTTTTATTTAATTATTTTTGTTTTCCTATTTAATTCTATTTTTTTGTATGTGCACTTAAGCCCTTTTTGCATATAAAATGCACAGAGGCACACTTTAAAAAGGATATGTACATGTACATCTACCCTTAAATAATTTATAACAATTTTTTATACCTTGAATGCTTATTGATATCTTTGTATTTATTTCCCCTCCCTTTCTGCTAAGATCACCTGTCAATGATTGTTTATAAAGGTCTTGGTAATAATGAGAAACATAGGAGAACTAGGATATTAACTCCTTTTGCTGGCCCTATGGGCATCCTGAGACCAATAGCTTTTTAAACACCCCTATTGTGCTTTTTAACTGCTGTTGAATTTTCAATATTTGTAAACCTATTTTCTCTCATTGCAAAATGGAGATAGTACTTGTACCTAGTTCATAGAATTGATTATTTTAAATAAGTGGTTAGAAAACATAAGGGTTCAATCAATGCTGGTTATCATAATTGCTATCCTCCTTCTCTTCCTTGTCTTTCTCATCATCATCTGTAATCTTTGCATCATTGGCTCCTTCATAATATTCAGGTTCCCAAAGAGATGAAGGGGGAGAGAGAGAGAGAGAGGGAGAGAGAGATAGAGAGAGAGACTCTTCTCAAAGAAGCCCTTCCTAATTATCTTTTTCTAGGCTATAATTCTTGCTTATTGTATTCATAATATTATGAATATTTTATATTCATAATATTAAATGTATTTTTTTAATCTACCCAATTATTGTCTACCACCTCTGACTAGAGATTTAGTTCTATGTAAGCAAAGACTTTCTATTCTTTCCACTTCCCAATGCTTAGGGAAGTGCCTAGACCTAATAGAACTTCACTAAGTATTTGTCAAATAAATGAATATTGACTTGAAACTCAATTTTTAAAAATTCCATCGTCCATACTTTCTCATAGTGTAAAACAGTCCATATTACATGCTATAATTCTAAAGCTATCCCAAAACTATCACGATGTCGTGGAATTATCAAAGAAAGAGTGCTTCTGATTGGTACATTTTGAGATGATATTTTGACTGGGTCTTGGAGAAAGAACAGATTTTTGATTGGAGAAAACCAGGTAGAAGGAGATCATGAGCATAGGAAACAGCATCAGCAAAGACCTGGAGGTATGAAAGGTATGGCATGTCTTTGGAACACTGAGTAGACTAGAGTTGTTTTCAGAGTAGTGAATGATAAGAATTAAATATAGATCTATGCCAAATTAAGTTGGATATTCTTTTAATTATAAAGAATGTAGCCTATATTCAATAGGAGAGGCAGTTAAAAGTACCTGAAATGGTTGCAAGAAACAAATTCAACAGAAGGAGAAGTTGAGAATGACCTTTTGCTTTCTTGCTGATGGTTGATAATAATAGATGCTGGAAGCACATGAAGAGAAGGGACAATTTATTGATGACAACTCCCATGAAGCAATAGGCAGGAGGTAGAGGAAGAAAAGCCAGGGTCTCTAATCTACCCCACCCAAATATAAACAAATTACAGATTTATAAGGAATTATAGAAATAAAAAATATGACAAACCATCAAACTAATGCAAAATCAATGACAAATATTATAAAATATAAGTCATGATTTAATTCATTCTGCAATAAGATAGAAAATGTAACTTAAAAAATCAAGTTAGAAAAGAAAAACAAAGAAAAACTATTATCATTGATGATGTAACTTCAGACAAGTTGGTTTATGTTAACACAAGTACAGACACTACCTCCTTGGCTCACATTTTTCTTATTCTACAGCTGTTACCATATTTCAATACTGTATTTTGTGGTTCCTTTCTCAGTAACTTTGGATTTCCTAAAACAATGAAAAAATAATGATCTTTCTTTTTATTTTACTTAACTTTCCCTCATTTATAAACTAGAGAATCAATACCTTGCATCTCTGATAGCTTCTACCCCATTTTCTCTATGGTTAATCCCTCTTTTCTCCCATTTATGATTTCTTCTCTATCTGGCTAGGAAATTTTAGGCGAAACAGGACAGGAGTTACTTTTTTCCCAAGTTGAATACATGGACAGCACCATGGACAGCACCACAACCGCCATCACTGCCTTAACATTAGTTGTGTTGGACAAATTCACCTCACTCATCTCATTCTTCTCTTCTTTGCTTGATCCTATTTCTCCTTTCCCACAAATTCTGTGTACTCCTTCACACTTACTTCATTGAGACCACAAAAAATATAGTTTAAAACCATGTCTTATCAACTTAATTGCACGTTTGGTTTTATTGTTTATGTTTTATAATTTCAAAAAGTTTGCTGGATCATAACTTGTTAGAGAAAAAAATGTACAAATCTTGGCAGGAAAACACTAAATGAGCGTGAAATGAGAAATGTTATTTAATTCAATAGACATTATTGAGCCTTTAACTTGTGGTAAGTTCTAAGGGAAGATACTAAGGGGAGTAGGGGGAGAGAATGAGAAAGAGGAAGAGGAAGAAGAAGAAAAGAAGAAGAAGAAGAAGAAGAAGAAGAAGAAGAAGAAGAAGAAGAAGA
>NW_023270323.1:71219847-71264954 GCF_011800145.1 Mirounga leonina | reverse complement strand
GAAGAAGAAGAAGAAGAAGAAGAAGAAGAAGAAGAAGAAGAAGAAGAGGAAGAAGGAGGAGGAGGAGGGGGAGGAGGTGGAGGGGGAGGAGGTGGAGAAGGAGAAGGAGAGGAAAAGGAGGAGGAGGAGGAGGAAGAAAGAGAGAGAAGGGAGGGAGGGAAGGAAGGAAGGAAGGCTGAAAGAAAGACAGAAAGATAAAACATGGAAGAGGGAGGGAGGGAGGTAATGAGGGATGGAGGAGGAGAGAGATAAGAGAAATAAGAGTCAGTTTCCACTGACAGCAAGAAACCTTATTATAAAGATAGGATTGACATGTGTAAAATTATCTATCATACTGGATAATCTGTGATTAGTGTTAGAAAAACACTCATTTAGATTAGTTAGAAAAACAGTAAAATTGCTAAATATGAATCCTTTACAATTATATATCATGTTAAAACTTACAGATTATTTTCATCTATACTTAAAACTTAATTTTAAATCTTTATAATGGCTCTGTAAGATCTATATCTTAGATATCATACCCTATTTTACAAATTAGAGACGTTGACATTCAGTGAGATCAAATGACTTGTCTCCATTCTCCGAGCTAGTAAATAAGAGATTTGGTTCTGAAATCTAAGTCTTACTATCAATATTTCCCACTCTATGCCTTCCTTTTTTTTATATTGCCCTTCTGTGATATTTTGTCCACATTTTAGCTTAAAATGTTTTGCTTATTAGTTTATCATCAACAATATTCCCCATACCCTGCCAAGAATGAAAGAATACTACTGGTCTTGGTTTGTGAACATTTGTGTAATAAAATCTGTGTAAACACACACACACACACACACACACAAATTTACCTTGTGAGACCACACACTTTCTTTAAACAAACTTTTAATTAGCATCTACAATGTGCCAGGCATTGTGATAAGCTCTCAGAATATAGTGTTGAACAAGATAGAACTCCTTTATCTTTGAGACCTCAAATAAATATGAGAAGACAGAGAATATTATCAATCTATTATGGAATCACAGGACATGTATCAGGAAAGACACAACATTTACTATAATTCAATACAGCTGGCACCCTGTACATGTACAACCTTGAGAGTGAGTAACTCCTTGATTTTTTATCTTAGGAAACTCTCTTATCTCAGTCTCATGCTAGCTCTGATGCAGTGATGCCAATTTTGTTATAGTGATACCTGGAATATAAATGTATATAAATCATCAACAGTAGTTTTCAAAAAAAGGTATCATAATGGGTGGGGTAGAAGAAATAATATAATAAGTTATACATGACATTATATTACAACTTCCTTTTCAGACCACAATCCATGTTTCCTCTATTTTTCTTTTTTTTTTTAAGGTTTTATTTATTTATTTGACAGAGAGAGAGAGAGCACTAGCAGGGTGAGTGGGAGAGGGAGAAGCAGGCTTCCCACAGAGCAGTGAGCCTGATGTGGGGCTCAATCCCAGGACCCTGGGATCATGACCTGAGCCAAAGGCAGACACGTAATGACTGAGCCACCCAGGCGCCCCCGTTTCCTCTATTTTCTGTCAACCCCCTGGATAGTTTCTTTCTTGTAGGGCAACCTAAATATTTATTCCTAAATATTCTATCTTCATTGAGTTGTCATAGTTTTCCATTGACCAGGACTATTGTCAAGAGAACACTAAAATTACCCTAATGACTTCATTGGTTGCCAATCAGATTCCCCTTTTTCTCCATTGGGTAGAAGCAACTTAATTTCTCCTTAGTGAATGAAATCAAGCCCCTTGTAGTAATCACCTTTTCTGTCTGTCAGTTCAGTAGGAGAGGAACCCAAATGATCAGGGTATTTTCTTGTCTTCTAAGTTAATAGAAATGTTGCTATTATCCCTGAGGGAAACATTATTTTCCTAAGAAATACAATCACTAGAATTCAGAAACTCTCTAAGTGAATTATGGGTTAAGCAGTGAGATTGGTCTCTCCTGCTTTCACTTCTTTGTTCCCAGACCCATGTATTCTGGCTTTGGGGAAAAAGACACCAGGGGATGGTTATTGGTTTAAATCATGTATTACTTTAGGTAGAACAGCATTAATACTTGAGGGTGTTTTCTTCTAGTTAATGCTATAAGTAAGCTTTAAGTAGTCACCTTGGCTGCAGGGAAGGAAGCTTTGTGTGAGTTCTACAATTCTATTGAAATACATGTTTATGGCTGAAGGATTACATGGTAAGACAAATTGTGTACACAGAAGTTTTGCTTTATTTAATTTTCCATATGGTTTTCTTAGTTGCAAGAGATGCTATGTAGGACACCGAGGTGATGATTATGGCATTCCGTAAGTACACAAATGGTTGTGCTGACAGAGCATGGGAGGTAGTCATCCTTATCCAGAATAGGATTCCCAAATATCTATTCCCAAGAATACAAATTACTACCATCTCATGATGGAAGGAATCCAATGTAATTAACTAGGCATTGGCCATTAGCTACCTTAGGCAATGGGGTTATATTTGGTATTAATATTGGCATCCACTGTTGTCAAGATAGGCCTTCAGTCATTTCAGTACCTGGATCAGCTTTGGTGAAGCTTAATTCATGTCTTTGTGTTCATGCATGGGCTTCCTTCTGCCAAGACTCTACAATGAGCCACAGAAAAAGCATCAGTGTATCTTAGAAAAGGATCTGACATCCACAATATAGATGATCTTATCTTACTAAAAACACTTCCACAGTGGATGACCTCCTGTGAGCATTTATGCAGTACAGAATATATACTATGTATATCCAATCCAAAAAATCTAAGCACACACTTCTTTCTCAGATCTTCTTGTCATTAATCCTGCAGTTTTGGTCTTTTACATTACCTAAGAATAGAAAGCCAACAAATTGGCCACTACTATAAGGTGGTGTAGACTCATTATTACATCATCTTTCTTAATGGAAAAAGTGGGGAAAAAAACAGATGTGTTGCTCATAATTTTGCCTATGAAGAAGATTTCCATTCATCATTGACTTAATGCCACTTCTATTATTTGATTCTTATGATTCTTCTCATGGTCACACCTATTTTCAGGACCCTAACTTTACTCCAGACCCTATGACAAATGATTATCTAGGCATAATCTGCAAGCATACCACCTCATGCTGGCACTATAGACTTTTTATCTCCTGACCTGGGGTTTCTCTGTTCCTGCTAAGATGTGAGAGATAACTCAATGCCCACCCAAACTGGAAGTGCAGAACAATTCTAACTTTATGAGTGTCACTTTGACCATTGGAAACTAATGGAGAGTGACAAAAGCTAACATCAACTAAGGCAATGAAAAATTATAGTTTCTTTTCTAGTTTCCAGATTAAAGTTGGTTTATAGACCCCAAACCAACTGATTGAAAGCAGAGCAAGATCCCTCTAGGAAAATACCCTGTAATGTCATAACAATTATATAATAAGTATTTATCTCATAATTTTACAAAAGCCTTTTTAAAGATTTATTTAGAGAGAGAACACAAGTTGGGGGGGCATAAGGAGAGAGAGAGAAATAGACTCCCTGCTGAGTGTGGAGCCCACAATACAGGCTTGATCTCAAGATCCTGAGATCATGACCTGAGCCCAATCAAGAGTATGATGCTTAACCAACTGAGCGAATCAGGCACCTCACAAAAGCCCTTTTAACTTCCAGGGAAACTGTACTTAAAATATTCATATTTTTAAGACTACTGGATACAAGTTTGTTTGATATTTGTGCTCACCCCACCTGGAAGTGTTCTCATGGTCCTCTGATTAGATTGGGAGCTTATAGAGGCAGAGCAAAAATGGAGCCCATTTCTTATTGCATCTAATGAATCTGCAAACCTAGCTGTGGTTATATTCCTGGTTTCCGAGTGTATAAGTAGGAGAGGTACATTTAATAGCCAACAGTCTTTGTATTGGTTTTCGGTACCATAGAGTGAGGGTTATTATTATTATGCTATATATCTGTATTGATTCCTAATATTGACACATGACTTGATTAGTGATATAGGAGACTGGATGGGAGAAGGATGGAAGACCATAGGCAAGGAATTCTAGGCAAATGGTATGTGCATGAATAAATGAGATTTTAGCATATGGCATAAGTCAGGGCTTTTTTTAAATGGGTATACTACTTTTTTCCAACTCCAAGTAATGAACAGTCTTATTTTTCATCACTAATGTGGTATATTAAGTCTGTCATATACTAAGCTTCCATGTATAAATAAAGATCTGTTTCTGGATCCCCAGTCTATTTCATTGGTCAAATTTCCATCCTCTACCTGCATGAGTACAAAACACTCTCTTAATTGGAGCTTTATAATATTGGTATTATGTCTCCTTTTCTAGTTCTCTCTTCCTACTGTAATTTTTTTTTGTTTGAATTCTTTGTATGTGTGAATCAATTTGGATTTTATTTAATTATCTTTTTAAATTTTATTTTATTATGTTATGTTAATCACCATACAATACATCATTAGTTTTTGATGTGGTGATCCATGATTCATTGTTTTCATATAACACCCAGTGCTCCATGCAGTATGTGCCCTCCTTAATACCCATCACCGGGCTAACCCATCCTCCCACCCCCTCTCCCCTCTAAAACCCTCAGTTTGTTTCTCAGAGTCCATAGTCTCTCATGGTTCATCTCTCCCTCTGATTTCCCCTCCTTCATTTTTCCCTTCCTTCTCCTAATGTTCTCCATGCTATTCTTTATGTTCCACAAATACGTGAAACCATATGATAATTGACTTTCTCTGCTTGACTTATTTCACTTAGCATAATATCCTCCAGTCCCATCCATTTATGGCATTAGGTCTTTCTTAGAATTAAAGTTCATATGTATCCATTTGGGTCCACTCAAGAGCAGGCAAACCACACAGTGAGTTGAACATTATTAAAAGTCAGAAAACTAAAGTTTTTATCAGGACTCCTGGAAGAATGTGAAAATCCCAGTTATACATTGAGAGACAGTAGAAATACTTTTAACAACAACAAAGGATTTATGTCAAGATTATACAGTAAGAATGTTAATAGACCAAAGAGAAAATATGAAAGAGACACAAAGATGTATATCATAAATGAGGAAACACATACTAGTAAATATATGAAAAATGGAAGGGAGATGGACACCCTTGTTAATAAATCAGTATTATAATGGCACATCACTTTACACCTATTGGATTAGCAAAATTAAAGTCACAATACAAAGTGTTAGAGAGCAACTTTATATATTTTTGATGGGTATGTAAGGTGATAAAATCATTTTGGAAAATGGTTTGATATTATTTCTTAAGATTGTTAAAACTTTTGACCCAGAAAGCCCATTCCTGGGATAATATGGAAAACAAAAATCTTACTCATGTGTAGCAGAAGACACCTATAAAAATGTTTATAGCAGTGTTATAATGAATACTATGATGAATGCTATAACGAAAGCCTGGAAGCAGTCTTAAGTCTGTCATCAGGGGAGTAGATGAATAATCTGTGCAATAGTCACACAGTAATATTATGCAGGGTCAATGCTACAGCAGTTGGATGGATCTTTAGTGTCATAATACTAAAGAATAAAACTAACTTTCAAAAATTACTTATTACTTATTTTTTTTAAACGTGAATGTGTGTGTTTTGCATGTAACATTTAGGAATCCAAATAGATGGCACTATATAAAAAGGAGAGCAAGAGAATTATAAATACAGGATTCCCATTGATGTTTATATCTTGTTAGTAGAAGAAGAGATCTGAGCTGATGAGAAAAACTTGCACTGAGTTGTAAGATATTGTCAGGTTTCCAGTTTGGTTTTCCATTTTGGGTTGTCATAGTTAGTTATATCATTAAAAAATAGTTAAGTAAATATCTAAATATAATTGGAGTAAATAGAAAGGACACTCACCTAATCTAGTATAGGAACCAGGGAAGACTTTACATCATATATGTATTCTGGGATCACATTCACAGGATTATAATAAAATGTCAGTATATAATGTGATATTTTGGGACATAGGCTCTGGCATATTCAAAGCTTGGAATTATCACTTATTTTGGTAAATTCCCTAACCTCTCTTGGATTCAGTTATTTTATAGATAGTAGTTATCTGTTATCAATGGGGATTATAATAGTATCTAACTTATAGGTTTATTTTTTTTAAGATTTATTTATTTATTTTAGAGATAGTGAGAGAGCAAGGGGGAGGGCTAGAGGGAGAGAGAGAGAGAGAATCTCAAGCAGACCCCCGCTGAGCATGGAGCCCGACACAGGGCTCAATCTCATGACCCTGAGATCATGACCTGAGCTGTAACCAAGAGTCAGATGCTTAATCGACAGAGCCATCCAGGAGCCCCAAACTCATAAGGTTATTGTTAAACATTACATAAGTGAATACTCATGAAGTACTTGGTAAATGCTCACAGTAAGAACACAGTGAGCCAATACACAGTAAATGATCAATAATGATTTTGCATGTTCACCTAGGTAATCTCATTCAAACCTCACAATAAACCTGTAAGGTTATCCTTACTTTATTTATGACATTCATACTGGTTAAGAGACTTTTCTAAGTCCTCTTGATTTAGAATTTGAACTCAAGTTTATCAGACTTCAGTGTATCTCTGTGCTTTGTCTACATTTTCCTAACATATTAATTTTTGATGATCATCAGAACTGATCAGGGATAGAAAAGGTTAAGTTTGCATTCAAGTGGCTTTAATTTAAATGGAAGACAATATCTAATATGTGTGCATATATATATTTTTTTTTCAGCTTGAACTTTATTATTGAAGAAGCTGGGGTTACACTGAACAGATTTTATATGTGCCATTTGATGTAGAAAGAATGAATTAGACTTGACCCAGGGAAGCTCAACCTGGAGAAGTAAAATATTTCATCAATAGGAGGTAGGGCAGAATTTTTAAGATTTTGCTTAAATTCCAGTACTTTCCCAGTAAGCCATGCTGTCTGAGAACCCTTTCCAAGTATTTGCAATTGGCTGAGACTTCTCCTCATGCCCTGCTGAGTTCTGAGAATCGTGAATCAATAGTCAATTGTTCACAGTAATCAAATTCTACCTGAAAATGTTGTAAAATACAACTCAGTGTGAAATGCCATATCTTGTAGAATGGAGCCATTTTCAGATTTAATCTTTTTATTACCTACCGAACTGGGAGCACACACACAGATACACACACCTCTACTCAGAGCAACAGAAGTCAACATTTTCCCAGTCAACAGACTTCACTTTCAACAACCAACAGAACAAAATGCCAATTTCATTCAGTCCCTTGAGCATCAAGATGAGTTTTATAGAACTCTGTGACGGAATTTTTAAAAGTTAGGATGAAAATTATCACTACAATGGAATAAACGAAGACCAATTTGTTTCTCTAATAGACCTTAGGATTTTGGAATTGAGAATTTCTTTGATCCAATATGAGTGGATGAATGGCATGCCTGATGGGATGATTCTGGATTAGGCATGCCACTTGGATTAAAATGCATTATGTGTTAATTGGAGTCTCATAGATTATCAAAAATCACTTGTTTCTAGATGTGAGCTTTCATAGAAGAATTGCATCCTACAGGAACATTCAAAGAAAGGAAAGGGCTACACATATTGACCCCTAAAGGCGAAGCATAGAATTCTTCCTTCCAATTCCCTAGTTTTCCAAAAGAAGATAGAGAAACTCAGAAAACTCAAAATTCCTGGACTCCACTTGGGGCAGAATCAGATCTGCTGACTCTGAATATAATGCCTCTTCCATTTCACCAGAGTGGTAGCAAAGATTATGCATGTTCATTGTGTTCTGGCCTTTGTGATTACTCTCTATGCTGCCACTTCTCTCACTTCCTGACAATTGCTCCACCTGGAAGAAATTGTCTGATGACCCAGTAGGCAGATTTGGGCCCTTGTTCCTGACCCCATACTCTGCGGAATCTTTTTTTTTTTTTTAATTTTATTATGTTATGTTAGTCACCATACAATACATCCTTAGTTTTTGATGTGGTGATCCACGTTCCATTGTTTTCCTATAACACCCAGGGCCCCATACAGTACGTGCCCTCCTTAATACCCATCACCGGGCTGACCAATCTCCCCTCCCCCCTCCCCTCTAAAACCATCAGTTTGTTTCTCAGAGTCCATAGTCTCTCATGGTTTATCTCTGTGGTATCTTTAGCATCTCTCTAATTACTGAGTTACTGCCTTTAGCTCGCATATACATTTAATTTTCTTTTTCCTTCAAAAAGACCTTGCACAGGCTCTATTTCCTGCATGAAGTCAGCACATCTTCCCTTTCTTATAGTTTTAGCTGTTAGGATTTCCTCTTCCTGCATTGCTACTTGGACACTTGCCACTATTTGTTTGTGTGTTATGGTTTTGTTTGCTTGTCAGTTTTCTCCCCAGATTTCAGATTATGTCAGGGGTGATTCCATTTTTTCATTGGTGCTTTTGCACTCAAGACTGAGCTAGAGTGGGAGTCTGGGCTGCCTCATCACCCACTGTGGTCTCCAGCCTTGCAAACGTGATGTGATTACTTGCACGGGCAGCCATCTCCCCATCATACTATGAGCTCCTTGCAGGCAGGATCTGTGCTCTTCAGTGTTGCATTGTATACAAAGTTTCTGCTACATATGTGTGTTCTTTGAATGAACAGTTAATTTACTTCCCTTTAAGAGAACTGGGCTGGACAACCTGGAAGCTATAAGGCCTCTTCATTTCTTCCCTGAAGCCCAGGGCAGAGCCAGGAATACTCATCTAGAACCTTCTCTTGCTGTCTCTCTTGAGCCACATCTGCCACAGCTTCCCTCATCATGTGAGGTGGATTAGGGGAAGGGTTCTGGGTTACATATGGAATAAAGTATCTCAGAATCCAGGTTTGGTGTAGGTATAGCACATCAGTGTGTAGTGGGCTTTGGAGGGGTTTTGAGGGTTGGTATCCCATAGACGTACTGAGTCAGAATTTAGGTAAACATCTGAAGGAATCATTAACTCACATGAATTTAAAAGGGAGAGTGATAAACATCTGGGTGCACATACCCCTTCAGATCCCTACATTTGTATCTTTGGGGTAAATACCCAGTAGTGCAATTACTGGATCATATGGTAGCTCTATTTTCAACCTTTTGAGGAACCTCCACACTGTTTTCCAGAGTGGCTGCACCAGCTTGCATTCCCACCAACAGTGTAGGAGGGTTCCCCTTTCTCCGCATCCCCGCCAACATCTGTCATTTCCTGACTTGTTAATTTTAGCCATTCTGACAGGTGTGAGGTGGTATCTCATTGAGGTTTTGATTTGGATTTCCCTGATGCCGAGAGATGTTGAACACATTTTCATGTGTCTGTTGGCCATTTGGATGTCTTCTTTGGAAAAATGTCTGTTCATGTCTTCTGCCCATTTCTTGATTGGATCATTTGTTCTTTGGGTGTTGAGTTTGATAAGTTCTTTATAGATTTTGGATACTAGCCCTTTATCTGATATGTCATTTGCAAATATCTTCTCCCATTCTGTCGGTTGTCTTTTGGTTTTGTTGACTGTTTCTTTTGCTGTGCAAAAGTTTTTTATCTTGATGAAGTCCCAATAGTTCATTTTTGCCCTTGCTTCCCTTGCCTTTGGCAATGTTTCTAGGAAGAAGTTGCTGTGGCTGAGGTTGAAGAGGTTGCTGCCTCTGTTCTCCTTTAGGATTTTGATGGACTCCTGTCTCACATTTAGGTCTTTCAACCATTTTGAGTCTATTTTTGTGTGTGGTGTAGTCAAACTGTGGAAAGAGCCAAGATGTCCGTTGACAGATGAATGGATAAAGAAGATGTGGTATATATATATACAATGGAATATTATGCAGCCATCAAAAGGAATGAGATCTTACCATTTGCAATGACGTGGATGGAACTGGAGGGTGTTGTGCTGAGTGAAATAAGTCAATCAGAGAAAGACATGTATCATATGATCTCACTGATATAAGGAATTCTTAATCTCAGGGAACAACCGGAGGGTTGCTGGAGTGGGGGTGGGTGGGAGGGATGGGGTGGCTGGGTGATAGACATTGTGGAGGTATGTGCTATGGTGAGCACTGTGAGTTGTACAAGGCTGTTGAAACACAGATCTGTACCTCTGAAACAAATAATGCAATATATGTTAAGAAAAAAAAAAAGAAGAAGATAGCAGGAGGGGAAGAGGATGGGGGGGGAATCAGAGGGGGAGACGAACCATGAGAGGTGATGGACTCTGAAAAACAAACTGGGGGTTCTAGAGGGGAGGGGGTGGGAGGATGGGTTAGCCTGGTGATGGGTATTAAAGAGGGCACGTTCTGCATGGAGCACTGGGTGTTATGCACAAACAATGAATCATGGAACACTACATCAAAAACTAATGATGTAATGTATGGTGATTAACATAACAATAAGAAATTAAAATTAAAAAAAAAAATAAAAGGGAGAGTGAGGTTAAAAGGCAATGAGGTAGAAACTGGCCATGCTACCAGAGGCTGAGAGTTTGAAACTGACCAATGATAAAAGTCCTGGGAAATCCAAAGGATGGAGGGTTTTCCTGCTGTTGTTTATTCTAGAGATCCTGAAGTCCTGTGTGGAGGAGGGGAGGGATCTTTGAGGCTCTGGCAAGATCTGATGGCTATGTTGCTTCTCTTAATTCTTCTGTATCAAAGCAGTTCCAATCAAAGATTCCACCAGCCCTTGTTCTCTAGTTTCTTGAATTTTTGTTTTGTTTGGTTTTCCTTTGTTATTATTGTTGTTGTTGTTTGTTCATTTCCTTCAAAGGCCGCTCACCAAGTGGGAGAAGAAACACAAATGTTTAAAGAGATGAAGTATGCATTTCATAATTTCTTTGCTCCTCCAACCCCATAGCCTACTTTTAGTTATGTCATGTCTCTTTAACCTGGGGGTAAATCATTGTTATTCTCTGAGAAGTCTTCAGTGTCTCACAGAGTTCTTCCTCAAAGACAGAGAGAGTCAAGTTTCCAACAGTAATCTCAAGAGGACTATGTAATGCCTCTGGCAATGAAAAAACTTGACAAAAAAAAAATCTGTCTCCTTCTTCCCTGTTCCTTACCTATTTCTCCTGAAACAAATCCCTTATAGGGACCATTGCTAAACCCAGTAGACTCTTTCATATCCTTATCCAGATACCACGTCTTCATGAGCTAACACTGAACCAGCACAGTGCCTGGAACATAGTAGGGATTGAATAAATGGTGAGACTTTCTCTTCCCTTGGGTTTCAGAACATGAAAACTATATTAGGTCATTTTTCACTTGTCAGATTTTCCTTTTACTGTCTTTCTTTCTCCTCCAACCTCCATATTTAGGACTTCTTTCATATCCCACCTTCACCAGTTATGAGACAGGGCAAAGCCTTGCTCATTTCTTTTCCTAGGCAAGACAACTACACGTCCAAGCTTTCACTGAAACTGGTTTAGGGATGGACATATGACTAGGTTCTGCCAGTAGACTGTGTGTGAGCTCCTTTCAGTCCTAGCTATTGGTTCCTTGCTTGACGGTCCTCCTTGCTCTCTTCCTCCTACATAAATGACCATATAGGACATGTGTTAAAGATGGGGCTATCACATGCTGGAAGGAGTTTGAATCCCTGAGTCTCTTCCTGGAAAACAGTTACCCAGAAGTGTGGCCCAACCAATGGTGACTGTAACTTGTGCCAGAAATAAAATTTTGTTGTGTCAAGAGGCTGAGATTTGGAGGTTGCTTGTTATTATTGAGTTTAGACAAGTTACTTACCTGTGAACCTAAATTTCTTCAAACAAATGATGGAAGCACTCACATGAATCCTGTATATGCTATTGTAGTAAGGATTTTAAGAGGAAATACATGCATCAGGCAAGTGCAGTGGTTTTCAAGCACCAATAATAGTGTCTTAGGTGGGACAAGGGTGCTTGTGTTTTCTGGCATCCACAATGTGCTATTGGGTCCTTCCCATGCTTGTTCATTGACTTCTCACAATGACCCCAGGAGGAGATGGAGCTTACTACCCTGATTTTACTCAAGAGAAAGCTGAGCTGTGGGAAATAAAGAAACTTGCCCAAGTCACATAGCCAAAAAGTGTTGCAGGCACGATTCAAAACCAGCCACAGTTTATCTCTGTGGCTCCATGCTCTATGCCCTTAAAATGGGATTAAGTACTTCATATAGTAGTGTTTTGTGTCACTTTTCCTTAGGTTTCTGTTGTTTCTACACATTCTCAAGCTGCGTTTTCAATGACCACATCAACAAGAGTGGCTCTCACAGCTGTGTCATTCCCATGCTTCATTCTTTCCTAGTCCATAGGCCTCTCTACTGGCTTCTGACTGGACGTGTCTACCTGGGTGCCCATTCAGTGCCTCCAGCTCAACATGTCCAGAGGAATCTCATCAGCCTTTCTATTCCCTTTCCTTTTCTGTCTTTAAATAACAATTTTTTCAGACTTTCAGACTCAAAACTTTAAAAGCCTCTGATTTTTTGCAATGTCTTTCTTTTCTCTAATTACTCCCTAAGTCCTGTTGCATCTGATCTTGCATCTGTTCCCTTTCTTGTCCCATAAGCACAAATAAAATAAAGAGCATTTTAAATTCAACTTTGACAATTGCAATAGCCTCACAGCTAGTACTAGTCTCTTCATTCCTCATCCTTCTTCCTCATTAACTATGTGTACTGTTATCTATGGATCAACTTACCTCCCTGCCTTCACAGTCCACTAAGAAAATGCCAATTACATGGCAGATAATACTAGGAACTTAGGATATTTCAGGAGGATTTGGGCCCATGAGCTGTGGAAGCGGTTTAATTGCAGTGCCTCAATTGGTTATAAACCAAAGAGCCAAAGAATAATGGAGAAACATTAGCAGATGGGAAGGCTGTTCTCAAATAGGGAGGCGGTCAACTGATATGGCTAATCTGACAGACACAGCTTGGAGAAGGCAGCTGGTATGAGGGAATGGGATGGAGGTACAGTGTAATGTTTGAAGTTAGCATTCTTGATTCAGATCTGAGGTTGAGTTATCATTTTAAAAGAAAAGCCAGTGATCTCTCTTAAATATGAAATCTTGCTGCAGATTCTTCAGTGCATCTGCCAACAAAGGGGGAATCCCATACCTTAGTACCCAAGACCCTCCATGCTTTGAGTCTCATTGCCTCCAGTCCCCTGCCCCATTACATACATCCTGCCCTAGCACTCACCCTGTACTTCAGTCCTACTAAGCTCCTGAAGCTTCTTGAACACAGTTTGCTGCTTATAATTTATTTTTTCATGATTTACTCACTTAGTCATGAGAAGTAGCTTGACATCTAAGCCAAGAGCACTGACTCTCCAGTTAGACCACCTGATTTAATTCCAGCTCTGCAACCTACCACTATGCAAACCTGAGCAAGTTACTTACCACTTCTATGCTTTAATTTCCTTATCTATAAAATGAGGGTTACCTCAATATCTATCTCCTCATGAAGCTAAGAAAATAATTGAGGTAACAATTTGTAAAATCCTTAGAACATTGTCCAGCACATTGTAGGCATTCAGTGAATGTCAACTGACAATGAATTCATTCACTCAAATTTCATGTTCAGGAAAGGTATTGATAAAAATGATTAAGCTAATAATATATTCATTCCTTCAGAATATCTTAGTGAGGATTGATTATGTGCCAAATATTGTGTAAAGCACAGTGTGTGTACAGTAGAGAAAAAAACAGACATGATCCCAGCTCTCAGGAGCTCATAGTCCAATGATGGAGATGGGTATTAAAAATAACCCATATTGAAACTAACATTAAAAATTGTGTTTAGAACATGGATAAAAATGTATTGTCATATGAGAGAAATAAAGGGGGGTGCTACTTTAGACTGGGAGCAGGCCAAGCAAGCTTCCTGTGGAAATTACATTTAAGGTCAATTGTGAAGAATAAGGAATCCATCATGTGAGAGGAGGTAGGAATGCTTTTTAGTGGAGGGACCAGCATATGTGCAGTCTAGGACTATAGGAAAGTGTGCAAGCAAAGGAACTATAAGAAATAGAGATTAGGAAGTAAGGTGGGAAATGGGGAGAAGGGCTTCTTTCTACATGATCTCCCTTTTCTCTGTACTGACCCCTCCTAAATGCTCTCCTGTGCCTCCATACTCATGCAGCATCCTGAGTCAAACACAGAAACACAGGCTATGAATCACCCTCAAATGAATAACCTGACATTCTTCCTCCCTAGGTGAATTTAGAAGGTTTTGTGCATGGACTCCTAATCCTGGGTCTTGAGCATACCACATCATAACAGTTTTCAATTTTATCTGTGGTCTTTGATTGATTAATCTCCTTTCTCCAATAGAGAGTAGACTTCCAGAGTCCTATTTAATCTTCAGTACCTACTGAATCCTGGCATATGAGTTTTTAATGAGAAACAGGATTGCTTCTTAGGAAAAAAACACAAGGAGACACACAGACCCGGTAGGCAGGGACTGGCATTTTTTGGGTCTGGTGCTGTTGTGTGGTTGAAAAACATAGCTCATCTCTTCAAGTTTCAAACTCTTCATTCAGTCGAATGAAAGCCAAACTATGTTCTCTGTGCTTTCCCCAATCAAGCATCATATAATTTTATGAAAATCCAAGAATGCCATTAAAATGCAAAATGCCACTTAGAGAGCTCGTGTTTTTGAGTTCACACTGCAGGCTGGAGGAAGAGCTGGCACTAGTATCTGAACCCTCACACTCCCAAGATTGAGCCACTTCCCTGTCTGGCCCCTAACCTCTCACCAGCTTGTGTGCTACAGCGACATTTTTAAATGTCAGATTAAATTCTTGAAGTGTTTTGAAATCATTTTTCTAAACATTAACAAGATAGTTCAAGTTCCAGGGCGCCAGAGTTACATATTAAATTAACTTATAATTTCCTCACTTAGTATTTATTTATATTTATTTGTTAAGTGCTCTCTAAATGCTGGGCATTGAGCTAGCTACAGGGAATACAGTGAAGAGTAAGATAATCAGGCTCTTCATTTCCCTACTTCTGAGGAGTTTTGAGTGTGAGGTCTGTGAAGCCTACAAAAACAAGTAACATTCACAGCGTGACACCCACTGTGGTGAGTATTCTCTAGGGTACCAAGGGCAAAGGTCATGTGAGTGAAATGGGAGGCCACTTTGTGATAGGAATAAAGGAGGGCCTTTCTAAAAAGTGGGCTCAATAAAGAAGAGTGGGGATCTATTGCACAGAGTTTTTATAGCTAAAACTGCAAGACTTTACCAAAATTAATCATTAATGCTTAGAAGAGAGTTCTAAAGATAGGGATTTCACTCAATACCTTTTCTCGGGAATTTCAGATTCAATTCAGACACATACATAGGAGTTAAATAGGGATGAGAATATCAGCCTCCTTATTGGTTAAGATGGATTGGAGAATGTGAGTTGGACCTGCTGTCCAATTCTGGCCATGGGCGCCTTTCTCCTAAATCTCAGAGGCCACATGTGCGAAGAGTGAGGTTTGTAGACCAGATATCTGCCCAGCTTGCTGCATGGAAGTCATGATCTGTTCAGCTCCGTGCCTCAAAGAAGCTGAAAGTGGGCACAGAAGTGAGCCTCCTGATCTGCCTTTAGAAGGTGTCTCTGGTCTCTTAATCAGGTGTGCTTCTCATATGGATGAAGGGGTGGAGAAAAGAAGGCCTCTATTCTGTGGACACACTAGGCGAAAAGAGAGTCCAGAAGGGGGTACACCAGGCATTCTTGGTCCTCTGTCCCAATCTTGGCAGTAAGACAAATCCCTTTTCATCTAATAAGGAGGACGAAGTGAAAAGCAGAGAGAAGGCAGGATGCTTCTACTTGATACTTGCAAGAGGGGCCATGCCTGTGCTCACTGGAACACAGTGAGAGGGAGATTGTGAATCTCCCAAGCACACATCATATGCTCTGGAGATATTTAAATGCAACTATTCACTTGAGATTAGGGTCACTCATTGCACTGTCTTCATTCATTCATTTGCCAGAAGCTTAAAACATATAAGTCCTGTTGTATACACAGGGGATACAAAGATGAGTAAGATGTAGCCCATGCTTCAAGTTGTTCACATACTATGGGACAAGAATAGACACTGATGTTGTTTTTTACAGTGAAAGAAGATCTTTGGGGAGGAGTCAACATGGCCGTTTGCTAAAGAATAATCCAGAAGGGATAGAGGAGCCACATAGTCTTCCACCGTCATCCCAAAGGTAGTTTAATTTAAGGGGGGGGACAACATAGATTATTTGTGGGGTCTTAAACCAGACTACCTGGGCTCAAATTCCAGCATCACCCTAGCTTTATGGATCACTTTGGGTCTGGCACGGACTTCCCTGCTTCCTTATCTTTGAAAGAAGAAAATAACATTAACTCTTCCGTAATGTTGTTTGAACATGAACTAAAATAGAGCATGAAAAGCACTTGGCTAAAAAAAAAAAAAAAAGCACTTGGCAAAGGCCTTGTATATAACATGGGCTCACCACATGTGTGACTTAAAAATAAACAAGTAAAATGGAAGGGAAGAAGCTCAAAGTGAGTTCTGTTTTCTCTCTTAGTATGAGAGTTGACCATCAAAAGCTGGCACTTGGCCTAAACATCTGTGGCTCCCCCATATTTGTCATTCTGAGTGTGCTGCCCTTCCCCTATAATGATAAAGGAAGGTTTTGACGGACTTGTATTTAGGGACAGGAAAGCAGGTAAGTTGATGCTGCAGCATCCTATCCTGAAGTGAATTTTATTTTATTTTATTTTATTTTTTTAAGATTTATTTATTTATTTATTTGAGAGAGAGAGAATGAGAGACAGAGAGCACGAGAGGGAAGAGGATCAGAGGGAGAAGCAGACCCCCCGCCGAGCAGGGAGCCTGATGCGGGACTCCATCCAGGGACTCCAGGATCATGACCTGAGCCGAAGGCAGTCGCTTAACCGACTGAGCCACCCAGGCGCCCCTGAAGTGAATTTTAGGGAAGGTTGACCCACGGCAATGGTAAAATGGAGACCCATGCCATCTCTTTTTATTCAGTAACTATGTCTTAATTTAGTAAAGATCACAACATTGCATTGGTTTCATCTGACTTGTTCAAGTTGTAGATTTGATGACAGTAATTCCCTTGCTCATTTTTCATTGTTTTGATTAATAATTAAATCTTTATATCAGGAATTGTAATGCAATAGTCACTAATTCTATGTGATTCCTATCACATGAAATGTATTCACTTTTATTATTTCTAGTTCTAAGCAGATTTCCTTTTTGAAAATTTTTCTTTTTTCTTTTCTTTTTAGCTTTTTTCTTCTCTGAGCTAAATTTTTATCCTTTTGGATTCTATTGCCATCTGAATTTGCACTCGTTCTAAATGATTTAAAGGACTGGAAGGTAAAATATAATTGGATTCAAAGCCCACAAAATTTTAATAAATGTTCATCAAAAATGTAAATTAAAGTAAATGTAAAAAGTCAAAAGATGAAAATTATTTTTATTTTTCTGTTTTCTTCTAAAATATGCCAAATAACTTAAAATTAAAAAAAATTCAAATTATAATTACATCAAAATGTCAAAACTTGCATTTAAATTATTTAAATAAAGCTGAAACATTTTGTTTGTTTGCAAATTTAATTAAATCTTACTCATTTTTTTAGCAGTAATACTATTTATGATTCTAGTACATAATATCCATCTAGTTACCCATGTAAAGAATCAGCATCATGCTGCATGCCCATTATGCCCATGATACAAACATATGAAACTCCCAGAGCAAGATGAATTGTTCAATATAGCAAAATGTTCCTTAGCTTTCCTGGGGAACTGATGTGAATACCTCACCAGCTCATGTCTACCTCTGGAACCGTGAGATGGAATATGAACCCAAAGCAAGAAAATGGATGCTTTGCACTACTTTGCCATGCTCAAGCCTATTGTATTTGCACGATTCGCGAGGAAAGATTTCACAAGTTATCAATTTCTCTGCTCTGTTGCCTAAGTTGTTCCTGCTGCTCAAATCTGACAGCCTCTATCTCTGATGTTGGCATCAGACCACCTGCAAACCTCCATGGTATTTTTTTTAAAGATTTTATTTATTTATTTGAGAGAGAGAGAGAGAGCGCAAGCACGAGCAGGGAGGAAGAGTAGAGGGAGAGGGAGAAGTAGGCTTCCCCCTGAGCAGGGAGACTGATGCGGAACTCAATCCCAGGACTCTGGAATCATGACCGGAGTTGGATGCAGATACTTAACTGACTGAGCCACCCAGGCACCCACCTCCATGGTATTTGAATGCACTTTACCTTTTGTTTTGAACACCCACGGCAAGGGATGTACAGACACATTTTCTGGGGGCTTGAACACTCACAGGAGTGGAGGTTCAGGATTAGGGATCATGCTGCACCAGAGCGGACAGTTGGTTGCCAACAAGCAGGGGCGATTCCTCAATAAATACATTTTCTAATGTGTCTGTAATATAAGGCCCCTTTAAGCCTCGGGCCCAGGATGGAGGCCTTGTTGCCTAGATCTAAGGGTGGTGCCACACAGGGTCAGCTTGGATGGTTGTCACACTTACTATGAAATAAGTGCTCATCTTCAATTTCATCTTGAGTGTAGCCAGGAAGGAAGGAAGAAAGAAAAACTGTGGGACGCCAACTTGTTTTGAGAAGTGGCTCCAGTGATATTTGACATGACTATCAAAATAACTTTATGACCCCACTCAACTGAGGTTTCTGGTTAAAATAATGCCACAGTAGCTACCCCCCCCCCCAACACAGACACTGCAGGATTTACAGCACTGCCTTGACGGTGAATAGATTATACTCTGCTGCATAGAAGGCAGGAGAAAAAAAGAAAGAAAGAAAAAAGGCAAAAAAAAAAAAAAAAAAAGGAAGGAGAACTATATCTCATTCCCTTGCACCCTCACCTAAGTAGGACATCAAAGTACCTGCTAAAAGCCCATCCAAGCTGATCACTAACAACATCCCCGTGGAGACTGCTTGAATCAGCAGTTTCTCAGAATCACCATATTTTAGAGACCTTCAGATTTTCAGGATGATTTACCAGGTCATTAAGGTAATGCTTAGAATTGCTAAATAATGAAGATTGCTTGCCTTCTGCACTGAGAACTATCCAGGCAGATTTTCCAGGCTGCCCCTGGAAAAGACACTAGACAGGCAATCAGGGACTCAAGGCCGCTGAGTCTTTCATTCAGGACTGCAGTCCACGTGCCTCACAGCCAGGGAGGCCACCTCTGCCTCGTACGGCCAGTGTTCAATCAGAGAGGACACCTGGCCATAACTTTTATACTCATTTATCACTGAAAATATTTATTAAGCTCCTTCCATATGTCTCACACATTTCTTGCTGCCAGTGAACAACACAAATCCCTGTCCTTATGGAGCTTACATTCTGTTGGGACAGTTGACAATAAGCAATAACTAGTGTAAAATCATAATATGTCAGATGATAAGGAAAATAAAGAAGGGTCAGGGGGATTGGAAGTGCTGGGCGGCATTTGCCACTTAGGTCAATTGGGAAGACCTTATGGAAGGTCTTCCTGCTAACAAGATATTTAAAGAGAGCCCTGCATGGAGTTGAATGGACAGTTTATGAGCATGCCTGGGCAAGAACATTCGGGCAGAGAGAACCGCAAGGAAAAATACACCAATTGCTATGTCAGAGGAGCGGCACATCCGGCCAGGGAGGCAGAGACAGCATGAGCGAGCAGGGCAGTAGGAAATAAGGTCTGAGAGACAAGGGGGTCCAGGTCAGTGTGAAGCCTTTGCTTTTGCAGATGGTAATCCATTGGAGGCTGCCGTGATTTACTTATTCAATGACTTACTCTGGCTGCTGCGTGAAGAGAGGCAAGGAGAAGGGGTAGAAGCAGAGAGAACAAATAGGAGCCTGCTACCCCAGCAATCCAGACAAAAGATGACAATAGTAAGGACCATTTACTTAGCACTCACCATGGGCTGTAGTCTAGGCATCTTTTCAAGTCTCTACATGTGTGTTAATTCATAAGTACTTCCAACAGCTCTGGGAGGTAGACACTAATAATGTATCCATTTTACAGATGAGAAAACTGAGGCATAGAGTTTTTAAGCAGTAGACCAAGGCCACACAGGTTGTTGGAGATTGCCAGGTGTTTGGATGCAAGATGCATCCTGAAGGCAAAGCCAACAGGCTGTGCTGGTGGAATATTTTCAATATTTCAAAAATCATAATTCCCCTTTATTATTCACAATATTCCAGCTTTAGGGCTAAGCTCTTTAAGATTACCTCAGGCCAACTTTCACAAGTACTTGGTAAGTTAGCTACTTTTGTTCTCCAGTTTATAATTGTGGGGCTCAAGACTTAGAAAGTTTGAATGAAGTGTTCATGGTCATAGCTGAAGGTACCTGAAGTCTATCTCCTTCCATAGCCTGAGCTCAGCAGTTGGACTCTCCAGCCTTTCTCCTTGCCTGCTGAACTACTCCTTGATTCACTCAGGGCCTTTTGCCTCAGTCTGTGGTCTCTGGCTCTGTGTTTTTCCTTTGACCTTGACAACACCCTTGGCTTTAGATGTTGCTACCTTTCTCTGGCCTTTTCCTTCCTCTTTTAGTTCTTAGCTGGGAGTTTTATATTGTATCATACCGTATCATATATCATATTTGGTTATATGTATGGACTGAATTATGCCCCCCTTCATATGTTGAAGCCCTTCCTTCTAGTGTGATAGCATGTGGAGATGGGGTCTTTGGGAAATAATTAGATATAGATAAAGTCACGAAGTGGTTTCCCCATGATGGGATTAGTGACCTTATAAGAAATGGCAGAGATCTCTCTCCACTGTGAGGACAGAGTGAGAAGGTAGCCGTCCATAAACCAGGAAGAGAACTCTCACTAGAACCCGACTATACTGGCACCCTAATCTTGGCCTTTTAGCCTCCAGAACCTGACAAAATAAGTTTCTGCTGCTTAAGCTACCCAGTCTATGGTATTTTGTTGTGTCAAGCCAAGCCAACTAAGACAATAGATACCATAATATCACATACAAATCATAAATGATCTACTGTCTTTATAATACCATATTACATTATATTTATTTTCTGCTAGCTTATTTGCTCTGTTCTTGTCTGCCTGCTCTATCCTTTATCAGCAGAAACTTGCTCAATTCCTCAGACACTGAAGGTATATAGTAATATTTGGTGGATGCAGGAAAAAATGACTAAATATAATTTCAATCACCCTGAATAACTACCATGGTCAATGAAAAGATTCCACAATCTGGCTCCAGCCTACTTGATCAGTGTCTCTAGGGGGCTTCCTTTGGGTCCATGGGGGTCCATTGCACTCAGTCCATCAGCATTTCCCAAGTTAATCCTAGCTCTGCAGCTACCTCCCCCAGGGATCTTGGGCAAGTCATTTCCCCTCCTTGAGCTTTAGCTGCTTCATCGTGTCTGAATGTACCTCTGGGCCCCATAGTCTCTGACAAAATAGGATTCTAAAGATCATCTTCGGAGACAAAATGAAAGTTGCCAAGACAAGGTTGCATCGGGAAATCTTCCAAGTCAGTAATTCATCCTGGGAATAAAGAAGCAATGCTCTGTGTCCAGTGTTGTGGACGGTGGGACAGAGAAGCCTGCCTGATTGTCTCCAGCTGCCAAACCCCAGGTCTGGGAAACTTGTCAAACCCAGAGCTGTGTTTTGTAATCTCTTTTAACAGACTGCTCACATAGAGGCGCTGTGGATCGATTTGCGGTGCTAAAGTGCTTGCATCCTTTCCGGAGGGGCAGTGCCCCTGAATATTTAACAAGGCAGGTAATAGTGCTAAATGAGGGTGGTATTGAGTTGGGTGGTTTGGGTCAGCCATGGCCTGGATTATAAAACTGAAAAGAGAGGATGGAGAATTTTTATTGATTCAGGGCCAATTTTTTCTTACTTTATTTGCTGGATTAAATCTATGTACTTTGCTCCCAGCGGCTGGCTTCCTGTCTGGATAATAGAAAACACTTTCTATAAGTGGTTAACTTGACAGGCCTTCATTTGTACCTGGGTTGCCAGGAGTCACTTGTAACTCCCATCCTGCATGTTTACAGTTCTTTCTATATCTAGGATTCATTAGTCCATCTGTCCATCCATCCACCCATGCATCCATCCATCCATCCAATCAGTCAGCTTTATTGAGTTCTTACTATGTGAATGGGAAAATGCTCTTTGCGAAAGAGATGAGTGAAACAGTTTTTGCTCTTAAGAAGTTCCCAGTCTAATAAAATGGGCATTTAAGGCAGGACACGTTGGTGATATAATGTGTGATGCATCATGGTAATGGACATGCAAAACCCTCTAGAAAGAATGGAAACAGCATAGCCTGGCTTGGATTAGCTGTCAAAGAAGCCATTTTATCATATGAGTCTCTGGGTTGATCTCCACTCCTTTTATCTCAACATTTGATATTCGAGTAGGCAAATCATTGAATATTTGGGGATTCTGTTTTGGAAAGTGAGTCTGGTAAGACTAGACTTTAACACGTTTAACATGCTCTCTGATCTGCCTGCTATTCCCTTACACAACTATCTTCTAGGAAGCTAGGCTTTTCCTTGCCTGGGGGATAATGTTTCAGAGTGGCTAAGTGACTGACTTTGGAGTCAGGTGGCTTGGATTCAAATTCCGGACCCACTCCATAGGGAAAGTGTTTAACTTCCATGACCCTATGTTTCTTCTCTGTAAAGTGGTGTTTATTAGCAGAAATGCTTTCATAGTGTGCCTGGAAAATAGCATTTAATTAATATCATCTCTGACTGTGGAAAAATATCAGAGACTCTAAAAACCTATCACATTTGTAAGAAGAGACCATCAGTATATATAAAATATACTAGCTAAAATATGGAATTAGGTCAGTGGTTCTCAACCATGCCCCAGAGGGAATGTTCAGCAATGCCAAGAGACATTTTTGGTTTTCACGATTCGGGGAGTGGGGTGCTAGTGACCTAGTGAGTAGAAGCCAGAAATGCTGATACACATCCTACAATATTCAGGCAGCCTTCACAATGAAGAATCATTTGATCCATAATGTTAAAATTGAGGTTGAAAACCCTTGGATTAGCTAAAGTGTCTGTTTAGGATGACAGCAGACATTTTAGCAACAAGAGCTACTGTGATGACTTCAAAGCACAGTTGATAATATTTATTCATTGATTTGGTACTTACTTATTTAATAAAAATTAAACACATTCTCCTGACCCTGCCCTGTGTGCTCAGGATACTGCTCCTGCAGCTTGTAAAGAGTGACTTATGGGTCCCTGGGATTAGGAGGAAGGTTGAACATGACATCCTTGGGTGATTTGTAGGGAAAAAATGAAGACCTAGCCTGGAGTCAAGGGAGATTCCATGAAAGATTGGGAGTGCTGTAGGTGGGCATGATAAAAGGACAGTTAGGATCAGAGATCCTTCTGGTCATTATGATATGGGAGGGCTCATGAGAAGCTTTTGTGACTTGACTTTGCCTCTAGTTTGACCAGCACTGACCCACCTGCTCGCACACACCCTGCATCCAGACACAGCGAGATCCTTCCCCAAATCTCTTATTGTGCTGTTCTCTCTGCCTGCAGCATATCTGCCACGCTTTTCCATCAAATTAGAGTGTAGCAGTTTTAGAGCTGTCACTTGTGTGACATGTTCTCTGACTCCTCAGCAGAAAAAAGTCATAGCTTCATCTCCCCTCCACTATGCCCTGAATAGACACCCAGCATGTTTCTGTAGTCCTGTAATGTGTATTCTGACCAGCCTGCTGTTCTTCACTGTGCTGGGAGCCACCTAAGGGCAGGGCTTGTGCCCTATGTCATCTTTGTTTCTCAGATCCCTAACACAGTTCTGGCATGAATTGGATACTCTCTAAATATTGGTTGAATGAATTAAAGCTGTTGAAACCATTTCTGCCTCTAAAAATCTTGTGGTTTGCACACTGCAAAGAACCTTGCTGGTATGGAAGACCAGGTGAAAAAGAAATGAACTGAAATGGATGGAGCTTTATATTTGTGTTTCCACTCATCACATTGGAGATTATTTCCCTCATCAGGTGGATGACCTCCAAGGCCCCTGTGGTGGTTGTTAGGTTCATGTTGGCTTGACAAAATGGTTACTGGCTACACTCACATAATGACATATATTCATTCATTCATTCAATTGTTCATTCATTCATTCCTCGGATATTTGTTGACTGATGTTCTGTGCAGACATTGTGCCCGTGATGGGGATATCATGATATATGATACAGATGTGGTACTTGCCCTCAGAGAACACAGAGTTTCCCTGGGGAAAGCTGGTACAAATGCATGAAGAATTTGATTCTGGGGTAAGTGCAGGGGAAGCAAAGTACCAAGAGCTATGATACGGCTTCGTGACTTATCCGCTTGTTTGGGCTGTACCACCTTCCCCAGAATTCTCCTTCTGCTGTATGTTTCCAGTTAGGTTGGACTCCAAGGAATATTTTCTCAGGAGAATTAGGAAGTGGGAAGCAAGCATGCATACCTTTTCCCTGTTACTCAATCAAACACTAGTCTTTTTTTTTTTTTAAAGATTTTATTTATTTATTTATTTGAGAGAGAGAGTGAGAGAGAGAGAGAGAGCACAAGAGGGGGGAGCGGGAGAGGGAGAAGCAGACTCCCTGCCAAGCAGGGAGCCTGATGCGGGACTCGATCCAGGGACTCCAGGATCATGACCTGAGCCGAAGGCAGTCGCTTAACCGAGCCGCCCAGGCGCCCTCAAACACTAGTCTTAATGGAGTTTTATCAATGAGAAATATAGTTCCAAATTAGTTGAATTTTTTAAAATAATCAAAAGACAAAGTATACTGGCTGAATGTGACATAGTCAGGTGGAGGACCTTGAAAAAGAGATTGGACATTCTTTTTTTAAGTTTTTACTTAAATTCCAGTTATTTAATATACAGTATAATATAAATTTCAGGTATACAATTTAGTGATTCAACACTGACATACGACAATGGGTGTTCATCACAAGTGTACTCCTTAATCCCCATCTCTTATTTCACCCATCCCCCACCCCTTCCCCTCTGGTAACCATCAGTTTGTTCTCCAGAGTTGAATCTATTTCTTGGTTTCCTTCTCTCTTTTCTTGCCCTATGATCATTTGTTTTGTTTCTTAAATTCCACATATGAGTGTTCATAGCAGCAATGTCCGCAATAGCCAAACTGTGGAAAGAGCCGAGATGCTCTTCAACTGATAAATGGATAAAGAAGATGTGGTCCATATATACAATGGAATATTACTCAGCCATCAGAAAGGATGAATACCCAACTTTTACATCAACATGGATGGGACTGGAGGAGATTATGCTAAGTGAAAGAAGTCAAGCAGAGAAAGTCAATTATCATATGGTTTCACTTATTTGTGGAATATAAAGAATAGCATGGAGGACATTAGGAGAAGGAAGGGAAAAATGAAGGGGGAGAAATAAGAGGGAGATATGAACCATGAGAGACTATGGACTCTGAGAAACAAACTGAGGGTTTTAGAGGGGAAGGGGGTAGGGGGATGGATTAGACTAATGATAGGTATTAAGGAGGGCATGGAGTGCATGGAGCACTGGGTGTTATACGAAAACAATGAATCATGGATCACCACATGAAAAACTAATGATGTATTGTATGGTGACTAACATAACATAATAAAATAAAATTTAAAAAAATGAGTGAAATCATACGGTATTCATCTTTCTTTGACTGACTTAGTTTAATCGACATTATACTCTCTAGCTCCACCCATGTCATAGCAAATTGCAAAATTTCATTCTTTTTTATAGCTAAATAATATTCCATAGTGTGTGTGTGCGTGTGTGTGTGTGTGTGTGTGTGTATCTCACATCTTCTTTACCCATTCATTGAGACAAGGCATTCTTTTTTTTTTTTTTTTAAATTTTATTTATTTATTTGAGACAGAGAGAATGAGAGAGACAGAGAGCACATGAGAGGGGGGAGGGTCAGAGGGAGAAGCAGGCTCTCTGCCGAGCAGGGAGCCCGACGCGGGACTCGATCCCGGGACTCCAGGATCATGACCTGAGCCAAAGGCAGTCGCTTAACCAACTGAGCCACCCAGGCGCCCGAGACAAGGCATTCTTAATAACCAAGTACTCCAAGCATTCTGTGGACCTGCAATTGCTTTCCCTTCCCTCTGAATCTTCCCTTCTTGACTGCCTGCCCAGGCTTGCTTAGCCCACCCCACAATCATGTAAACTTCCCTGTTTGTGTGTATCTATATATGAATGCATACATATTTATGACATGTAAGACACATACATGTGTGCATATGCATATATGCATGTATGTATCCATGTGTGTGTATACATACTACATGTATCTGGTTCTCCTTTGGTTGAAGCCTGCCTAATACCTATGAAATTGCATTGTAGTTCAGTGGTTCAGAGGAGACCCAGTGGGGAAATGAGTTGAAATATGAAAGACGAATAGGAAAAGGAATGAGCTAGAATACTGTGTATGTTCTGTGAAAAGTGTGGGTGTGTCTGGGTAGTAACAGTAGGAGGTAAGATTGGGAATTTTGGCAGGGACAAATGATGAGTCCATGTAGACAGGACCAAAAATTATGGTGGTACCTGTTTTGTTTGTTTGTTTTGATAAGGCTGTACAAGCAATTAAGAAAGACAGGAAATAATTCCAACAACCATACAACAGTTGCCACAGAGAACTGGGTATCACTATGCAGAGTATAGGTGAGATTCTTTTTTAAAAATTTTATTTAATTTTTTAAAAATTCAGTTAATTAACATAGAGTGTATTATTAGTTTCAGAAGTAGAGTTCAGTGATTCTTCAATTGTATATAACACCCAGTGCTCATTGCATCATGTGCCCTCCTTAATGCCCATCACCCAGTTACCCATCCCCCTACCCACTTCCCCTCCAGCAACCCTCAGTTTGTTTCCTAGAGTTAAGAGTCTCTTATGGTTCTAATAGTCTAATATACATATACTTTAGTTCTTCCATTTTTGCTACTCATTACTTGCTATTTCTTCCTAATATGTTATCCATTAGCATCTCCCCAACTCAAGAATTCTGTTTACCTTTCTTTAGGTATCTCTCTACAACTTCCTGCTTTGCACCATAGAGATTAACAGGTGATATAATTTCTGATCATGGGTTTGTCAATCTCTGCTGGATTTAAGACCATTTTGGATAAGATTCTTATTTCAGCTATCTCCCTTGAAACTCACCACAGTTCTATAAATGGTCTTGCCAAAGGTATTTAGGGAGATGCACAAAGTTAACTGAAGACCACTGTTGAAACAGATTGGCCAATATCATGATATGTCTTTCCTTGTTCAATGTGAGTTCATTGCCAGCGTCTGGTCTCAGCCCTGCTAATCACAAATGCTTGATCAAGACATGTCTCTATCCAGACATATAAACAAAACCATATTCTTGGTGCTGCTTATGTCCACAACTATTCCTGGGTTAATTTTTGTTGGAATAGTATTTAGTAGAAGTAAAACCTTTAAAAACAAACTGTGACTGGATGGGCTATTTATATGCCTTTATTTATTTGGGACTGAATATTAAAGATTAACTCAGAGAGTTACTCACTTTAGATAATTGTTGATAATGAAATCTGAGCTCTTTGCCTTGGGACTTATGAAAACCAAATATGAAGGCTTTTGTTGAAAACATATGTACTTTAGAATGAAAATGTTACAACTTTTGCTATGCAATTAGTTAGTAATCAATATATAAGTATTAACCAATAGAAATGTCTAGTTCTTCATTAGAAACTGCTTAAGACCCTTTATCAAGAATTTTTCTTTGTGCTGTCAGGTTCTTTTGTTAGGAGAAGGGGGAAAGTTTCAACTTTGTTCTGTGCATTTCTTGTATTAGGACACTTAATTCTTACAATTTCTGTGCACAATACCCCAGTTGTTCTACTATTGAAACATTTTGTCCAGCCACCCCTCTCCCTGTTGTCCCCAGTAAACACGCGGCTTTTATTTTACTTACTTTTCTGAAAATAGTACCTCTCCTGTTTGTTCAATGCTCTAGCTTTGGAAGTTTTGAGTCTATTTTGAGAAAGTATCATATCTTCATTGGAGTCCACACTGAAACATGGGTTTCATTGTCCTTCCTATGCAACACCATTAAATACTTTCTTAGACTGTAGAAAATCTGGAGTTTTACTTATTATATAGTTTGGAGAATATAGAAGGAGACCAATGCGGGTGTTGGCCCAAAGAAAAACTTTGCATAGTTTCAAATTTCAAAAGCATTAATATGGAAGAGCTTCCCTGACCAACCATGAAGGTATTTCTCCTCAGTGTCTTGCCAGTTACAGAGCCAATAAAAAGAATCTTTCCCCCTGCAAACATTATGACACTGTAGACCCAACAGAGCTACAGTGTGAATGAATGAAACATTTTTCTCCAAAAATGGCAAATATACTGTTGTTACCATCTATATCCCACATACTGCAACAGCATGTTCAAATCATAATATCATCTTACTTAATAGAAGAGCATTTCTCCAAGTAAAGTGTGCAGTAGATGGCTATAACACTATTCAGAGTTTTGTTCCTTTTAAGTATTTGTACTTTTATGCTCTATAAAGTATTAGCTTAAGGACTGATCAACTTTTAGACTTTATGCCCTGTCAAAAAGTTTGTCTCTACCAAACCAGCTTCTGCATCTTTGTTTTAGCTGTAGTGTCTCAATGGAAACCAAAGTTACTTTAGATCATGAACTCTAGTTCACATTTGTGTTGCACGATGAGGTTAAACCAAAGAAGATTCTTCCAGCTCTAAAATTCATGATAATCCTGAAAAACACTGGGACTCTTTAAAAACAAAACAATGCACACACACACACACAAAATGAAGAAACAGGGGCACCTGGGTGGCTCAGTCGGTTGCGGCTGCCTTCGGCTCATGTCATGACCTCAGGGTCCTGGGATCGAGCCCTGCATTGGGGCTTCTCTATCCTTCTGCCTGCTGCTCCCCCTGCTTGTGCTCTCTCTCTCAAATAAATAAATAAATAAAATCTTAAAAAAAAAGGAAGAAACAAAAATCATTCTTATTGATTCCCAATAGAAAGCCTTATATACATCATCAGCTAAAATTTTATTGAGTGCTTGATTTATCCCAGGCACTGAACTAAGTTCCTTACATCTATACATTTATTTAATTCTCAAATCAGCCTTGGAAAGTATGATTCCCATTTGACAGCTGAGTCAACTGAGTCTCACTGATAAAACTTGCCTGAGGTCACATGGCTAGAAAGTGTAATAAGGGTTTGGGCTAGAGCCTAGAACTCTCTGACCCTGAAGTCTTTGCTATTTACCAATATTATCTGCAGTCTCCCTGACTTTGATGTCTCTTTAAACTGAGTGTCCTGTGGTTGTATAACACTTGCACAAAGTTGAGACATGGTGGTCTTACCTTAAAGAAATTAAGATTTCCTAAGAATATGAAGTGTTATATCTGGAGGCACCTGAAAGTCCTTCCATTTGTCATCTTATCTTGCCTCTTTTCTGTCTGTGACACTTTTTAGATTTTATAAATAATGATGCTGAACAATTTTAAAAAGGTAATGGCTTGGGCTGATAAGCACAGGAATTAATCCTAAAATTTCTTACAGTTTGTTTGAAAGTCTCTGTGTCCCCTCTGGAAATGGTAGATAAAGAGAAAATGTATACACCCAGATCTGTGTAACTCCATTATGGATTATCCAAGGCCGTTCAGAGAACTTCAAGTGTTTCCTTTGCTTCACCTTGTCAATATTTGATCCTTGTAAGAGGTGAGGGTGGAGAGAAAGCCAACCTCATCTGCCAGATTGCTGGAACTCACCTTTGTAATGACTAATGATGGAAATAAAACCAAAGGCTAGTGAAGCATGGAAGCTGCTGGGTGTCTGAATGTAATGGCTGATTCAATGGCCAAAGGGTGGTGGGAAAGAAAGGAGTATCAATTATGTCCAAGATCATTACAAGGTACCTATTTAAAGTGTTTGAGGCTGGAATTAAAAACAAACAAACAAAAACAAACAAACAACAACAAAAAAAACAGATGTAGGACTACCGACCCAGGTTCTAGAAGCCTCAGTCCTAATAGCATACAGATCTTAAGATAGCCATTAATTGTTGATCAAGTCACAGTTCCCAAGACTTTGTTACACATGTTTTCACACAAGTTTGATATGAAAAACCCCTCAGAACTGTCAGCAAACTGAGTGACCATAATAATGTAAGGTGGAAAACAAAATTATCTTTACACTTGAAGTAAAGGCCTTTGTCTACTATTTTGACTGTATGAACTTGGAAAAATCCCTGTAAGCCTTGCATTTCTCATTTGTCAGATGGGAAAATAAAAACTGTCCAGAAAGATCATTATGGGAATTAAGGGAAACAATGCAGGTCAATGGAATTCATATTTCAGATGCTATATTTGAAAGGGTGGAGGAGGCTCAATGTCTGACTGCTTCTATGAACCATTTATTTTATTTTCTATATTCTGAGGCTTTGACACTGGGGACATTGCTGACTCTGGAAGGACTGCCCTTCTCTGGGCTAGCCAATTCCTAGGGATAGTAAATGCTCGCTCACTGAGCACACTTTACGAATGCAAGCCAACCAACCTAGAGTCTACACTCCAGCCACCTCCTTTACCAGGGTCTCCCTATCACCTGTCAAATCACTCCAGGGCCAGATTCCAGACAACCAGGGACAACACTTATGCCCTAGAGCCCACTGAAATGATTCCAGCTGGCCACCTAAACCTGTTGAGCCTGCCTTTCCTGTTCCTTCCGCCAGAAACCACAGTAAAGGCTCTTGATATGGTTTCTCCCTCTCTGCTGCCTCCTGACCAAATCCAGTGTTTCCCCAGGCATGCCCTCTCCTCTTGGGATCTGTCAGTATAAAAGCTTTTTTCAATGGCAGCTATCTCCCAGTTTGCTGGCCTATCACACCAAAATAATAATAATAAGGCCTATATGACAACACTGCTCAGCCCCTCTGCATCTCGGCTCCCACCACCATCTAACCACTGCAGCCCTGTATGAAACCACAAAGGGATTGCAAAATGATACACAGATGCAAGGACATACACTAGGCCCAGCAAATAGGAATCTTGCCTTCCTTGCTTTATCCTCTGTGGCTTGTCAGAACCACTATGGTTAATGGAGTCTATTTCTCTTCACTGTTATCTTCACTGATGCCATTATTCCCAATGGGCTTCTTATAGACAAGTCAAGATATCCTGCTACGAAATCATTTTTTTTTTTGGTCATTTTATTCTTTCACTCTATATGGGCCAATGTGAAACTTAAAAGAACCCATTATAAAGGCACACTCCTCACTTCCTGTGACATTCTGTCAGTCAAAGTGATCCCTGTGGATGCCTTCTCTGAAAGGAGCTCATTTAATCCAAGACTGACAGTCCACATCTACAGTCCGGAGGGACATGGCAATGAGATGCTGGCAGGCTTTATGTAGCAAGCGTTTAGCTTTGTTGACCTTTTTCCATTAGCTGTTTCCCCCCATCTCCATGGCATATACTATTTTAGAAAAATCATTCACTCACTTTAATAAGTCATGCTTCTGTGCCAGGCATTGAGCCTAGTACTAAAGAAGCATATACAAATGAATTTAAACCATCACAGTCCAGACTGGTTGTTCTGATTGTTTGTTCAAATGAATAGCCATGTACACAAATATTTCCTTATCAATTTCCAAATAGTAAGACCTGCCTTTGGCACTGCATGGGGTTAGAGTTAAACCATCCATTAGGCTCTCCACTGTCTATTAAGGCAAGGAAAAAAGTACACATGGTATGTGATGTGAAGTAGGAGGTAAATGTCAGGAGAAAAATAAAAGCTAAGTATAATGGATATTTGAAGAAATAGAGTATATTTAGTTGGGAGGCAGGGGAGATCAGGAGAAAAGAGACTTTATAAAGAAGGTTGCACTGAACAACTGATACGATTTTAGTCACGAAAGAAAAACGGAAAAACAGAAAAGTGAAGAATAAGCAAATAAAAAGAGTGTTTTGGCTTAAGCTGTGTCTCCCTCCACCTCCACAAATACATATGTTGAAGTCCTAACCCCAGTACCTTAGAATGTGACCTTATGTGGAGATGGTGTCTTTTCAGAGGTAATCGAGTTAAAATGAGGTCATTGGTATGAGCCCTAATCCAACATGACTGCTGAACTTATAAAAAGGTGAAATTTTCACACAGAGACATAGAGGGAAGATAATGTGAGGAGACACAAGAGGAAGTTGGCCATCTGCAGGCAGGTAGAGAGACTTGTGACAGAATTTTCCCTCACAGCCGTCAGAAGGAAACAATCCTGCTGACATCTTCACACCTTCACTGGACTTCTAATCTCTGGATCTGAGAAAATACATTTCTGTTGTTTTGGTCATCCAGTTTGTGTTAGTTTTTAACGTCAGCTCTAGCAAAGAAATACACATGGATATTGGGAAGCACAGATTGAGAGGAGGCAAGTGGAACTTGGAGCATGCACAGAGGAGAATATGAATAAAGCTCAAGAGATGGGTTGGGGTCCTACTGGGAATACCAGAGAGGAAGGGTTAGGATTTAATTCAGTGGGAAGACCATTTAAAGACCATTTTGAGAAGGAAAGAGGCATGTTAGAAAAAGGTTCTAGTGTTAGAGTTACTATTAGAGCTTGAAATTACTACTCAAGATTCTAGCTGCCGGTGTGAGGGGTTTATTGAAGTTTATACTTAGGTATTGTCTTAGCTTGGGCCATCATTACAAAATACCACAGGCTGGGTAACTTAAACAACAGATATTTGTTTTCTCTCATTTCTAGAGGCTAGAAGTCCAAGATCAATGTGCCAGCATGGTTGATTTCTGTGAAAGCTCTCTTCCTGGCTTGGAGACAACCACCTTCTGTCTGGGTCCTCACATAGCAAGGAGAGAGCAAGTGAGAGAGAAGAGACTCTCCTGTGTCTCTTCTTCTGAGAGCACTGATACCTTCATGAAGGCCCCAACTTCATGACCTCATCTAAATCTGCTTGTCTCCCAAAGGTCCCATCGCCAAATCTACATTGTGGGTTAGGCTTCAACCTACTAATTTTGGAGGGACATAAGTCAGTCCTGAGCAGTTATATGTAAACATGAAATGGCATTATAAATTTGCATCCACTGATTTCACTGTGTTATATTAAATTCTTCTTTATATATCTTGAGGTCATTTTGGTATTTTGTGTAATTTTATGGCCAATTTTCAGTAATGTTATTAAAAGTCAGCCCAATCTAACAAAACTCTTACTGTCATGTTTAGTTTAAAGTTTTCTTCTCCATCATGGCCTGTTACATATGGATTTAAGGGCTAGACAAAGGGTAAGATGATGCTCTTATTCTTACAGTTTTCTCCCCCTCTCCAGATTTGAAGCAGGTAGGTGTATAAGGTAGGATTTGGGGATGTCCAAGTAACTGGCTCTATGGCAGTGGTGGGAGGCCTCTTGTGTTTGGCTTGGTCTATCCTTAGTTTGCTGAGTTTCATCAGAAGCTGGTGGACTCTGCCAATGTTCTGGAGTAAGTACAGCTGTTTGATATATTTAGGAGAAGTCTTTTAGTCTCATCCCGGTATCTCACCCTCTGTCTAACCCTAACTCTACCTAACCCTAACACTAACTCTAATCCTAACCCTAACCCTAACCCTCTGTCACTGAGGACTTTATCATCTTTTATGTGTCAGCTGTTTTGATGTGTAAACTCAGGTGGGCTAAGGGTATATGGGGCAGAATATCAATAGCATTTACTATATTGGCAAGGTGGTATTATGCTAGGTTGGAATCAGAAAACCTGGGGACAAATCCCAACTCTATACTTAACTAAATATGATTAACTTAACTCAATAGATCTTAATCAAGCACCTACTAAATTCCTGATAATGTTCTAGGCAGTAAAGACAGAACAATGAACAAAACAATACAGCATAGGGAATATAGTCAATGATTTTGTAATATTATTGTATGGTGACTACACTCATTATGGTGACCAATAAGGAATGCATAGAATTGTTGAATCACTATGTTGTACACCTGAAATTAACATAACATTGTATGTTAATTATACTTCAATTAAAAAAAAAAAAAGACCGTGTGCTCTCAGCAACCACCTCAAGTGCCCATTTTTTTCTTTTTCCTGATGATGGTTTCCTTCTGTGAAAAAGAGGGCACAACCCAGAAGTGCATAATCCTGTGAATGTTCCAGGAAGCAAATGCCAACTAATGGGGGAATGGGAACCAATGGATAAATGTTCTAGCCTTCCCACCCTCTGGTGAGGTAGTTCTGAGATGTGCTTCATGTGGTGTCTCAGAGGATCTGGGGGAAGAACCAAAAGCAGTTTTCCACAACAGTTCCATGTTTAGGGAAGTTTGAGGGAAACTTTAAACTAACATACCTGTGCCTTTTCCCTAAAGCTCATGTGATCCCAACTTTCCATAGTGGAAAGACTATATCCCAAAATCTTTATATATATTTATATTTCTTTATATATATTTAAGCCTCACAAGTCCTTGTGAAATAAGTGCTATTATTCTTAATTTAGAGATGAGGAAACTGAAGCTCAGAGAGCTTAACTAATTTATCCAGTTTAATACCCGCAGGTAGAGTTGCGGCCAGGATTTCCATCCAGCTCCATCAAAACACACATGCCATCTGCTTTCACCTATAAAGTGGTGCATTCCTGCATTTCTGGGTTAAGGTGGTCAAAAGACCTAAATTAAATTCTTGGTTTGATTGTTGATTTAAGAATCTCAATTTCATCCAGTTCATTAATGAGCATCTTATTTTTCAGCATTCTGGTGCTTGCACTGAAGAAAAGATTTATATCCTATAAATCACTGCTTCTTGTCTTTTCACCATTCCTCTTAAGTTCTTAAGGGGCAAGATGATGGAAAACGAAAAAAAAAAAATAGGAAAAAGAAATAGAGAAAGATAAGATCAAGCCTTTTCATAGTTTCAGACCTCAAAGCTATTTCGAAGATAAATGGCATACCAGAGAGACAGAGTTAATCTTGGACTTAAGACAAGCCCCTTCTGGGATTTTCTGCTTATTTTTTTACTTATTTGATTTTTGCCTGACAGTATTTTGCACCATTAGACACATTTTCAAATCTATGATCATATACTGGCATTAACCATGTGTGCCTTTTTTTGTTGTTATTGTTTCTAGAGTATATATTAAACAATTGAATGAAATAATATTAACACAATGACTAGGGACCCCACTGTAGGAGAATCAGAAGTGATGGGGGTGGTGGTGCAAGATAAGAGGGAGCCTGGAAGGGGGCTTCTTCCAGGGGAAGATATGAGACTCTTGGGGTCTGTGTAAATGGCACAGAAGGTGGGGAAAGCTGGGCTCCAGCCATATTAATGCTTGGATCCATTCCACTTGTCATTTCAACACCCTTTTGGACCTGGAAGCAGGTGAGGTCTGGGGAAAAGAAGGTTCCATTAATCACTTCCATTTTAAACTGGAAGCATGGTTCTCCCACTTATTCCTTTTAATTGGAGACTCTCTTTATTCACAGTAGCTGTTCTAAAAGTTACCCACCCTCTCCAAGCCTTCTCCACCCTCTCCTTAGCTCTTCCTGGTTGTCTCTTGTCCAGACCCAAACAATGTGGTTTCTTTCAAAATAAGCAATAGGACAGAAAGTTCACATTACTCAGGAACTAGGAGAGTAATCAGAAGTCTTCCCTATGTTTCCTTTATTCCTACTAAATTTGCATTAGTTTCAAGATTCTCCGTGTGAGACTGGTCTTCTTTTATAAATACCTGAGAAGATCGGGAAATTTCTCCCACTTGGTCAGGGGCCCGGAGGCTTTACCGCTTTGAAACATTTATTATTTTCAACCCATTTTGAAATCTGTCTTGGAGGAAAAATGATCACCTGAGTGCTAACCACTCATCATGACCACATTTCCACATTTGAGGTATGTCCGTGGGCAGGACAATTTCAGGAGCAATATTAAATAGCAGTACAGCAGTAAAATTTTGTCAGAGTAATTTCTCACTAGAATGTTGCTGGTTTCTGTTAACATCCTTGTCACTGTCGGTTTAGTGCTATCATTAGGTATTTAGTGTATGGAATCATGAATGAGGCAACTCGTCTGCTCTGCACAAGTCTGGAGCTCTCCTGAAACTATCTGAAATATCCAATAGACAATATGTGAGAGGCACTCTAATCGAAGAGTTATCTCAAGAGACATTGAGGGGCATCTGGGTGGCTCAGTTAAGTGTCTGCCTTCGGCTCAGGTCATGATCTCAGGGTCCTGGGATCAAGCCCCACATAGAGCTCTCCACTCAGCAGGGAGTCTGCTTCTCCCTCTGTCTCTGTGATCCCTTTTGCTCTCTCTCAAAGAAATAAATAAAATCTTTAAAAAAAAAGAGAGAGAGACATTGAGTAAGTCATTGGAAATGCCATAAAAAATACACATGGTCTCTGTTTAATCAGAAGTCAAAATTGTAGATTCCTCAAAGTGGATTTTGGAAGTGTGTACACCACAAGTGACTGACTACAGGGGCAGAGCATCTTCTTTGGTTGTTTCCTCTGGGTTCCAGTTTGGGTCACATCCTCTATCTTCTTAATTTAGAGCTACTCTCTCACTTACTACACATCTTCCAATGTGTGCTCCTTAGGTGTCTTTCTCTTATTGACTTATAATTTTCACACAGTATAGTACACAGATAATAAGCATATGATTCCATGAACTTTGACAAATACATACCAGTTATTTCCAGATCAAAATCTAAAACATTGCCAGAACTCCAGAAAAAAATTTTGTGCCATTTTCACTAAATTCTTAGAAATATTTAGCTTTCTAGAAAAAGGAAAAAGGAATAAATTTGCCTTGGGTTGCCTGTTGATGTCATGTATTTTTTTTTTTTTTTTTTTAAATTCTAGTTAGTTAACATACAGTGCAATATTGGTTTCAGGAGTAGAGTTCAGTGATTTAATGTCATATATTGTTAAATTAGCTTTAAGCTTTCCTTGGGTTCCCTTCTCTTCCATTTTATTTCTCTAAAGATTTTTCTGTAGAATCAATCCTACAACCTCAGCTAGGAACTTCTGATAGGTAGAATTCTGAGATATCCCTCAAGATTTCCTGATCCTGGTATTAATATGTCCTGCATAATCCCCAGGATTGTGATTAGGATAGATTTTACTCCTGGTATTAGGTTATATTTTATGGCATAGTTGACTTCAAACTGTGGAGATTATCTGGATGGGCCTGCCCTAATCACATGAGCCTTTAAAAGTAGGGCTGCTCACAGAAGAGGAAGTCAGAGAGATTTGGAGTTTGAGAGGGGTTTAATAAGAATGACATTCTCCACTGGTGAGATAGAAAGTGCCACAAGGCTAGGACCTGAGAGCAGCCTGAAAGTTGAGGGGGGCCCCTTGCTGACAGCCAGCTAGGATATGGGGATCTTAGTCCAACTGGGAAGAACTGAATTCTGCCAACAAGAATGAGCTTAGAAGTGAATTTTTCTCAAGAACCTTCAGATGAGAACTCATCATGACAGACACTGATTTCACCCATGTAATACTTTGAGCAGAGAACCCAGCCATACCAGGGGGAGCTTCTACAGAACTATGTGCTTATAAGTGGGTATTGTCTCAAGTCATTAAATCTATGGTACTTTATTATGCAGTTATAGAAAACAAATACCACCCTATGGTAGCAGTATATGAATGTGTTATAGATATATTATCTGCAAGAAACCAGATTTTTATCTCTTATTCCTGAACTTAGTTGAGTCAGTTAGAGGACACACACATGGAAAAAAGAGTGAACTTAGCAATGGGTGAAGAATTGGGAAAATTTCTGCAATCTACCAAAATATGGAACACCTGGTTTTAAGAATTGTGTGTATATTTGCCTTATCTTAGAACCAGATACTGCTTGGCTCAAAATGGAAAATATTTATGGAATCTTTTTGACTTCCTTGATATAATTACATATGTATTTGGGATCCCCAACTTTTACTTCCTATAAAATGGTTAAAGCATCCAGTAATCAAGAGCTGATTGTCCCTTGGTTTCTGTGAACCTATATCTTATTTTTCTGTGTTTGTTTTCTTGATTGCTGGAACAACAACTATTTCTGCTGTGCTTGTTGCTCAAAGAACTCCACTCCTTCTATGGCAAATAGAAAACAATCTCAGAGATACCAGAAAAAAGAGAAAAAAGTATTTATGCCACTAACTAATCTGGAAACTTATAACTTTCTTCATTTAAAGGTGGATTTCAAAATGAGACATTTTCTAGGACTAAAATTTTCTCAAGAAGCTCTCACATAATATTACGTTTTGATGTTAATGGTCTCGTTTGATAAATATGAAGGGGTCAGATTATGACTTACCAGTACACCAAGAATTAAAAATGTTTGTCCAAGTGAGACACCAGGGTAGAACTCAAACGGGGCCCTGGGCTTTTTCTAGGGCACAGGGTGACCATAGATTATCAAAGCTTTTTCTCACTTCCAATTGAGATTAGATGATTTTTCTATTAAATCCCAATACAAGACAAGGAAACAATATTTTAAAAATCCAAACCAAACTCCAGGACACTGTTGTTGCCTCTAGGAGGCAGAGATATCCATCTGTGAAGAAGAAAATGTAGCACAGAGGTCAACATTAGCTTCTAATTTTGAGTTGAACATTCTTAAAAATATATTTGGAGGGGTAAAGCAAAGAAAATCCAGGTGAACTTATTCCGTAAACTCCTGATATTATTCCTATTCTGACTTGAAATTATATTTTCATTAGCCAGCTTTAAAAACGGATTGAAGTAAAGGGAGGTGATTTAATTTTTAAAGCTTATTCGACAAACGTTTGTCATGTACCAACTAAAGGCTGGATATACTTTTTGGATAATAAAAATAACCATGAGAGACTATGGACTCTGAGAAACAAACTGAGGGTTCTAGAGGGGAGGTGGCTGGGGGGATGGGTTAGCCTGGTGATGGGTATTAAAGAGGGCACGTTCTGCACGGAGCACTGGGTGTTATACGCAAACAATGAATCATGGAACGCTACCTCAAAAACTAATGATGCAATGTATGGTGATTAACATAACACAATAATAAAAAATAAAAATAAATAAATAAATAAAAATAAAAAGAGGACTAAGATGAGGTTTCTTTCTTCATAAAAATGTGTGAAACTGCTATAAATAATGACTAGCGTGTATTTAATACTATATGCCCACTTCAGTCGAGATTGTTTATATGTATTAAGTCATTTAATCTTGATAGCAGTCCTATGAGATAGGCACTATCATTATTCACGTTTTATATATAAAAGGGGGGGCACAGAGAGATCGAGTGGTCTTCCAAAATCACTCTGTCGGTAAGTGGGAGAGCTGGGATCCAAACCAAGACAGCCTGGATCCTGAGCCTGTGCTTTACTGCTTCATAATTCTGCTTAGCACACTGTGTACGCTTGAACACAATTATCCCATATTAGTGATATTTGAGTACAATTAATTAGAGAGGCCTCAGTTACTAATGTAATCGAGACATTTTCAACCTTTTTCTCCCCCCTCTCTAATGACATAAAACAGATGGTTGTCGGTTACCAAATTGTGTGTTGTCTCTGATTCTCCCCTTGTACTCCCCACTCCCCTTCTCAAGATCTTTTCTTTATTACTTCAGTGAAAGAACCATCTTCCTATTAATTCTGTAGAATGGATGCATGCTTGGGATTGAGATTTCCAAACCCTCTTTCAGAGTCTAGTTCTGATTATTCACTGAGAAAGATTGCTGTATTTATGCTGTGTGTTTGGCCAAGATACTAGGATGGCAAATGGTGACTTTCAAGAGCTAGTATGCCCTGTGGTTCTTGGGATTTTCCACAGTTCACAGAAAGCTGGTGATGGGATTGCTCAGTGGAAGCAGCTCTTTTAATTATTGGAGGATTTGCATTAATGACATGACTGTCCAGCTGTCGAGAAAAAGTACACTCTTCAGTGTTCCTTTTCAGTGCCCTTGGACCAGCTCTAGAACTAAGCCCCTCCCTCCCAGAGTGCCACATTACACATGCACCATCACTCCCACCTCTGCCCTGTTGCTTGGCAACAGCAGTACGCGTTCCACTTGCAAGATGGGAAAGAGACAAATGGATAACCAGGAAAACCCCAGCCTTGTAATTTCTCATAACATTGTGGAAATGTACAAAGTGAGTGCTCAGCCTTAATGCTATCTCAAAATTGCAGCCTGAAGATATTTTTGTTACGTTGAGGAACTATTAGTAACCACCACACTTAAAATCAGGGTCCCCTTCAGCTCTTAAAGCTGCAGAGGTTCAGGTAATGATCTGTATTTGTAAATCTGATTATGTTGCTAGCAACTAGGGCAATACTAGTAGTAAATGATCTGATAGTTAAGGTGCAGGTAAATTGATGTAGAGATATTGATCAATCACTCATGCAAACTTTAGTGGGGGCTTATTAGTAACACTAAGAGCTATCATTTAATGAGTACTTTCTTTGTGTGCAGCTTCATGCTAAATGCTCCATACATCACCTTGTTTAGTGCTATGACACTCTTGTGAGATAGAATCTATTATTCTAGCTTTAGAGATAAAGAAATTACTGCCCCAACAGGTTAAACAAATTGGTCCATGTCATGCAGAGTGGCAGAGTTGAACCTAGGGCTGTTTGATTCCAAAGTCTCTTAACCTCTAAGACCATTTGTCTTCTCTACTTGCTACTCACCAGTCCCTGTGCCAGTATCTGATACATTTTACAGCACTAACCATTCCAGAAGTCCTTATCACACACCTATTAATATGGCAGCATACAGCTGACCAGTGAGGCTGTCTGTTTTATTAATTCTATTCCTCTCCTTTAACTCCTTTATACCTTCTTTGATGGCCTGGAAGTCAGGTAGATTTTGGTTCAAATATTGACTTTACAACTTATAAGTCTACATGAACACTGGTATATCAAGTTGTATTGTCCATATCTATCATCCTAAAATTATTTTATCAGTTACATTTGTCAAGAGTTGTGCAGGATCTAAGCTTTTTCCATTTGCAAACTGACAAGTAAATTGGTCACACGTAAATGATTGTGGGAGATATGAGACTCCTTCGTCACAGGTAATGGACTTTATTGCTCATGGAATAGAAGGCAACATGGAGCTTCATGTTCACATTGGTTTTGTTTGTCCCCAGGTCCCATGGGGTGATGTGGATTGGCCCAGGTGGATGCTATATATTCAGTGAGCCTGCAACGCAGCTGAGGAACTCCAAATTTAGAAAATCCAATTCTTTTAAAAGGGATTACTAACAAATGTACTCAACATTCACCCCAGAGGGAGAGATTGTTATCATCCTGGACAGAAAACAAATCTTCCCGCTGCTCTGGAAGAAGACACTACCTTTATCTTCCATGGATTTTGTTGTACAGACACCCTTGAAAAGCTAATCTAGAACAATGGCTGACACAAGACATGAAGAAACATGAGATGTCATGGAGAGCTGTCTTCCAACAGTATCATCAAATCATCACAAAAATTATGAGAAAATTTGCCTGCATAGCATCTGCCATGAGAAGAAAACTAATAGGTGTTTCTAGAATGAATGAATGAATGAATGAATGAATGAATGAATGGACAATTGACTGATACTGGGATCCAAATGAAGGAGAGTGGGAAACAGTAAAATAGGAAAAAACATGCTCTTGAGAATCAAAAATATTTCAGTTTCATACTTGGTTCCCTACTTTTTGTCTGTGGGATCTTGGATGTGTTATATCACTTCTATGAGTCTCATATTTCTCATCTGTAAAAATGAAAATAAAAACACAAACACTTCAGAGTATGGTGATACTTACTTGAGACTGTGTGTACATACACACACTCATATATGCATATGCATACACACATATATTCACTCATATATATGTGTAAATATATAATATACATTCATATTACTTGTTGCATAGAAAGCAAACAATATTTTATTATGGGCTCTTACTATAATGTAATAAAAATAAAATGGAGTAAACTTAAGCAGACAAAAATGAAGGAGGCATATGGATATCTAATGGATCACAAGTGCAAAAATGCTTCTAGCTATCAGGAAAGATGACGAAGGAACTAGAAGGATATGAGAATCCTTTCTGTTTCTTGTTACTGTTATTATTTGTTTTTTTTTTTTCAGTGTGCTTAATTCCTTATTTTTTCATTCCTCTAGATTCTCTTTCTCTGCTCCTGGTACACAAGACAGAAGTTGCAGCCATCCCACCACACCAGAGATGTTATATTTGGGCCCAGCCAAATGTAAAGACATTTTGGTTCTAATTCCAGTTTCTAGGTAAAGAGGGAGTTTTTGGTTCATTGGGTTAGATGTCCACCTTGGATCAACCTACTGTGGCCCAGGGCAGGTGGGGGGCATCAGACATAGGAAACCTAGCTCCATGAGTCCACCACTGTGGTAGAGGGATGGGTGGTAGGTAACTCCTCGAGAGAAGGAGTAGGCAGTAACTTTGATATGATGCTATTACTTTTATTATGCTTTGAGATGGATTTCTACTTATAAATCAAAGAGTCTTGGCCAATATATAGAATTGACAGGGTAAGAAGGATTGATATGTGTGTGGTGGCTGAGGAGTCATGTTTAGGAAGAGAGAACGATCTGTTTAGTGATGTATCCAGGAGGGAGCAGGAATGAACACATCCTTCAAGAGTAGTTACTTTTCATATATTAAAACAAGTAAAGAAAGTAATCAAAGTGTGCATATTTTTATAGGTTCTCTCTCACTGATAGTAAAATCCTCTTATGCTTCTGGGTATGTGTGAAGGGCAGATATAAGAGAGGGGGTTGTTAAGGGGAGGGAAGAGCTAAGGCTGGAGAAACAAGCAGTGCCCAGATTACACACACCATTTAGAACTCTCTATAAGCTGTTTCAGCTTGACCTAAGAGCAGTTAGAAACCCCCAGATGACCTTACTCAGGAGCACACATGATCACATGCAAACTTCAGAAATGTAGAGAAGGATTGAAAGAGAGAAAGAAGACATGAAAGCCAGTTAGGAGTTGTTGTAGATGAGAGGTAATGCAACTGGGGCCAAAATGTGGACTGCACATTTGTAACGACATGGATAGAGCTAGAGAGTATCATGCCAAGTGAAATAATTCAGCCAGAGAAAGACAAATACCATATGATCTCACTCATATGTGGAATTTAAGAAACCAAACAAATGAGCAAAGGGAAAAGAAAGAGAGAGACAAATCAAGAAACAGACTCTTAACTATAAAGAACAAATTGATAGTTACCAGAGGGGAGGGTAGTGGGGGGATAGGGAAAATGGATGATGGGAAAAAATGGTGGCAGGAGAGAGAAATGGGTGGACTTCAGACTTGGCTAAACATGGCTTGGTAATTGGATGTAAGGGGAAGGGGGCAAAGAAGGAGGTAAGGATAATGCCTCGTTTCAGTCTTTAGTAATTGAAAAATGTGGAAAGCGTATTACCTGTGATGAGAAACCCAGAAGGAGGAGATTTGGTGTGGGGACTGATGAATTTAGTTATGGGTGAGCAGACAGCAACATTCAAGTAGAGATGCCCAGTTGGCAAGATTAAATCTCAAAGATGTTTATTCACACCCAGAAAATGAATATCTGGACATAAAAAGTATACAAAGTATAAGAAAGAAGAGGACAAAAAACCACAAAAGTAAGATGGGGATTGGGACTTAATATGGAACTATGAACACAGTACCAAAATTTGAAGAACTGGTATAAATCTTATTTCTGTTTCCTTTTAACTATAAGAACACCTCTGAAGTTTCAAACTTGGGGATAAATTTAGAGCATAAGTGAACAAATGATAAATGCTAACTCTAGGGAGTCCTATTGGCTAGCCTTGGTTTTGCCTATAGGGCATTTGATATCTGAGACCCAGATGAATGACAGTAGGCCTCCAATCTGGCCACTTACTATTCCCAGCATGCCAACAGGCTATTTTATGTTGCTTTATAGGATTCCTTATCTTTTATACATTCAGTGGCTAGGCCAGAACACCCTGAGCCTTGCCTGTCCTGTCTTGCTTGTTTAGAGGATGCTTCCACCTTCCTTGTGCTGATTTGGATTTGCTATTGTGCCAACAGAATGCAATGAATGCAGTAGGCTCTACACTAAAGTCTTGCTCACAGATCACATGGTCTTTATTTTCTAGAATGCGTACTCACAATAGACAGCATTGTTCACAATGCTGCAAGAGCCTTGCTCACAAAAGCACAATAGGAGTTTAGGGGGAGGGCAGGACAGGTGCAGTGGAGACAGCTACATTACTGGGTGTGACAAGGGCTGTGCCCGAGGCAGAATTCAGGGCCTACTCAAAGCTTTGTAGAACATGCCATTTCTGCGCAAATTCATATGAAGCTCCGTTAATCTCCAATAGTTAAAAAAATAAAATAACAGAGAACTTTCCTTATGAGGCAGCATGATTCTCATGAAAAAACACTGGGGTGGAGAATGAAGCAGAGGTTACATGCCCAGCTAGGTCATGGAGCATCCTTGCCATTTTTATCTCTCTGGAATCCAGTGTTTACTCATTTTTCAGCAAAACAGAACACAGTAGCTGGACTTCATAGATTTATGCAGGTAAAAGAACAAAGCTTTGGAATATGATCATTTTGTTATTTTCCAGTTGTAAGATCCTGGCCAGGTTATTCAAGGATTTTATTTTTCTTTACCTTTATAATCAAGATTTTTATTTTTTATTTTTTATTCTTATGTTAATCCCCATACATTACATCATTAGTTTTAGATGTAGTGTTCCATGATTCATTGTTTATGCATAACACCCAGTGCTCCATGCAGAATGTGCCCTCCTCAATACCCACCACCAGGCTAACCCATCCTCCCACCTCCCTCCCCTCTAGAACCCTCAGTTTGTTTTTCAGAGTCCATTGTCTCTCGTGGTTCGTCTACCCCTTCGATTTCCCCCGCTTCATTCTTCCCCTCCTGCTACCTTCTTCTTCTTCTTTTTTTTTTCTTAACACATATTGCATTATTTGTTTCAGAGGTACAGATCTGAGATTCAACAGTCTTGCACAATTCACAGCACTTCCAGAGCACATACCCTCCCCAGTGTCTATCACCCAGCCACCCCATCCCTCCCACCCCAACCCCC
>NW_023270323.1:71129470-71219447 GCF_011800145.1 Mirounga leonina | reverse complement strand
CCCACTCCAGCAACCCTCAGTTTGTTTCCTGTGATTAAGAATTCCTCATATCAGTGAGATCATACGATACATATCTTTCTCTGTTTGACTTATTTCACTCAACATAATACCCTCCAGTTCCATCCACGTCATTGCAAATGGCAAGATCTCATTCCTTTTGATGGCTGCATAATATTCCATTGTATATATATACTACATCTTCTTTATCCATTCGTCTGTCGATGGACATCTTGGCTCTTTCCACAGTTTGGCTATTGTGGACATTGCTGCTATAAACATCGGGGTGCACGTACCCTTTTGGATCCCTACTTTTGTATCTTTGGGGTAAATACCCAGTAGTGCAATTGCTGGATCATATGGTAGCTCTTATAATCAAGATGTTAATACATACCTGTATTGATTCCCATTAACTGCACAGAGAAGTGCCAGGCGTATAATAGTAAGGGCTTGATAAATGTTAGCCATGAGTATTATCAACTTTCCATTATGAATGAAGAAATGGAAATTTAAAGCATTTAAGAAATGTTTTACAGCCTCGTGAGTAGTAACTAGAAATGTTAGGATTTAATCTCAGATCAATCAGAAGTCATTCTCTCCAGCGCTAGGCAAACAGTCTTTTTCCAGAATTCAACCAGAGTAGCACAGGTGGTGACCTTGCAACAGCCTACTTGTCACCAGTAGATCCTGGGTATTTAGATGTCTCCCCCTTATACTCCCTGCCCATATTGGTCTCCTTGGGACTTTTCTTTATCTTGTGCTCATCAAGTATCGAAAAATACATGATATTAATTAAAGCCATTATAAATGCAGTTCAGAGGCATCAAGGTGGGAACAATTTATTTGTCAGCTAAAGGAAAAGCAGTTTGAACACTGGGACAGGCTTCCATGCATGGGTGATAGAATGGAAATTAATGATTACCTACTGCACAGTTCATTTACCCCAAAACCTCCAGGCAGTCATTTGGATCAAGTATATAGAAAATGTTAATCTGGCCTCTAATCTGATGGCAATGATTATTCATGAGGCACAAGAAAAGGGTAATTTTTGAAGTAAATTTCTATCGGTCTGGGCAATGGGGAAAATGTCATACATTCGAGTGAGTTCAGAATTCAAGGGAGATTTTTCATCAAAGAAAGAAAACCAGATTCTCTCCGATAGTTAGTCTAACCTCTACATGGACTCCAGTTGCATATCGTCTTAGCAGGGTGGTTTGGTAGAAAGAGCATTGGGGTAGGTATGCAGACATCTAGATCTTAAACTTGGTTCTCTAAACTTTGTGACCTTGGACAAGTCATATTTACTCTGTGTGTCTCAGTTTCATATTGCATCAAATGAAGCAGCAGGACTTGACTGGAGGATTTTGAACTCACAGATCATGTGTATTTCAAGATTTTTATTTATTAAGTGAATGACACTAACATGTAATTAACTGATATATTTTTATTAATCAGGAATAAATGAAACTGTCAATTTGGGCTTCTAGTCATAGTGAAATAACCCATATGATTGAATTGATTTTCCTTCTTTTTTTAATTATATTATGTTAATCACCATATATTACATCATTAGTTTTTGATGTAGTGTTCCATGATTCATTGTTTGCGTATAACACCCAGTGCTCCATGCAGAACGTGCCCTCTTTAATACCAATCACCAGGCTAACCCATCCTCCCACGCCCCTCCCCTCTAGAACCCTCAGTTTGTTTTTCAGAGTCCATTGTCTCTATGTTTTGTTTCCCCCTCCGATTCCCCCCCTTCATTCTTCCCCTCCTGCTATCTTCTTTTTTTTAAACGTATAATGTATTATTTGCTTCAGAGGTACAGATCTGTGATTCAACAGTCCTGCACAATTCACAGCACTCACCATAGCACATACCCTCCCCAATGTCTATCACCCAGCCACCCCATCCCTCCCATTCCCCACCACTCCAGCAACCCTCAATTTGTTTCCTGAGATTAAGAATTCCTCATATCAGTGAGGTCATATGATACATGTCTTTGTCTGATTGACTTCTTTTGCTCAGCATAATACCCTCCAGTTCCATCCATGTCGTTGCAAATGGCAAGATTTCATTCTTTTTGATGGCTGCATAATATTCCATTGTATATATATACCACTTCTTTATCCATTCATCTGTTGATGGACATCTTGACTCCTTCCATAGTTTGGCTATTGTGGACATTGCTGCTATAAACATCAGGGTGCACATACCCCTTCGGATCCCTACATTTGTATCTTTGGGGTAAATACCCAGTAGTGCAATTGCTGGATCATATGGTAGCTCTATTTTCAAATTTTGAGGAACCTCCATACTGTTTTCCAGAGTGGCTGCACCAGCTTGCATTCCCACCAACAGTGTAGGAGTGTTCCCCTTTCTCCGCATCCTTGCCAACATCTGTCATTTCCTGACTTATTAATTTTGGCCATTCTGACTGGTGTGAGGTGATATCTCATTGAGGTTTTGATTTGGATTTCCCTGATGCCGAGCAATATTGAGCACTTTTTCGTGTGTCTGTTGGCCATTTAGATGTCTTCTTTGGAAAAATGTCTGTTCATGTCTTCTGCCCATTTCTTGATTGGATCATTTGTTCTTTGGGTGTTGAGTTTGATAAGTTCTTTATAGATTTTGGATACTAGCCCTTTATCTGATATGTCATTTGCAAATATCTTCTCCCATTCTGTCGGTTGTCTTTTGGTTTTGTGGACTGTTTCTTTTGCTGTGCAAAAGCTTTTTATCTTGATGAGTTCATTTTTACCAGTGCTTCCCTTGCCTTTGGCAATGTTTCTAGGAAGAAGTTGCTGTGGCTGAGGTCTAAGAGGTCGCTGCCTGTGTTCTCCTTTAGAATGTTGATGGACTCCTGTCTCACATTGAGGTCTTTCAACCATTTTGAGTCTATTCTTCTGTGTGGTGTAAGGAAATGGTCCAGTTTCATTCTTCTGCATGTGGCTGTCCAATTTTCCCAACACCATTTGTTGAAGAGACTGTCTTTTTTCCATTGGACATTCTTTCCTGCTTTGTCAAAGATTAGTGGACCATAGGGTTGAGGGTCCATTTCTGAGCTCTTTATTCTGTTCCATTGATCTATGTGTCTGTTTTTGTGCCAGTACCATACTGTCTTGATGGTGACAGCTTTGTAATAGAGCTTGAAGTCCAGAATTGTGATGCCACCAGCTTTGCTTTTCTTTTTCAACATTCCTCTGGCTATTCGGGGTCTTTTCTGGTTCCATACAAATTTTAGGATTATTTGTTCCATTTCTTTGAAAAAAGTGGATGGTATTTTGATGGGGATTGCATTGAATGTGTAGATTGCTCTAGGTAGCATTGACATCTTCACGATATTTGTTCTTTCAATCCATGAGCATGGAACGCTTTTCCATTTCTTTGTGTCTTCCTCAGTTTCTTTCATGAGTATTTTATAGTTTTCTGAGTACAGATTCTTTGCCTCTTTTGTTAGATTTATTCCTAAATATCTTATGGTTTTGGGTGCAATTGTAAATGGGATTGACTCCTTAATTTCTCTTTCTTCTGTCTTGTTGTTGGTGTAGAGGAATGCCACTGATTTCTGTGCATTGATTTTATATCCTGCCACTTTACTGAATTCCTGTATGAGTTCTAGCAGCTTTGGGGTGGAGTCTTTTGGGTTTTCCACATAAAGTAGCATATCATCTGTAAAGAGTGAGAGTTTGACTTCTTCTCTGCCAATTTGGATGCCTTTTATTTCTTTTTGTTGTCTGATTGCTGTGGCTAGGACTTCTAATACTATGTTGAATAGCAGTAGTGATAGTGGACATCCCTGCCGTGTTCCTGACTTTGGGGTAAAGCTCTCAGTTTTTCCCCTTTGAGAATGATATTCACTGTGGGTTTTTCATAGATGGCTTTTATGATATTGTGGTATGTACCCTCTATCCCTATAGTCTGAAGAGTTTTGATCAAGAAAGGATGCTGTACTTTGTCAAATGCTTTTTCTGCATCTATTGAGAGGATCATATGGTTCTTGTTCTTTCTTTTATTAATGTATTGCATCACATTGATTGATTTTTGGATGTTGAACCAACCTTGCAGCCCAGGGATAAATCCCACTTGGATTCTATGTGCAGTATTCCCCTAGCTCTGGAGTTCTGCCATTCTCATTGATCTGTAAACTTGGTCTTGGTTGGCTGTTCTTGCTGATCTTCTGGGGGAGGGGCCTGTTGCTGTGGTTCCCAAATGTCTTTGCCCGAGGTGGAATTGCCCCTCCCTTGCCGGTCTTGCCTAAGTAATCTGCTCGGGTTTGTTCTCGGGAGCTTTTGTTCCCTGCAAGCTTTCCACAGCTTTGGAGGACGAGAGTGAAAATGGCGACCTCCCAATCTCTGACCTAGAGGAGCCGAGAACTCGGGGTCCCACTCCTCAGTGCGCCCCCAGAGAAAAGCAGTCAATTACTCCCGTCTGCCCGGTCTCCGGCCGCACTCCGTGCTCACCCGGCCTGTGACCAAACGTTTCTATCTCTGGCACCTGACCCCCTGTGGAATCCCAAACCCAGCAGATCCCTGTGATGTGCTCCCATGCAGCAACTCCCGGGGGGAGGAAGGGGAGTTTCCCCGGGTCTGCCGCTCGTTGGGTCCCTGCTGGAGGAGCAGGGGCCCGACTGTGCCAGGGATCACGGTTTATGGCAACCCCGAGCTGAGAGCCCACTCCTCGGCTCCGTCTCTGCAGCCGGCTTCCCCGCTCCGATACCTGGGAGCTCTGCCGCACTCAGGCACCCCCGGTCTTTCTGTGACCCTGAGAGTCCTGAGACAACACTGTCCCATGACGGTTCCACCCCCAGCTTAGCCACTGGAGCAACATCCCTCAGCGGAGCCGACTTTGAAAGTTCTGATTTTGTGCTCCGCAGCTCTATCACTTGCTAGAAGTGGCCCACGGAGGCCCCCTCCCCCGCCGTCTATCCTCCCGAATATCACCTCAGATTCACTTCTCCGTACGTCCTACCTTCCAGAAAGTGGTGGCTTTTCTGTTCATAGTTGCTGCTATTCTTTTCTTCGATCTCCTGTTGAGTTCGTAGGTGTTCAGAATGGTTTGACCCCTATCCAGCTGAATTCCTGGGACCAGACAAAATCCAGGTCTCCTACTCCTCCGCCATCTTGCTCCACCCTAACCGATTTTCCTTCTTTTTTTAATCATTCTGGGCAAGTGCAAAGCAACTCCATGTTTAGATAGTCCAAGAATCCTTAGGGTATGTAAACAGAAGAATCCTTTTGCAGATTTACCACCTCTTCCTCCCAAATTACAGAGCTCCACAGGATATGACCTTGTAGTCCTGACATTAGCTTTTTGATTGTAGTGTCAGGGCCTGACATTAAGCTTTTGAGTGCTGAAGCATCCATTTCAAGACATCTATCCCGAATAAACATATTGCCAGAAATATGACACAGACACTCACAAAACAGACAAATAACCAGGCAGACCTGACCTTGAAGGTCTCCTTCTAGAAGGCCCTGTATGGCCTAGATAACTGACCACTTGAGTGACCCCATTCCTCCCTTCCCACACCCTAATTCCTGTTCTATGCTTTAAATTTGTCAATAAAAGTAAGCCCACAAAAGTGTAGACATCCCACCCTCAGACAAATAAAAGCAGGGCCTTAAGTATAAGTTTTTTCTCTACCTGTGACCTTGCTATGTGCCCTCCAGGACCTGCAAATAACAAGTCTTGTTCCTTAGGGTTCCCTGAGGGTCTTTGCTGAAGTGTATCTTGCAGTCATAATAAGAACCACAGGGCTGGTCCTGTCACAATTTTGGCCCTGGTGGGGAAATGTCTGTGGGGCCTGGCTATGCTGAATATGGGCCCAGGTGAGTGCCTTAGGCATCCCAAGCTGGAGCATCACCATCAACAGACTGGGACAGATCCAATAGTTCTCCTTTTGTACCTCCCACATTATCTGCTGCTACTCTCCCTCACCCAGGGGCCCATAATCACACTGCCTTCCTTTCAACTCTTTAGTCATTAAGTCCTTTCCTGTCCTAAGACTTCATTCACACTGTTTTCTCTGCTTAATATGCTCTTCCTTCAGCTTTGGTTTATTTTTTAAATTTTTTTATTAACATATAATGTATTATTTGTTTCAGAGGTACAGGTCTGTGATTCATCAGTCTTACACAATTCACATTGCTCATCATAGCACATAGCCTCCCCAGTGTCCATCACCCAGCCACCCCATCCCTCCCACCCCCCTCTAATCCAGCAACCCTCAGTTTGTTTTAAATGCTATCTCCTCAATGTGGAGAAAAAGGAAACTCATACACTGTTAGTGGAAGGCAAATTGGTGCAGCCACTGTGGAAAACAGTATGGAGGTTCCTCAAAAAATTAAAAATGGAACTACATAATCCAGCAATTCCACTACTGAATATTTACCCAAAGAATATGAAAACAGTAATTTGAAAAGATATATGCACCCCCTTGTTTATTGCAACATTACTTACAAATTATGGAAGCAGCCCAAGTGTCCATCGACAGATGAATGGACATATACAGTGACAGATATATACACACACAATGAAATATTACTCAGTCATGAAAAGAAAGAAATCTTATCATTTGCAACAACATGGATGGATCTAAAGAGTATGCTAAGTGAAATAAATCAGTCAGAGAAAGACAAATACCATATGATTTCACTCATATGTGGAATTTAAGAAACAAAAAATATGAACCAAGGAAAAAAAAAGAGACAAACAAATAAAAAAACGGACTCTAAAATACAGAGAACAGACTGGCGGTTGCCAGAGGGGAGGTAGGTGGGGGGATGGATGAAATAGGTGATGGGGATTAAGGAGGGCACTTGTAATGAACACTGAGAAATACATAGAATGGTTGAATCTTTATATCTTACACCTGAAGCTAATATAATATTTTATGTTAGTTATACTTAAATTAAAAATAAATTAAAAATTTTAAAAATTCCACCTCCTCAGAGAAGCCTCTATGATCATGTTCTCTAAGCTGATTTTCCCTTGATAATTTCTAATACTTAAGCCTTTTTCTTCTTTATTATCTTTCTAATAGTTTAAATCTATGGATTTATCTATTAATTTACTTATTTGTTGTCTGTCTTCCCCATTTGTATGAAAAATCTTGAAAGCTAGCACCAGGTTTCTTTGGGTATTTTTGTGTGTTTGTTTTTGAACATATTTACCTAATATGGTACCTGGTATGAAAATGGCAGTAATTATTTGTTAGATGGAGAAAGACTTAAACATGAAAGTCTTAGGGCACATGGGTGGCTCAGTCAGTTAAGCATCAGACTCTCAGTTTTGGCTCAGGTCATGATCTCAGGGTCATGGGATCGAGCCTTGCATTGGGCTCTGAGCTGGGTGTGGAGTCAGCTTAAGATTCTCTCTTTCCCTCTCCCCCACACCCTCCCACTTGTGCACCTGCTGTCTCTCTCTCTCTATCAAAAACAAAAAAACAAAACACACACACACACAAATGTGAAAGTCTATAAAACATGAAAAGTAGTTGGGGCATCTCCTCTACAAACTTTGAAAATCTCCAAGAGGTTTTTGTTTTGTTTTGAGGATCAAACTTTAATATTTCAAGGACACTCCCAATGAGTTGCTGACAAGGTTACAGAAGCTTCCATTTATGACACCACAGGAAGAATAAAAAAATCTGAAAGTTAAAGCAATTGCCTTTCTGGATACATAAAAACAATATAATAAAGCATATCACAAAGTGCAAAGAAAGGAGTAAACAAGCAACAGACCGATTGACCTAACAATAGGACAGAGAAGCTCCTTCTGGAGTTCAGAGTTCCAGAAAATAGAGCTGATTCAGCCATGGAATTAGTTGGCCTTAAGGTCCATTGAAACTCAAATAATCTAAGACAGGGTTCTTGAACCTTCCCATTATTTACATTTGGGGCCAGATAATTCATTGTCATCGAGGCTGCCTTATGCATTGTAGGATGTTTAGCAGCATCTCTGACTTCTACTCACTAGATGACAATAGCAAATTTACTCAGATGGCTCCTGGAGAACACAATGTTCCATGGTTGAGAATCACTGATCAAAGATGACAAATTGAACCAAGCACATTATAAGTTACATCGACACTGATACCATTTCTTTTTGCCTATTTTATGAATAGATTTCACTGGCAACAATATTTATAATGATTGTTTTAGGAATGTCCCTTATCTTGCTGTGCAGGTGATGGAATTTTTCAGAAAAGAGTTGTAATAACATTTTTTGACTGATGTAAAAAGAAGAGGACTTTACTAAGAAGCTATTGGAATACCACAAAATTGCCAATTTTGGCTAGAGAACCAGGGGCAGAAGGTGGTCCAGAACAAGGAAGGCTAGGCCACCAGAACCCCAGCCAAATGCATGCTCACTATGAGTTTGGCCTGGCACTGTGGCCATTGTCCACAAATGCTCCACATCCTTGTTTAGTCCCTCCTGTGGTCATCTTAGGTACTGCTATCCTTGCATAGAGAAATTTCTACCACCACCGCCGCTAGAATGCAATCACTGAGGCTCCTGCTTCTTTGTCTTCCTTTTTTCCAGTTCAAAATGAGTGTTGTATGCATCTTATTTGAGACATGTGCCAAGTCCTAAGATGCAAGGGAAGCTAGAAAAGTGTGAACTGGCCTTTTGGCTTCTAAGGTGGGAGGCAGGTTCTGCTGGGTTTAGATTCCAGAAAGCCCCAAAGCAAATCATATGCACTAACCAGGTGATAAAATATGGCAATGATCAAAAATGTTCACAATGAAATGGAACCAGTGGTAGATCCGACTCATGTGTTGAAGGACTAAACATCTGATGTGATGTGGTATATTTATCCCTTTCCAAGACACACGTGGTAGTCTTTTCACCTGAAAGTAACATTCCACAAACTGAGCTTCGCTGTCCTGCCTTTCATTCCCTTGGCTGTGTCTGGGCAGACATGTGAGAGATCAGGTACAGTGATTCCACATCTATCCAGTAATGGATATGCACAGCAAGGCCCATTTCCTTGACGCTATTCCCCAAGGGGTATTGAGATGACTCCTGAACTTGGAAAGGCACATGATGTTCCAGCTGCCAAAGTGCAGCAATGTTTGCTGGGTCTCCAATTTGACCTCATTGCATTTCAATGTGTAACCTCGCCCTCAGTGGGCCAGGCTGCATGACAAATAGGCAGCGCCTTCATGGATAATTCAAGCTCCAGTAGTTTCTCAGCTCAGATGGAACAGCACCGGCTTTGCTAGAGTGGAAAATAGATTATAAACTGCAAACTCATTTATTCTACAAATGTTTGCTGTACTTAGAGAAAGCAGTTTTCCATAATTTTCTTCATTTTCTTCTAGAGTCAAATCGGCTCTCTTTGAACATTTCCTAGTAAAATAGCTCCAGTGAATGTTAGGGCTGGAGATAATGGCAGATCTGTGCTTTGTCTGTAAGAGCAGAGTGGGGACCTAATTTTTCATACATCATTCTTCATTTGGAGTATGCTGACCACAGTTTATCCACAATTAGCTAGGTTATGCTGGAGTGACAATTAACCCCTGAATCTCAGTTACTCAATGCCACAAAAGGTTACTTCTTACTCACACAACAAGTCCAACATGTTTTACCAAGGGATTTTGCTTTATACCATTCAAAGTCACAAATATCTCTAGGGCACTAGATGGGCACAGAGGAGTGATGCCGAACCCAGACTGAACAGAAATACAGAGACTTTCTGGAGGAGCTGAGTCCTCACATAGTGCAAGGATGGGGGTGGGGGTTAGCTAGGGTTTGCTTAACTTTCCTTCAGTGAAGTACCAAACAAGAAAGAACAGGGTGTGTGCAGAGCAGCAATACCTCTAATCATGAAATTAGAGACACAGAGAAGAAGGAGTCAAATTTTGGAAAATCCAAGACATCTCATTGTGTTTTGACCTTACCTTGTGTATGATAGTGAGTCTTTGAAGGAGTTTAAATGGAAGTATGACAGTTTATGACAACCCCGGAGAAGAAGAAGAAGAAGGTAGCAGGAGGGGAAGAATGAAGGGGGGAAATCGGAGGGGTAGACGAACCATGAGAGACGATGGACTCTGAAAAACAAACTGAGGGTTCTAGAGGGGAGGGGGGTGGGAGGATGGGTTAGCCTGGTGATGGGTATTGAGGAAGGCACATTCTGCATGGAGCACTGGGTGTTATGCACAAACAATGAATCATGGAACACTGCATCTAAGACTAATGATGTAATGTATGGGGATTAACATAAGAATAAAAAAATTAAAAATAAATAAATAAATAAATGGAAGTATGAAATGGTCAGATGGTTGCTTCTGAAAAATTCAGTTTGGCAGTAGTGTGAGGAGTAGATTTAGCTGGCAAGGAGACTGATAGATTTTCATAATCCAGGGTGGAGAAATGAGTAAGAAAACTAGTAAGGATGGATAGGAGAGGAAGGATACAAGAAATATTTGGATGCATAAGGGTAAGACTTATTTAATGGTTAGTGGAAGAGAGTGTGATAAAGGTAAAGGAATAAGGCTCCTTGGTTTTTAGTTGGATCACTGTACGGATAATGACCCTGACATACAGAGTATCTTGAGGAATAATGAAATAGATTAGGACCAGTCAAGTTTGAGATGCCAGTGGACATTTTGATGGTGATATTGAGCAGACAGTTTGGCCCCAAATTTTGTGACTCAAGGAAGAAGTCTAGGATTACTATATATTTTGGAAGGTACCAGCAGATGGGTGGCAGTAGAAATCTCCAAAGTGGATAAGTCATCCTTTTAGCGATATGAATACTGAGGGGATTAGCAGCCCAAGAATAAAAGTTCATGAAGCACCTCCACTTGAGGGGTGCAAAGTGGAATATGAAGGAGACAATTAAGTAGACTGAAAGGGACCCAACACAGAAGTAGAAAAACCACCAAGAGTTTGATGGGTCAAAGACATCAAGGGATTAGATTAGCTAAAGAACATGAGTCATCCATTGGTATTAAATGTAGTAGAATAATCCATGAAAGTAAAGGCAGAAATGTATCCATTACATTTATTATTTATTTATTTTTATTATTATTATTATTATTTTAGTTTCAGAGGTAGAGTTTAGTGAGTCTTCAGTTGCATATAACACACAGTGCTCATTACATCAAGTGCCCTCCTTAATGTCCATTACCCAGTTACCCCACCCCCCACCTACCTCCCCTCCAGTAACCCTCAGTTTGTTTCCTATAATTAAGAGTCTCTTATGGTTTGTCTCCCTCTCTGATTTTGTCTTATTTTCTTTTTCCCTCCCCTATTATTCTCTGCCTTGTTTCTTAAATTCCACATGTGAGTGAAATCATATGATTATTGTCTTTCTCTGACTGACTTATATTGCTTAGCATAATACCCTCTAGTTCTATCCACATCGTTGCAACTAGTAAGATTTCATTGTTTTTTTTTTATGGCTGAGTAATATTCCAATGTATATGTATACCATGTCTTCTGGAAAATAGTATAGAGGTTCCTCAAAAGGTTAAAAACAGAGCTATTCTATGACCCAGCAATTTCACTACTAGGTATTTACTCAAAGGATACAAACAGTGATCCGAAGGGGTACCTGAACCCCAATGGTTATAGAAGCAATGTCCACAATAGCCAAAATATGGAAAGAGCCCAGATGTCCACTGACAGATAAATGGATAAAGAAGATGTGATATCCATTACATTTAATAACCATAATGTAATTGACCTTTTTAGTCTGCATCAATTACAGTGGGTCACCAAATATTTATTTATTTGTTTTGAATTGCCAAATATTTATTAAGCAGGTACCATGGATCAGGCTCTGGGCTTAGTACTGAGAATCAGGGTGAATCAAAAATATGTAGTCAGGTCCTTATAGAGCTTAAAATCAAATGTGGGTTACAGACAATAAATGGTCCCACACAACAATATATAATTAAATGTTGTTAAGCATTATGAAGACAAATATTTAGCAATAAACTGGAAGTGAATATGTATTATTCTTCTAAGACTATAATGAAGGATAAATGTAGAGACTGAACTGTACTTATAGACGGGGGTGCCATCTAATTGTCAAGGAAGGGTTTTAAGATGAAAAAGATCTCAATGAGTTTATAGACTAAAGAAACAAAAATGCACGGAAATAAAGACATAGGAAAAAGAGGCAATCGTTAACAGATCAAAGTCTGGAAGAAGCAAAGGAGCTCAATGCTTCTTATAGAAGATTTGGCTTTATTTAAGAGGACAGCTGCCCCTCTGAAAGGAGAAAGACAAGCTGAAAAGGAGAATGCAAAATTTGTCTGGTGGGTCTGATATTCTCAATGAAGTAGGAATCAAGTTTATCTGACGAGGGTGGGGCAGGTGGCATTTAAGTAGAAACAGAGTTTAGGAAAAAAAGAAAAATGAGTAACTCTTTAAAAGTAAAGAAGCTATTTGGTTTTTAAAAGAAGCTCAGAGCTTGCTGATGCATTTAGGCTGAACTTATTTAATGACCTCTGATTCAGTGACAAGGTCATGTGTTCCTCACACTTAGGTTCATAACAAGGCAATGTATGCCAGTATCTCTTATAGTTGAATTGTGGACCATGTGACTGAGTTCCAAGAAATGGAAAGTGGACAGAAGTAATGTAAATTACTTCCAGGCTTGGGAAGTATGCTACATGACTCTCTAGCCCTTGGAGAACACAAGTTCCAGATGTTGGGTCCCTGAATTATCACCAGGAAGACAGCGTCCAAGAAGAGATACAGTTATTCAGTTGCACTATGATGTGAATGAGAAACAACTTCTTTCTTGTTTAAATCACTGAGATTTATTGGTGTATTTGTTATTTTCACATAATCTAGCTTGTCTTAATATAACCACTGTTAAGATGTTGTATTAATTTATTCATAATATATTCATCCAACAATTATTATAATTTTTAGTATGATTGTTATTTGCTTTATAGTTGTTGATTCTATTTTTTTTCAAAGATTTATTTATTTGAGAGAGAGAGAGTGAGGAGGGGTAGGGGCAGAGGGAAAGGGAGAGGGGAAGCAGACTCCCTGCTTAGCTCAGAGCCTGATGCAGGGGGTGGGGGGCTCCATCTCAAGACCCTGAGATCATGACCTGAGTTGAAATCAAGAGTCAGACGTTTAACCTACTGAACCACCCAGGTGCCCCATATTGTTGTTTTTTTTTGATCAGGGAAGGATTTAAAAAGACACTCTTGTGCTTATTACTTACATGTCTTGATGTTTCTTTTAGAAAACAATGGATCAAGGTCTGATGCATAGGATTTGGGCAAAAACAGCACTTCTTAAAAGCACAATTTGCCATATTGATAAGATCCTACCCTCCACCACTTGGACCCATTTCCCAACTGATTTCTTTATTTTCAAGAGCAAATTGCTCCTCTCTACATGTTCATCAGAACATAGGTCTCCTCAAAGAGGCAGGTATTGATTGGCAAAGACAACAAAACAAAGTAATTCTACTTCTTGCAGTAAATAACTATAATTCCTGATTGTCTCGGATTGAATAGAACATGTAATATGAGGCTTTTCAGAATCCAAGAGTCCAGGGTCATAGGACTTAGAGGCTATCTACTTTAGCCCTTGTTTTCTTTACATGCAAGGGCTTTCCCTACCCTGTTCTCTTTCCTGCATGAAATCCTCGAGATTGTTTATCTTCCCTTTCACCACTGCTGGGGTTTTTCACTGTTCTTAGTGCAGATAAAAGCACACTGCTAGGCATAGAACAGGCAGGTTAGTGCTCAAGCAAATGAGTGTTTGAAACCCTTTTCTGAAATTTTTCCTCTGTGATTTTGAAGACATTCCTAAACATACTAGCTTCATAATCTTTGTAATCTTGGGAAATGATTTAACCTTTTTAAGTCTCATTTCTTCATCTATGGAATGACTATTCCCATTCCCATCCCCAATGGGAGTAAAAATTACATTAAATAATAATTGTAACACACTTTGTATGGATTTTAACACATAGTCTTAAAGATTACTTATAATTACCAAAAGGTTAGTTATCATATATGAGTGCCTAATATACGATGAGGATTTTTTGGATCTGTTTTTAGAGATTGTCTCTAATCCCTTAAAGAGTGCTGTCAAATAGAACTTTTGGTGATGATGGAAGTGTTCTACATTCATATGGCCCAATAGGATATCCCCCGGCATGTTCACGTGAGCACTTCAAATGTGGCTTGCACAACTGAGGAATTGATTTTTAACGTTATTTAATTTCAAATAACTTAAATTTCAATAACTACACTGGGTTAGTGGCAACTATATTGGCCATCACAACCTCAGAGTGACGATCAAAACAGACAGCCTCTTCCTTTTACAAAATAGAAAACAGTGTCAGAAATGTGAGGTAAGTTGTTTAGGGTTATTCAGCTAGCAAATAAATGAGCTGGGATATGAGTCTACCCATTCCTTGTCCATGCTCTTGTCTCTTCAACTTATTGCTTCTAAGAACCTTAACATTTATGAATACCTCAGTTCCCTCATGTGCATTTATTTTGAGTAGCTTCCCTTCCCTGAGACAATAACCATCAAATCTAGGAAAAGACTTGAGAAGTAGCTTAGTTCAGCTTCTTTCTGTCTAACTTGGGAACGTTCTCTTTATTTTCCCACAGGTGAGCTTTCAACCTCTTCCCTAATACCACCACTGTCGGGTGACTTGTGACCTCATAGCGTCACACATGGGGTTATTAAAGTGCTGCCTTATCATGTATTAAACTGCAACATGCTTCCATGAGTCACAAGATAAATGGCCAAAATCAGATGAAGCTACTAAGACTGTGCTTCCTCAGCTCATCAGCATCACTGTCCAGCAGCCAAAATCATGTACAGGTTGTCTTATGTTGCACCTGCTGAGAAGGCTACAATGGGGAAGAAGTGATGAGTGTGGGGAGGTTCAGATCCACCAGAAGCCAACCCAGGAAATTTATCACAATGGCGTGTGCTAATCTTAGGACATTTTGTTAGAGCAGAACTCACTTACTCCTATGAATGTGTTCCTGTTAATGACTAACACACCTGGAAGAAAACAGAGTCACAGGCTAGTTCAAATAAAGGGTGAGGGAATGAGCAGAGAAAGAGATTAAGACTGGAAAAATAGTTGTGTAGTTGTTCAGTAAGAGAACCAGGACATTCTGTTTTACTAACAAACATACTACTCCCTCTTAGTTTGGAGGGTGCTGCTTCCATCATGGTTCTGCAAGAGACCACCTGGGAAGACACAGTGGTTCAGCAGAAAGAGTTCAATACCAGAGTCAGAAAATGCAGCTCTTCCCAACACTTCTAGATTCCCATGTTCAGCCCTCTCTTCATAGCAGCTGATTCTTCTCAAGTTTTGGAATTTTGTCATCTTACCCCATCACACTTAACAGATGCTATTTGCTCTACATGAAAGAGACATTAGAAACTCTTGAAGCTACTAGAAGTTCTTCTAGTATTTGTCACTGAACATACAAACCACTCTCCGAGACTTTCCTTTTTGCTTCCTTGCTTTCCTTCTTTCTTTCTTATGAAGAAAGAGTAATCTCTCCTGCCTTCTCAGGATCCTCACTGTACTGATTTGACATACTCTCCCTTGTTAACTTCAATATTTCCCCCTTTGTAGACACATTTCACCAGACTTTGAACCTGCTCAAGTCTCTCTCATTTGAAACATCCACCCCACACTCACACCACTCCCAACACACACCTCAAAACCTTCAACCACCCATCTCTCTCCAGTTTATAACTCTGCTGCTCCTCAACATCGCATTAGTCTTCTCAAAGGCATTGCCCGAACTGGCTGCCTCTATATCCTTATTTCACACTCCTTCTTCAACTCAATGCAATTTAGATTTATAGCACCATTCTATTAGAATTACTCTCACCAATGTCACCAAACACCAATACATTCTTAATCAAAAGGGCACTTTTGGTCCTTTTCTGAATGAACTCTTAGAGAAATATACCCTATTTATATGCCCTGTTTACTACCTTTTCTTCTAGGAAACGCTCCCCTCTGTGAACTCACACACTCTACTTTGCTTTCCTGGCTATTCTTCTCTGGTTTCCTCTGTGAGGCCCTACTTATCTAAATAGACCTAATCTCAGGACAGAGAAAGGTCTTGGTTCAATTTGCCATACATGTGCAGTTGTTGCATGGGACTCTATCCTACGTGCCCCCCCAACATGTCCTTTTCTTTTTTTTTTTCTTTTAGGTAGGCTCCCTGCTCAGCATGGAGCCCAGTGTGGGACTTGAACTCACGACCCTGAGATCAAGACCTCGGCTGAAATCAAGAGTCAGATGCTTAACTGACAGCCATCCAGGCATTCCTATACATCCTATTCTTTTTTTTTTTTTTAAGATTTTTATTTATTTATTTGAGAGAGAATGAGAGAGAGCACATGAGAGTGGGGAGGGTCAGAGGGAGAAGCAGACTCCCCGCCGAGCAGGGAGCCCGATGCGGGACTTGATCCAGGGACTCCAGGATCATGACCTGAGCCGAAGGCAGTCGCTTAACCAACTGAGCCACCCAGGCGCCCTATCAATATATCCTATACATCCTATTCTTAAGGCTTCAATTTACTCTCCCAAGCTTTCTATGTCAGCATCTTTTGCTTATATAGATCCAATCCAATCCCTACTGAGTTCCACCATCCATAAATCAAATTATTAATAGACATCTCATACTTCAAAAGCTCAAGATGATGAGTTTACTCATCAGAAAACAGTATCACTTTTCATTCAGTTTCCCAAGCTTGAAATTTGGGAAAGATTTTGACCTTTACTTTCTTTTCTACATTCAATCAGTCACCAAATTTTCTGGATTCTACCTCTTAAATATTTCATAAATCTCCTCTCCATTCCCAGTTTCCACCTTAGTCGAGACTACTGTCATCATTCTTCATCTGGACTATTGCAACCATCGATCAACTTTTCTTTGTTTTCTTTATTTTCTCTTGTTCTCTTCCAATCTGTCCTCCACATTGCTTTTACAGTGATTTTTTAAAGCCAAATTGAACATGTCATTCTTTCCATAAAATACTTCAACAACTTCCTATTGCCCTGTTTTTGATCAGTCTTACCTGAATTCTATCCTCTCTCTTTCATGACTGCTTTGTTTCTCTTCTCCTACATGTACTCTTAACTTCTAGGCACCCAAATATCTTTAATTTCCTCTATCACAGGTTGACTCTAATTTCCTAAGCTCCAGTTACTTCCAAGAGAAGAACACTCTTAACACTTGTTTTGGCAGGAATATCACAGAATTCAATAATGGTAGGCTCCTACTTGTGGAGGAAGCCTACCAATTTGTACCACTCTCCTTTATTCCACTGATGCATAGTTGATGCGATCAGGTACTCCTTTTCTGCAATCAAAGACAAAAAGAACTCAGAGTCTGGTGCTCTGCTAGTGAGGTGACATAGAGATATCCTTGACCCTGGCAGCACTTAGTTTCTCAGAGGTAATTTCATAGCATTGGCAGAATAAGAAGGTTATCACTCAAAATGGCACCTGGCCACTTACTCACTGGACAAATTAAACTAAACATGGAACCTTCAAATGCTAGCTAGAAAAGAAAAATTAATGATGCTAGTTACTGGCTGGGTTTCAGGCAGGAGGTTAAAAATCTGGCTTTGGCTACTGATATTACCATTGGTAATACTGGTTGACATAGAAAAGAGGAACTATAGATAACTAAAGGAGAGAAGGGACTAGGCGACAAATGTGTCTTTGACTCTTGTCTCGAGCTGAACTATTCTCTCATCACTTGAATCATTTCCATGATAATCAAGGCAGTGTGAATGTAAAGCAGAATCCAAATTTTGTCAGTACATCATATTGTTCCCCAGCAGGTAAGGGTCTTAATGAGTTCTTTCTTTCCTTGTTAAGTATCTCCTATAATTGATCTTGGCAGGAAAATGCCACCAGAAAAGCTCAAAAACCAGACTAGGTACAACAAATTTAAAGCCAGTTTAGATGGACAAGCATTATAAAAAACAAGGTTCTTTTATTCTGTAATCTGTGCCTTCTGGAAGTCTGCAACCACTTTATTTTTTTTTTAAGATTTTATTTATTTATTTGATAGAGACACAGCCAGAGAGGGAACACAAACAGGGCGAGTGGAAGAGGGAGAAGCAGGCTTCCCGCCGAGCAGGGAGCCTGATGCGGGGCTCGATCCCAGGACCCTGGGATCATGACCTGAGCCGAAGGCAGACGCTTAACGACTGAGCCACCCAGGTGCCCCATTCTGCAACCACTTTAAACATACATAACTAACACACAGGATGTAGCTGAAGAATTATGTGCAGGAAAATCCTCTCTTGAGCTTAGATAACGTATGACTTAAGAATGTTTGGGCATGTTATAGTAACTGAGGGATGGACTTGCAGGAACTGTTTGTATTTGAAGGAAGGGACTTGAGCGGGCACCTGAAGACAGAGTGAGAATGACAAGCATGGTAGGTGTCTTTGCCTTACACCAATTCCATGAACTCCTCCCTGAGATCTCTGGAAAGGCAGTATAGTACAGTGGTTATAAATGGGGGCTCTGCAGTCAACCTGCCTGGGTGTTAAATTGGGTACCCAGTCATTAGCTCATTGTGAGTTCTGGGACAAATAATTTATACCTTCTCAGTTTTTTTTTTTTAAGATTTTATTTATTTATTTGACAGAGAGAGACACAGCGAGAGAGGGAACACAAGCAGGGGGAGTGGGAGAGGGAGAAGCAGGCTTCCCGCGAGCAGGGAGCCCGATGCGGGGCTCGATCCCAGGATCCTGGGATCATGACCTGAGCTGAAGGCAGACGCTTAATGACTGAGCCACCCAGGCACCCTATACCTTCTCAGTTTTATTCCTTGTCCATTAAATAGAGATAATATAGGGGCATTGTGAAACTGAAACAAAATCTTCCATGTTTAGAATGTAGCACAGAGCTTATGACAGAGTATGCACATAATGCACATTAGCAATTAACATTAGGGATTATGGATAAATAAGCTTTAAGCACAAACCAAAGAAGTGGTTCCTAAGAGAATCTCTAAGAGGCAGAGGGATGGTGGTGACTGCTTCAATACTAAAGTGTGACTTTGTGTGGGAGGAGGATTTTCAACACCTACTCCTGGAAATGTAGCTCAATTCTTCTATCACAGGGGGAGACATCATCAGAAATACCAGGAGAAGCCCCTCCCTGGGGGTAGATTTTGGTGTTCTCTGAGAACCCTGTCCCCATTGGCAGGGATGAGCACTCTGAACAATTTGTGGACAAATAACACTAGTAAGGGAGAAGGGGAGAAAGATGCAGATCCATGTGGGAATTCTCTCTTGATTCCATGGTGGATTTGGTCATTACCAATCCTGGGTAAGCCACTGTGGCAAGAATCAAAGGAATTTGAGTTATTATTAAAGTGACTCCATTTATCCCCATGAGTGTGAGATTTCAAAGACAAAAACCAGAAAACAGGTGGTACATGCTTTAGCATGTTGCAATGCCCTCCCTACCAGATGATCCAGTGTCTCCAGATGAGATTTCTGAATTAAATGTCTGCTTACTCCCTTGCTTCAAAACCTCCATAATTTAACACACATTCTTCTCAATCTAGCCCTAACCCTGCCTTCACAGTTTTTTTTTTATAATTTTTTTTAAATTTTTTATTGTTATGTTAATCACCATACATTACATCATTAGTTTTTGATGTAGTGTTTCATGATTCATTGTTTGGTGTAACACCCAGTGCTCCATGTAGAACATGCCCTTTTTAATACCCATCACCAGGCTAACTCATCCCCACACCCCTCACCCCTCTAGAACCCTCAGTTTGTTTCTCAGAGGCCATAGTCTCTTGTGGTTCGTCTCCCCCTCCGATTTCCCCCCCTTCATTCTTCCCCTCCTGCCATCTTCTTCTTCTTCTTCTTTTTTTTTCTTAACATATATTGCATAATTTTTTCAGAGGTACAGATCTGTGATTCAAGAGTCCTGCACAACTCACAGTGCTCACCATAGCACATACCCTCCCCAATGTCTATCACCCAGCCACCCCATCCCTCCCACCCCCCACCACTCCAGCAACCCTCAGTTTGTTTCCTGAGATTAAGAATTCCTCATATCAGTGAGATCATATGATACATGTCTTTCTCTGATTGACTTATTTCGCTCAGCATAATACCCTCTAGTTCCATCCACGTCATTGTAAATGGCAATATTTCTCTTTTTTTGATGGCTGTATAATATTCCATTGTATGTATATATACCACATCTTCTTTATCCATTCATCTGTCGATGAACATCTTGGCTCTTTCCACAGTTTGGCTATTGTGGACATTGCTGCTGTAAACATCAGGGTGCATGTACCCCTTTGGATCACTACATTTGTATCTTTGGGGTAAATACCCAGTAGTGCAGTTGCTGGGTCATAGGGTAGCTCTATTTTCAACTTTTTGAGGAACATCCACACTTTTTCTGGGGGTGTGGGGGGATGGGTTAGCCTGGTGATGGGTATTAAAGAGGGCATGTATTGAATGGAGCACTGCGTGTTATATGCAAACAATGAATCATGGAACACTACATCAAAAACTAAATATGTAATGTATGGTGATTAACATAACATAATAAAAAAATAAAGCAGATCTGCCCCACACCCAGTCACTCCCAGGCACTCTCTACCACTCTCTCTTACATTACTTTATTTTACCCGTACCTGATATCATCTCATTTATTTGTTTACCAATTTATTTTCTTTCTACCACCAGAAAGTGTTTTGATGGTAGTGATCATCAGGTTTATTTATTGCCGCACCTCGAGCACCTTGACAATGCCTAATGCACAGTAACTGCTCAATAAACATTTGTTGACTGTCATCCCCACTAGACAGTGATTCTTTAGGACAGAAGCTGTGCCTTTGCATCCTGAGATCCTAATACAAAGTTTGTCACATGTTATGTGCTAAAATATATATTTATCAAATCCATGACATTTTTAATTAGCCAATCAAGAACTGATTGTGCATTGGGAGGTCAACAAGGCAAGCAGTTCTGTGGAGTGTAATTACTGGGGAGGGTGTCCAGTAGAGACTGGCCAGAAGAAAGCAAGGAATTGATTAAGATACTAAAGAAAGGAAACCTGGTGCCTTGCACAAAGTACAAGCTCAACATATGTTCATAACATTGACTTAACAAAATGGGTCTTATACTTCAACACTAATTCACTTTTTAAAAAATACTATTTTAAACCTGTCGTAGAATCACCTGCTGCTTCATTCAAGTGGGGGGTGAGTTGCTCTGTGACAGGTGTCCGACAACATGCTAATAGCTGAATCTATTCAATGCACAATGTTGACTTTCAGTAACGCTTTCTTTTTCTTCCTCACCCCACCCCCACTTCATAAAAAGAATGCCACTCTCCTGAGAGCATCACAATGGCAGTCCACAAATGAACCTTCTTCCTTTGAGAGAGACTAACTGTAGGGGAAAAGATAATTACTTAGTTCCTTTATCTCCAAATTATTTGTAATAAAATCTGAAATCACACCACAAGGTCTTTCATGAGGATGTCATAAATTAAGATGCATCGGCGTATCTGGTGCATCTGTTCCAATCTCTGGCCCTTTGTCTTCTGCAAAGAGCACACCAACCTCAATACCCAGCAGACAGCATTTACGCAAATGATGTCGTGGTCTATAGCATTAATATTCAGTGATTGTCTATCATAGACACCTTACTGTACATCTGTTATGCAAATGTATGTTAATTCCGACTCCCTGACAGCTGCCTAGCTTCCCTCCCTAAAATGATCTTTTCCATTTTGAAGTTTGCAATCTGTTCCCAAAAATGTTAATCCAACAATTAGCTGAAATTGCTAAACAGAAATTGTACATGTTCAGTCTAAAATAGAAGGTAGCATTTTAAAATAGATGGTGAACCTTCTTCCCACATCGTTTATTTTTTATGTGCTTCCACACAGTGTAAACATTGATCTCTACACAGCTTGGCTTGGGGCAAGTGGCAGGTTTACCTACCCCAATCCTAGGAGTTTGACAAGAAAGAATGATATCATCATTCCTGTCATTCAAAGCACTTTGTCCTCAAAGATGCTTTCAGCGATACACAGCGTTTTTCTCTGTGTCTGAAACTTCTCTGTTTTCCCCACCAAAATGATTAGTATCAAGCACTTGGATATTAATAAGCGACAACACAAAAACATAAAGAGACCAATGATTGAGGAAAGAGATCTAAGAGAACATCCCATGAGACACAAAAGACAGTAGACAGTCTCTCTGTACATGTTGGATGGATGTTAAATAGAAGATACTTCCCTATTTACTATCTTTATTCATTCTGAGGAATAGGTGAAGGGCTTTGGAACAGTAATAGAAATATCCGTTAAGACCTCAAAAGGGATTATGGTGCTTAAGAGGATGAAACAAGAGAAGTTACATTAAACATTAAGTGAAAATCAAGACCAAATAAGAACTTATATGTGCTAGTCACAGTGCTGGACATGTGAGTTGACACTCAACAACATTCTTGGGAGGTGGGGATCGTTATACAGCCCAATTTCATAATGGGGAGCAGAGCAAAGAGGGACTTCTGCAGGCCCATAAAGTTTCCATGACCCTCATCCATTATTTTTTTCCAGGTCTCTATTGTGAGGAAGAACACAGACAAAATGTACAGCTACATAATGTGTACAGTGAAGTAGAAGTCACAGGCTTCTGCTTTAATGGGGCTATTTCTATCCCTGTTCCAAATGGATATCTGATGCTTGGCCTTCTGAAAATCCAAAGCCTGACAAAGGAAAATGAACTTGAATTGGCTCTGCTCCAGAGATCTGGAGGACAAGTTTCTTCAAGGATATTTATAAATGGGGCTCCTCTCTTATCATAGTAGTACATTTCTAAAATGATGTTGCTAAACCAGGTGAGTTCCAGGGTTCTATTCTAGTCTAACACTTTTTATTTGCATTTACTGCTACATTAGTAATGAGGCAATGAGTAAATAAAATACATTAAACTTATCTTGGCTATATGATACACCTTCACTGATTTTCAGTGATTCTATCTTTCAGATGGATATGGTAAGACACTCATTAGTTCCAACAGGAATCTTTTATTGTTATTATTATTTTAAGAGATTCCAAGATTTTTATTTTTTTATTTTTATTGTCTTTTTTTTTCTTAATTTTTTAAAATTTTGTTATGTTATGTTAATCACCATACATTACATCATTAGTTTTTGATGTAGTGTTCCATGATTCATTGTTTGGTGTAACACCCAGTACTCCATTCAGTACATGCCCTCTTTAATACCCATCACCAGGCTAACCCATCCCCCCACCCCTCACCCCTCTAGAACCCTCAGTTTGTTTCTCAGAGGCCATAGTCTCTTGTGGTTCATCTCCCCCTCAGATTTCCCACCCTTCATTCTTCCCTTCCTGCTATCTTCTTCTTCTTCTTTTTTTAACATATAATGTATTATTTGTTTCAGAGGTATAGATCTGTGATTCAACACTTATACAATTCACAGCACTCACCATAGCACATACCCTCCCCAATGTCTATCACCCAGCCACCCCATCCCTCCCACCCCCACCACTCCAGCAACTCTCAGTTTGTTTCCTGAGATTAAAAATTCCTCATATCAGTGAGATCATATGATACATGTCTTTCTCTGATTGACTTATTTTGCTCAGCATAATACCCTCCAGTTATATCCACGTCATTGCAAATGGCAAGATCTCATTCCTTTTGATGGCTGCATGATATTCCATTGTATATATATACCATATCTTCTTTATCTATTCATCTGTCGATGGACATCTTGGCTCTTTCCATAGTTTAGCTATTGTGGATGTTGCTGCTATAAACATCGGGGTGCACATACCCCTTCGGGTCCCTACATCCATATCTTTGGGGTAAATACTAAACCCAGCAGAAGAGAAATAATAAAGATCAGAGCAGAAATCAATGAAATAGAAACCAAAAGAACAGTAGAACTGATCAACAAAACTAGGAGCTGGTTCTTTGAAAGAATTAACAAGATTGATAAACCTCTGGCCAGACTTATCAAAAAGGAAAGAGAAATGAACCAAATAAATAAAAGCATGAAAGAAAGGGGAGAGATCACAACCAACATCAAAGAAATACAAACAATTATAAGAACATATTATGAGCATCTCTAGGCCAGCAAATTAGATAATCTGGAAGAAATGGATGCATTCCTAGAGATGTATAAACTACCGAAATTTTTTTCTTTTTTTAAATTTTATTGTGTTATGTTAATCACCATACATTACATCATTAGTTTTTGATGTAGTGTTCCATGATTCATTGTTTGCATATAACACCCAGTGCTCCATTCAATACATGCCCTCTTTAATACCCATCACCAGGCTAACACCTCCTCCCACCCCTTCCCCTCTAGAACCCTCAGTTTGTTTCTCAGAGTCCATAGTCTCTCATAGTTTGTCTCGACCTCTGATTTTCCCCCTTCATTTTTCCCTTCCTACGATCTTCTTCTTGTTTTTTAACATAAAATGTATTATTTGTTTCAGAGGTACAGGTCTGTGATTCAACAGTCTTACACAATTCACAGCGCTTACCATAGCCATACCCTCCCCAATGTCTATTACCCAGCCACCCCATCTCTCCCACCCCCCACCACTCCAGCAACTCTCAGTTTGTTTCCTGAGATTAAGAATTCCTCATATCAGTGAGATCATATGATACATGTCTTTGTCTGATTGACTTCTTTTGCTCAGCATAATACCCTCCAGTTACATCCACGTCGTTGCAAATGGCAAGGTTTCATTCCTTTTGATGGCTGCATAATATTCCATTGTATATATATACCACTTCTTCTTTATCCACTCATCTGTCAATGGACATCTTGGCTCTTCCCATAGTTTCGCTATTGTGGACATTGCTGCTATAAACATCGGGGTGAACGTACCCCTTCGGATCACTACATTTGTATCTTTGGGGTAAATACCCAGTAGTGCAATTGCTGGGTCATAGGATAGCTCTATTTTCAACTTTTTGAGGAACATTCACACTGTTTTCAAGAATGGCTACACCAGCTTGCATTCCTACCAACACTGTAGGAGGGTTCCCCTTTCTCCGCATAATAGATTAGTGCCACACACTAGATTTTGGCTGTATTTTGGTCTGTTAGAAGAAACTGTCTCCCAAATTTTAAAGAAAGAAAGCCTGTATGTGTACAAAAATAAGGGTAAATACGATGAAGGGATGGAATATGACTGTAAGGATGAAAATTATGAAAGATTTTATAAATGGAATTGATAAGAAGTTCATTGAAAAAAGAAAGAAGAGAAATTTAAAAAAAAAAAGGGAGAGAATGTGATCAGGCAGGAGACTAGAATAAAGCCATACACTAAAGATTTAGGGTATATTTTGGTCTGTTAGAATAAACTGTAACCCAAAATTTTAAATAGAGAACAACTTATATATATACCAAAACTAAAGTTAACTACAACGAAGGGATAAAATATGACTCTAAAAATGAAAAATAAAAAAGATTTTTAAAAAAGGGATTGATAAGATGGTTGAAAAGGGGAAAAGAAAATTAAAAAAAAAGAAAAAGACAAAAAAGAAAATTAAAAAAATTAACTTTGAAAGACTAACGAATCAGGGGGGAAAAATCCATGAATTCTATGTGCAGTATTCCCCTAGTGCTGGCGTTCTGCTGTTCTCATTGATTGGTAAGCTTGGTCTTGGCTGGCTGTTCTTGCTGATCTTCTGGGGGAGGGGCTGTTGCAGTGGTTCTCAAATGTCTTTGCCGGAGGCGGAATTGCCCTGTCCTTTCTGGGGCCAGGCTAAGTAATCTGCTCGGGTTTGCTCTCCGGAGCTTTTGTTCCCTGCAAGCTTTCCCTACAGCTTTGGAGGACAAAAGTGAAAATGGCAGTCTCCCAATTTCTGCCCTGGAGGAGCTGAGAACTTGGGGCCCCACTCCTCAGTGCACCCCCAGAGAAAAGCAGTCACTCACTCCTGTCTCCCCAGTATCCGGCTGCACTCCATGCTCACCCGGCTTGTGACCAAGCATTTCTATCTCTGGCACCTGACCCGTTTGGAGTCTCCAAGCCCAGCAGATTCCTGCGGTGTGCTCCTGCGCCGCTCCTCCCGGGGGAGGAAGGGGAGTCTCCCTGGATCTGCCACTTGTTGGGTCCCTGCTGGAAAAGCAGTGGTCTGACTGTGCCGCAGATCACAGTTTAAGGCAACCCTGAGCTGAGAGCCTACACCTCGGCTCTGTCTTTGCAGCTGGCTTCTCTGCTAGGATACCTGAGAGCTCTGCCACACTCAGGCACCCCTGGTCTCTCTGTGACCCCAGGGGTACTGAGACCACACTGTCCCAGCGAGGGTTCCACCCCCCCTCCCCCTGCTTAGCCACTGGAGTGACGTCCCTCAGCGGAGCCAACTTCTAAAAGTTCTGATTTTGTGCTCCATGGCTCTATCACTTGCCAGTAGCCAGCTGAAGGAGGCTCCCTCCCCCCGCCATCTATCTTCCCTGAATATCTCCTTGGGTTCACTTCTCTGCTCGTCCTACCTCCCAGAGTGGTCGCTTTTCTGTTCAGAGTGTTGCTCCTATTCTTTTCTTTGATCTCCTTTTGAGTTCCTAGGTGTTCAGAATGGTCTGATCCCTATCTAGCTGAATGCCTGAGAACAGCTGAAATTTAGGTCACCTACTCCTCTGCCCTCTTGCTCCTCCCTGCCGAGATTCCAAGATTTTTTAAATGTTATAACTCCATTTTATTTCCACATCATTCTAATAAACTTGATCTTAGATTCTATAATCAGCAGTTATAACTTCTCATTTAAATGCTATCATTTGAGTAAGATAGGGTGGAAAAATCTCACAAATTATTCTGAAGGGCCAAATGCTGCTTTATGCAGCTTTATCTAGATGCTGAATTTTTTTAAACTAATGTATATAGAGAACTCACCGCAAGTCACATCCAATTAAGTTTTACTAATATATATATATATATGGAAACAGACACATGAGGAGGTTAAGTATTTTGTCCAAGTTTATTTGGCTAGTAAGCAGGATAGCTGAGGTTTGACCCCAGACCAAATCTCTTGCTTCCTTTTTATGTTGCCACCCTATATGTTATCTTCTCAATTTTCTTTCAAAGAAGAAAAAAATTGTAATAAATAGTCAAGTGTATCTTCCAAATATTAGGTGGTGTGATACAGTTTTCTTGTGTGTGTTTATCTTGACCCAGTTTGGAGGTCCTGGCTGGAAACTGATCAGTTGTTCCTACTGAGTGTCCATTTCAAAACCCCATCCTCTTCCTTTATCGGGATCTCATACTTCATACCTGCCTTAATTGCCCCAAGGCCATATACCAGACAACAAAGGGCAGCCCTTAGGCCCCAGAGTCTGCTGAAATTATTTACATTATTTACATTAGCTAATCCGAAGCCTGCTTGCCTTGCCTTGTTCATTCCTCCCTGCAGGAACCATAATACAAGTACTTGCTCACAATTTCTCTGTCTGTCTCGTGACTGACCCTGGTGCTTCCCCATGTGGCCCTTCATGTTGTGCTATGTTCTCTCCAAGGCATGATGAATATAATAAAACTGTAAACTTCTTTTTGATTTCTCTCTCTTCATCTACATCTAGCTTCACCATATGTCACTCAAGGTGATACGGTTAAAATGGGTCATAGGAGGTTTAGGGATAACAGTCCTCCCAACTTTACTCACTGCAACTCAGTCAGAATCTCTAAGAAATAGCCACAAATGGCCTCATGCCCAGTGAAGAACACCCCCCCCACCAAGCCTTATTTTGCTTATCTGTAAAGTGATGGCAATAATTTCTATCTCAAAAGAGTTGGTGTGAGATTTCAGTGAAAGAACACATGCTACAAAAGCTTACAGTATGCTTGGGTCATACTAGGTGCTCAAAAAGCATACCTAAAGAAAGGAAGAGGGGCACATATCCTACATATCCTGTCTCAAAAATTACAATTGCATATATATATATATGCATTTCTGCTTTGTACTTTACAAAGAACTTTCCTAGTTATTATCTCATTTGTTCCACCAAACTCCTTGCTGAAGAAAGAGGTGCTCCAATTAAGTCCATTTTTACAGATAGGGAAACTGAGGCATAGGATAATTGTAATGTCTGAGATCTCTTGCTGAAAGAACAACAACAAAACACCTCATTTTTGTTCAATAAAAAGTGTAGTGGTCCTTTAAGTCATGCTGCCTCCTTAGTCAAAGTCAGAGGCACTGGTTGGTAGATACAACTTTACAGGGGTCAAACCAACAGGGTCAAGATCACAGTTCTGCATTTCTATTAGAAATTGGTGTCTCCTCCTTTCCCTTTTGCAACAATACATGACACTGAAATAATTATATTTATCATTTATATCTTGTTATTCTGTTTTGACATGAATAAATTATTTCTTAAGACATATATTCTCTGATCTTCCCTTCATCAGATGATACATAAAATGCATAGCATTGGTAGTTGGACTTTTATTTCATGATTCAAGGCTCCATATATAATGGAAGGTAGAATGTGGTTTGGAGCTGGAATCTATTCCCTTATACCTAATCCTTAGTAGATAGAAATGTCAGGGCCCCAAATGAGGCCACAGAGATCTGCCTTTATGAAGAGAAAAATTCTAAGTTAATTTACCACCAGCAAGGGTGAAGACCACATGCAGATATTGATATTTAAGTTCCACTAGTAAAACATGATTCAGTAAATGTCCCACATTGACAAATTAGCATCTTCACATCACTTTGAAGAAGGTTTTAATGGAAGAATGTAGAGCAATAAAAGCATGGGGAGAAGGGCAGAGCTTCCCACTTTAGAAGAGATGCAGGGGAAGTCTCTGTTTCCTATATTCACAAAAAACTTCTGAGGTGGACAGAGTGGAATTGTTATGTTATCCTCCTTTTAATTTATAGGTGAAGGAAATTTAGACTCAGAGCAATTTTGTGACTCGCCTAGAAAATTCCTGTTGGAAAGAGTCACAGCCAAGCCTCAAAGCCAATTTTTCTGATTCCTCTTTCCCAGATTCTTTCCACTTCCCCAGATGGTGTCTGTGGGTTGGGCTATCACTTTCAAGCTTCACTGGCCTTGGATGATGGACGAGGATTTGCTCTGGGCATCTGGGCCCAGGCTGAGGTTCAGGTGCCAAACACACCGTGGGTCTCCTAACCACTTTTGCTGCAGTTCAATGGACCCTCCAGTGCACTGCCTGCAATGGAATCATGATTTATTGCAGAAACAAAGAACAAAGTACATGTTCTCTGTGAAGGAGCTCTCAGAGGGCAAGATCCCTCTGCACCCAGCTGATTTAAATTGTATTCTGGAATCCTTGAAATGAGAGAACACCTGGAAAGGGAACACTAAATGGAAGGACCCAGTGAGTGAAGCCACAATCCAAACCTCACCATGTATCTGTCCTTATTGTGGATTTGACTTCACCTCCCTTTCCTTTAGCACCAATTTTGGAATTTTTTTTTTTTTATTGTGGTAGAAATCCTTTTATTTGAGGCCAGTCCATTGATTGACTAATCAGAAAGGTTAATTAAATGAAAGAATCATAATAAATTATATATGGCTACCTTAAATATTTCATTTAAACTTAGAATAGTGTGCATCCATTCAGCAATGTTTTGGTGTAAGGGCAAGAACTTTTACTTAAATATGAGTCTTTTGATTGGATTTTCACATTGGATTTCCTGTGTAAACCTCATTCCTGATAAATTTTTTATAATTTCCCATTCCATTTTCCTTAAAGTGGACTAAGATTTAAAGACATTTGTGTGGTAATCTGAATTCAGACTCTCTTAGATTAATACTATTTATTTTCTGTTTTTTTAAGGTAATCTTGCCACAATTTAATCTGATATGTTTTTAGTGACTTTCCATTAACCATTCTGTGCAAAGCATTAACTTGGTTTTAATAGAATCAACAGAAGTAGATGGAACAAACTTGTTCTCATGAGAGGAATGTGGGTGGGATTTATAAGTCTTTGAAAGCATTGGCTTCACTATTGTCCAGAAGAGCATACTTCAGCAAGGTGACAATGACAATGAAGAGCTACTGCCTTTCAAAATGATTATATAGCTTCAATGAGTTGATGCTTGTGAAATAATATGGATGGTTAAAGGCAAAAAATCATAATGTGAGAGAGAGGGGGGCAAAGCAGGAAGCTGTAACTGGGGCCTAAGATGGTGGTCCCTCTCTGCAGATTTCTCTCTTACAATAGTTAGGAGGCCAGAGCTACAGACATGCAGACCACTAGCTAGCCATGTCATTTGTGCATGCTGAGTGCCAGTGAGAGTTGTAGAGGTTCAGTGGCTGAGACTTCAATAAGATCAAATCCTGGGCCACTGGACAGAGTGGCGTTAGTGTGCTCTGTCAGGAGTACATTTCTTACTTTAGGTTATACCATGAAGGGAAATCAGTATCATAGACTGAGTAAATCTGTGGAGACTTCCTGAAAGAGAGGATTCATGACTGTGGCCAGAAGCATGGGTAGAAATGACTGACATTAGGGAATTGATGGATGGTACTTCAGATAATGATAAGGAAACCAAACAAGGATGCTGTACCACACATCTCACAGAGAACCACTAAACACAACTGTGGTAGCACTCTTGGAAATCTTTTCTCTCCCCCCTCCCCCCCCCCCCCACCAATCCTTTCTGTGCAAACTCAGCCTTTGATTTACTCTATTTAACCTCCAACTCTCCATGGGGTATAAACAAACATGAGTCTGACTCACAGAACTGGTTGTTTTTCTAATGCAAGAGATTGCTGTGGAGAATAAAATGAACACTTACAGAGCTGGGAGGTGTGGTTGGCATTTCATGCAAATTGACAAGGGCCTAATTCATCACATGTTCCTATTCTCCAAAGCATACTTTGGTATTGAAAAAGCAAATAAATGTGCTCTAGAAAAGCCAGCACCCTCATTTGTTGTCTAGCAGAGGGATCTGGAAAGAAAAACAAGAAATATCATCAGGTCCCCTGCCAACCCTGTGTCTCACTCTTTTGACCCAGGAAGTGAGGGTTCTTGATAAGTAAGCTCACTACTTTTCAAAGAAGCTGAGAAATTTCTTCAGAGATTGTTCCTGGAGGTCCCCCAGTTCTGAGGAGCTGAGTCATTGGTCTGTTCCAAAATGATCAATAATAGAGCACTTGGGTAGCTTATTCAGCTCAGGTCATGATTTCAGGGTTGTGAGATCAAGCCCCCAGTGGGGCTCCCCTCTGTGTGGAGTCTGCTTGGGTTTCTCTCTCCCTCTCCCTCTGCCCCGTGCCCCAGCTCTCTCTTTCTCTAAAATCAATCAATCAATCTTGAAAAAAAAAACCCACAAAAACCAAAATGATTGATAGTTTTTTAAAAAAGATTTTATTTATTTGTTAGAGAGAGAGCACAAGCAGAGGTTGTGGCAGGCAGATGGGGAAGCAGGCAGAGGGAGAAGCAAGGCTCCTCATGGAATAAGGAGCTTGATGCGGGATGGTGTCCCAAGACCCTGGGATTGTGACCTGAGCCAAAAGCAGATGCTTAACTGACTGAGCCACCCGAGTATCCCAAATGATTGATAGTTTTAAACAAACCATAGCAGAAACTCTTGACCCTACAGAAAATTGGGAAATTGAAAGAACACATTTTTGGAAGATTCAGCCTCCATGTTTCATGCTTTCTACTACTCTCATGCCACCTTCTATGCACCTGAGAGCCATTTTCAGCCCCTTTCCTCCTACAAAACTGATTTCTCAGGAAAAAAAAAGTAAATCACCAAGCTTGCTGATTTTTTTCTTCTCTTACAGACATTTTTATTTGACTTTGACACCTACAAACAAGTGGGAAAGGTATTTTGTCCGGGAACACAAGTGATCCCAGATCTTCTGATATCATAGTGTTTACCCCACTAGCTTTTCTTGGAAGAATGTTTGGTGTGTGTTTTTTTCCCAAAGCATATATTTTAAATTATGCAATTGAGGGCAATATACCTATTGCTCAAAGTTTATTAACCAGGGAGTTGAGAAGAAGAGATACCATGCCAATAATCACAATAATAGCTACCAGGACTAAATAACTTCTCTGTACCAGATGGATTTTATACATCATTTCTACCAAGGCTTTCCTGAAATGTGCCCTGGGGACTATTATTAGATATTAGTAAATATTACTAGGCAGTCTTTACCCTTGGAGAATGGGTCTTTGTTATGAAGAATAATACTATGTGTATTCCATTATGATTACTCTTCCTCTTCTTCTGACAAAGCTACATGGGAGTCTTTCTCAGATTTTCACTGTTAGAATGTGTTGGGATTCTTGGAGGGAGAACTCAGGAAATGATGGGTTTCCCTCTAACTCTGGGGTCCTTAAGAGTTTCTTTCTCATATTAATCCACTCTTAGCTCTAGCAATCAGTCAAAATCATTATTTAAGTTTCTTTATCTGTTTATAGCTCCAGTTTATAGTGGCTTCTGCTCCAGATAAGGAGGCCTCAGCTGTGAATCTCTAAATGTGTCAGTCTCTCCAAATTTTGGGGTAGCAGTACGACCTCTATTCAATGATGGATGCAAAAAAAGTCACTGATACTCAGTTTGTTCGGGTTTTCCTTCTAAAGATGGAAGCGACAATTTTCAAAGTTCTTTACATGTTGGAGTTGAACCCAAAAGTTAATTGTTTCAAAGACATTTGAATTTTTTCTTATTCTTTCAAAGATATTTCAAAGACATTTCCACTGAATATGGAATTCAGGGCTAACTTTTTTTTTTCTATTATTTTAAATGTGTCACTCCATTGCCTTCCTGCTTACACTGATTTCTAATGAGAAGTCTGCTGTAACTCTTAAAAATGTTTTTTTTTCAGTAATGTCTTTGCCTAATTGCCTTCAAGATTTTCTTTGTTCTTAAATTTCATCAAAAACAGTAGAACCAGGTGTAGTTTTATTGCTACTGATTCTGCTTTATTTTCTCTGACCTTGGATTTGTGGCTTGATGTCTGTTACTAATTTTGGAAAATTCTGTATTATTATTTCTTCAAATATTTATTCTTTCTTTTCCATCTGTTATTCCAATTCCAAATATGTAGACCATTTTATATTGTCCCTCATCTCTTTAATGTTCTACTCTGTTTTGTTGTCCTTTATTTTGTTTTCACTCCATTTTTCCTCTTCATATTTAAATTGAATAATTTCTATTAATTTATTTTAAGCTGACTGATTCTTTCCTGTCTGTGTTGAGTTTACTGGTAAACCCATTGGAGGCATTCTCTATATCTGTTACTGTGACTTTTGTTTTTATGTTTAGTATCACAATTTATTTTTTTCTTATGGCTTCTATCTCTGATCACATTACTTATCTGATCTTGTATTTTACCCTCTATTTTTTTTTTTCTAATAGAGTCTTTAACACACTATTAATAGTTATCTTAAATTTCTTATCTGATAATTTCAACATCTGTGAATATGCGAGTCTGGTTCTGATGCTTGCTTTGTCTCTTTAGACTATGTTTAATCAGCCTCTGTGTATGCTTCATAGGTTTTGTTGTTGTTTGGGTTTTTGTTTGTTTTATTTTGTTTCTGTATTTTTTTGTTAAAAGCCTGGCATATTGTGTAGGACAATGGGTACTGGTATAAATAGTGTTTATGTTTGGAGACAATCATGCCTTTTCTTCTTGTAGCCTTTTAGTGTGGTGATTTGTGCTCATCTCTTAGGAATTGGACTGGGTTTGAAGTTTTCTCTCACCTTGGTTTTGGGTCTACCCAATGCCCCTGGATTTTAGATTTATTCTGCTCTCCAGAGAAAATCTGTCTCTTGCACTCTCTCTACAGCATCCCAATGTTATTTTCACTCAGTATTTTTTAGTGTGTTTGAGGGAGTCCTGGGGGCATTCTCTGGTGTTTTAATTAAAACTTAGTTTTAGTCAGGCACTGTGAACCTGAGCCTCAAGGGTACAAACTTTTCAATTGTCCCTGCCTTCTTCCCAATGCCATACTGGGTTTTGCATTTATTCTTTCTCATTTCTCAGGCATGGGATTTGGTTTTCTGTTCTTAACTCCTATCTGTAGTTAAAGTTTGGTTACTTTTCCTTACTCAAGTGTTTGTTTTTGTTTTTGTTTTTGTTTTTCATAGGGGAGATAGTGGGCTTGGAACTGGGCTGAGTATCAGCAATAACTTTTATTCTTCTCCCTTAGCAAGTATCATTGTGAAAACTTTCTTGGGATTCTCCCACATCTTTCTTATGAGTACTTGGTGTAAAATCCTGCAAGAGTGTATGACATCCCTATGTCCATGGCCCAAAGCAATTTCATACTATTTCACTAATCTATACTTAGCTGTGAGCAATTCATTAAAATTTTCTGGTTGATTCTTCTTACCAGCTTATATCGCATTCAGTGGCAATGTCCTAGGTAAGTAAAAGCTTAAGTCTTACTTTTCATTACTGATGTCTGTCTGTCTCCATATTTTAGGTTAATTATTTGTCCTTGTGACCTCAGTTCTCTGCTAAATTTTTTTTAAAAACCTGTTTGCCTAGCAATTTTCTTATTGTAAGAGTGGGAAAGATGCCTATTCTAGCTATTTCTATCTATGAACTGAAACTGCTGGCCATTCACATTTGACTTGATTTTCACCCTAAAATTTGATTTTCTGTTCTTCTATTCAATCTACCCAGTTTTATCCCTTTGCCCATATGATGGCTAGCAGGTCCCCTAATCCAGATGCTTGTTGACTTCATGCTTCAACTAATCCCCAAGGTAGAGTAAAAACATCCAGATTTTTCTGAATGTCTATTTTCTTTTTAGCATTTATTATTTCTATATTTCCATTGCCTATCTTTCTTTCTAGGTTACAAATCTATAATTCCATAAATTTTGTATACTTACTATATTCCAGGAATCAAGGCAAAACAGAGCACAGAAATCATAAATTAGGTTGATACAGTTCTCACTCCTAAGGAGGTCACATTCTAATCAATAATACAATGTATATACATACACCTGAAACAGATAACTTACTATGCAAGCTTCAAATGACAGAACAAAGATGTTATAGGAGCCCAGTTTTATAAGTATACAATAAAATATGTACTTTTAAATATATATGTGCATTAAAGTAAATATACACAATATACCATGAACATATGTTAATGTAAACTATAATAATATAGCATGTTGTATATTTTAAATTGTATATACATTTTTTTGTAAATCTGATCATATAGTTATGATTTTTCCTAACTGTTCCATATAAGGGTACTAGTGAGATATACAACACTACTTCAGGGGGCAAACCTGAACCATAAACAAATTGGACACTCTATACTTAGAAAAAAGTTATTTCAAAACATGGCTGTGATTATGTGACAGAATTTTGGAGCAGAAGAGAAACTCAAAGAACACTGGACCTTGAAAAACTAGTTTGAAAGTGTACTCTAGAGTGATTTTCATTTCTTTGACAATGCAAGTGAGGTGAGAGAAAGAATAGGCATTTGATTTCCTAAGGAGCTCTTCCCAAAGAAGGGAGAACATTTCTGTCAGTCTAGCTAGACTATTCTTAGAAATTCTAGAACCAGGCTGGAGATATTGCTGGAAGTAAGAATGATACAACAATAACTGCTACAGGATTAGCGATGCACAAGGATACATATTTCCATAAGAATTTAGTAGCATCAAGACCTGCATACCTTGCACATGACTACTGGCATTCAAAAAATAAGTCTTTTGCCTAGGAATACATATTACCTTCACAGTAATGGTTATATCTGAAAAAGAAGGAAAGATATTGGTTCCAGTAGGGGCACTAAACTATGCATAATCATGTTAATAAAAAGATCCAAAATTAACATCTCAAACTTTTTATCACATATTAAATCTCCATATTGGGTATATTGTTCTATTCTGTATAATTTTGTATGTGTTCCAAAATTTTTATTTTTTTAAAGATTTTATTTATTTATTTGCCAGAGAGAGGGAGAGAGAGTACAAGCAGGGGGAGCAGCAGGCAAAGGAGAAGCAGGCTCCCTGCTGAGCAAGGAGCCCAATGTGGGACTCGATCCCAGGACCCTGGGATAATGACCTGAGCCAAAGGCAGATGCTTAACTGACTGAACCACCCGGGCTTCCCTCAAAATTTTTATTATAAATATGGAGAATCTAGACCTATTTCTGGTTTCCAACTCTGCTCGTATATGAAAGGACAGGTTTTCTGGTGAGCTATGAATTGTCATGAAGAAAACACATGCTCACACAAACACATGTGCAAATACACTGAAGCATGATTAGATTAAATGTATACTTTAGTTAGCCCAAAATACAAAATCCTATCAGTAACGATATGGACACACAGGGCAGGAACAGATGTAGCACTAATGCACAGGACTTTCCTTGGTTCCCAGAGTCCCTATAGTGGGTACCAAAGCTGTCTATGTCACTCTCTTACAAGGGTGGGTATTAAATATATATATATATATATATATATTTAAGTTTTATATATATATAAATTCTTACCACATCATTGCCCCTTTTGTATATGACCTTACATAATGATTCTAAAAATACTTCAGGTAACATTATATGTGCTTCTCTAAGAGATGTTCTCCAGTGTTGAGCCTTCCTCATCTGTCTAAAAACAAGTTCTGAGTCTACAAGTTTACATCCTTATTCAGGAGATTAAACTGGGCCAGTCTCCAAAGTCCCAGACTAATTTTACCTTCAAGTTTTTAGAGGTTTAGGAAACTCCTTTTAGAACCTTTTAAGCTAAAAGTTAACAGGGAAAGTCTTAGACTTTTCCCCAAGAAATTTTGGATGAGAGATTGGATAAATGATGGTGTCATATGAGATTTATGGAGGATTAGGTTTGGAAAGGGAGAACTTAAAAATTGTATTTTGGTCATGTGTTTGAGAAGACTACTTAACACTTAAGGAGAGATTTCAAGTATATAGTTAGAGATATCCAGTGATTTGTGGAAACAAATACTTTTGGTTCAAAAGAGTTAATATCACAATGGTGTCTTGAAAATTGGCCATCCATTGGGTACATTTGCACCAGTCATTTAATGCTTCAAATCAGTCTCTCTCTCTTTTTTTTTTAAACTAGAGAGGAAGTAGGAATACAAGGTTCAGAGAGTTGCAATGAAGTACAACAGTCAGACCAAAGATTGATTTAATCTGTTTATAGGTAACATTCAAATTAGGTGAGGTTACCTTGGGAACAAACATAGGCAGAAAAAAGATAAGTTTCAGAAACTAACATCTGAGTCCCTCCAGCATTCAGATGTTGGAAAATTGAGAACATGTTTTGTTGAAAGTGAAGAGAGTATAGTTAGACCAACAACTGTGTCTAATCCTGGTGAGAAGTTGCATAAAATAGTGGTTGAACCTCAACTGTCTTTTTGGTAATGTGGAGTCATTGGTGACATTGATTACAATCATCACATTGGTGGGATAGACTGGAGGCCTCACTGGAATATGTTCAGAAGATAATAACGGTTTTCTCCTCCCTCAATTCACTTTACTCTTCCAACTTTTCTCTAATGTATAGGCTTTGCTGGACTCTCTAATTAATTAGTTATTTAATTATCTATTCATTTTTCTTATTTTAGTCAGTGACTTTTGCACTTTATTTAAAACATTTCACTTCATAATGTGAGGAAGATATTAGTAAAGCGTGACACATTTAAGCAATATGAGCCCTTGATAGCTCATGGTCCCGTGGGAAGAATCACTGAGATAAAGCTTCAGCATACTCTGCTTCCTCTAGCCTAGATTTTCAAACAACATAAATGCGTGTGTGCATGACAGATTTGTTAGAGTGGGTTTTCAATTTGGTTGGTGAGTTTTTTGATAAAAGATTTTTGCAAATTGTTACAGCAAATGTTTGGATAGTGAAAGCTCAGATAGTGAGGGAGACACATAAAATGAATGAAGACAATAATGTTTCATGTTTGAAAATATTTTTAAATGGAAACAAGGCAAGGCAATGTAGTGGCAATGTAGTCTTTGCAGTTTAAAAATCTGACTTTGAAGCTTGGTTCTCTTATGAGATGTTTGAAACTACCTGTGTGATCTCAGCTAGAAACTTAGCCTCCCTCTCTGAGTCTTATTTTCTTTATTGTAAAATGGAGTTATATTATTAATATCTTTGGATCATCATGTGGATCAAATGGGATAATATACAGACAAGGGTTAGTATAATATGTAGGCAGGTAATAAGTGTCCCATAAATGGTAGCAAAAATAAAAAGGAAGAAAGCATTGTGAAAGACATTTTTTTCCACATACGAGTGACTTAATCAGAACATGTTTGTGTTAACCCCAAGAAGCTGTCGGTTGGTGAAAGGAGATCATGTTGAGAATACAGTAGTCCCAGTTACTGATGTTTAGATGCATCCTGAGAAATGTTGGAGTCCCCAGCTCTGTTTCTTTCTTTTATTTTCTGTTCTCATACTCTGTAAGCACTGGTATGGTCAAGACTGGTTGTCTCAAAAAGGGGAAAGAACAGAGAAAAAGTGTCCTAAGTATTTAGGTCAAGCATTTTTGGTCAGGACAGTGTTTATTTAATATATGAATAAAATCATAAACTAACCAAAACCAAAAGTCTTTCCAACATCAAGGTATCCAATCTCATTTATCTTGAGCTCATCAGTCATGTGTCTCACTTAAAATGTACTAAGCTTATCTAATTTAATTCCCTTATTCTACAATTGAAGCCTCTGAGACCCAAAGGGAAAAGGACTTAGCTAAACTCCTAAACCGGCTTGCTTCTGAGAGTGTAAACCAGATATTCTATGTGACCTGCTTTGTGCAATTCAATATAAAGAATGGAGTCACTTGAATGTCTCACTCTTAAGGACCTTTATTTCTTTCAATATATGGAATCATCGTATGTGAAGCCCAAAGGCATTATAGAGATTATCTAGATCCAAGACCTTATTTTTCAGAGGAAGAAATGAATGCATGCTGAGAAGAAATGGATTGCCCCAAGGTTAGCTAATGATACTGCTGAGATTGGAATCTATGCCTCCCTAACTTTCAAACCACTTCTCTGTCCACTCAAATAGAATATTTGGAGGATGCTAAGACTCCAAAGGACATGTAATTGGATTCTGAGATGCTGTCAAATATTAAGAATGAATAGTTGCAAGTTCTTCATTGAACAATGGCAAAAACACTCATCTTCCTTTTCCTCTGGGAAATATCAGACTAGAGACTGTTTTTTCAAGTTTTGCTTCTAAGATACAAACTCCCTGGACATGTCATCTTTTCTTTTTCCTCTGTAAGCCGGTCTAATGCCTAGAGCTTCCATTAAGTTTCCAGCCACACTTCTCTGTTAATTTGATAAAGAATAGTATCTGTTTTATCCTGAAATGTTTTTGTCTTCTAGGAGATTTTGCTTACACTTACCAATGCTGAAAAATGCAATTTGGTTATGTGGGTAAGATTCACTGAGACTTGGGTTATTAAATGTTTATTTCCTGGGGTAAGAAAGATTTTCCCCTCCCTTCAATGAGTGTGGTTGCCATTATCTAAGTAGTTTTGAAAGTTAAGATTGCTGAGGTATCTGAGAAATGCTAATAATCATCTGTGTGTTTTCAATCCTCAGTTCTTTGGCTTGTGTGTTTTTTCCAGATTTTGGTCAGCCTTGGGTAAAATATACTGTATGATTTTAGAGTTGTAATAAATTTGTCCTGTTTTAAATGTGTTTTGTGATGTTACTTACTTTTTCTCTTAAAAGGGTAATGAATTTTACCATTTCATTAATTGTTAGATGTATATGTTGTTTTATGAATGGGTTACACATTTACATAATTTATCTATATCTATAAAAGTATACAGTGAAAAGTTTTCTTCCTACATTCCACATTCCATCCACTCAGTTTCTATTCTCTCATTCTCAATAAATGTTAAATATTATTAATCTCTTATGTATCTCCAGCTATTTGTTATAAGATTAAGTACAAATATATATTTCTTAGAATTCCCATTTTTTACTAACATTAACATCCTTACACTTCTATCTGCACATTGATCTTTTCACTTAGCAATATATCTTGGTTATCTTTCCATGCCATTTGGCAAAAAAAAACCCTCCATAATTATTTGAATTAGCTGAATATTTCATTTTAGACTATAATCCTATTGATGGACATTTGGATTCATTCAAATCTTTTGCTATTAGATATAATGTGGTAACAAATACTATTGTAATATTTTATTTTGCTGGTGTAAGTTCTTAGAAATATAATTTATGAGTCAAAGAAAAAAACATTTATAATATTGACAGCTACAGAAAAATTATCCTTCATGCACCTTATACCAGCAACATATTAACATATCTTTCTTCAAAGCTTTGCAAATGTAACAAATTATGAAAATTTTGAATTTTATTTTTTTCAAGATTTTATTTATTTGAGAGAGAGAGAGCAGGAATGAGTGGGGAGGGGCAGAGGGGGAAGGAGAAGCAGACTTCTCACTGAGCAGAGAGCCGGACATGGGCTCTATCCCAAACCCTGGGATCATGACCTGAGCCAAAGACAGATGCTTAACCAACTGAGCCACCCAGGTGCCCCAAATTTATATTTTCTTAACAATCTGATGAACCCAAATAATGTCTCAGGCTTGTGCTTTTAGAGAGGATAAAACAGTTCGTGATATGTCAATGCTCCCATTGCATAAATTAGGGAAAAAATAAATTTCAAAATTCACATTTTGAAGACAGTGGAGAGTTGTAGAAGCAATAAAGTCAAGATGAAATGAAATTCCATATAATAGAGAGCACTTTATGAGTAAGCTGATGATTTATGGCTATTTTCTTCCCTGGGTCATGTACTAATTCTGAGTGCAGCCTGATAATCATGTTTATAAAGACAAAAGAGACTCTACAAAATAAAAGAAAATCCAAGAGGTGACTCTATTGAAGGAAAGAGGAACCTATGGAATGTTTGGCAATCGTACAGTGTGCTGTGTGATAGATTGGAAACCAGAAGAAGTCCAAATTCATAGCATTGATTCCCCTGGAACACCTTTTCCATTCTTGGGAATCATGGGAAGCTGAGCCCAAAGCTTCCAAAAGACACAATCAAATCCCCTGCAGTCTCATGGAACAAGGGACACAAAGTCTTGATAGAGGGAGTATTCTTGCCACAAGCACATAGCTGTTTTCCTCCTTACACTTCTCAGCTTGTGAAACTGTGTGAGGCAAGAAGCTAAAAAATCTGAAGAACAAAACTGTCTCTCCCAGTTTCTTTCAGAGATGAAGAGACAGAAGTCTTCCAGGCTATACCAATATCCCAGAAAGGCTGTACTTGAGGTATAGAGATGAACTTGAGGTAGGCTGAATCTTACTTAGAAGGCAACCTAGCATTTACAGTACCTGATATCTTAAGTCTAACAGACAGTAAAATTTTTTTTTAAATGACTAGATACACAAATATTTATGAAAATGTGTATGATAATGAAGACATAAATAGGTAAATTAGAAACAGATCTATATATGAATCCAAATAGTGAAGTTAATAGAAAAAGATTAAAAAATAACTAGGGTTCCACCAGGATCAGGAACAAGGCAAGAATATCCCCTCTCATGACTCAATTTCAACATGGTACTGTAAGTACTAGTTAATGCAATGAGATAAGAATGAGGAATAAAAAGATATACAGATTGGGAAGGGAGAAATAAAACTGTCTTTGTTCACAGATAAAATTATTGTTTATTTAGAAAATCCAAAAGAATCAACACAAAAAAACCCTCCTGGAACTAATAAATGATTATTGTAAAGTTGCAGGATAAAAAGTTGATATAAAAAGTCAATTGCTTTCCTATATACCAACAATGAACAAGTGGAGTTTGAAATTAAAAAGACAATACTATTTACACTAGCACCCCAAAACTGAAATATTTAGATATGAATCTAACAAAATATGTACAGGATTTATATGAGGAAAACTACAAAACTGATTAACAAAATCAAGGAAGAACCCAAAAAATGAAGAGATCATCTGTGTTCATGAATGAGAAAACTAAATATTGTCAAGTGTTCTATTCTTCCCAACTTGATATACAGATTCAATGTAATCCCAATCAAAACGCCAACACATTATTTTATGGATATTTACAAAATGATTCTACAGTTTATATAGAGAGGCAAAAGACCCAGAATGGTCAACACAATATTGAAGGAAAAGAACAAAGTTGGAGGATTGACATTACTTAACTTCAAGACTTAAAATAAAGCTTTGGTAATCATGACAGTATAGTATTGCCAAAGAGTAAACAAATAAACCCATGGAACAGAATAGAGAACCCAGAACTAGATCAATATAGATATAGTCAACTCATCTTTGATGAAAGAGCAAAGGCAATATAGTATATCAAAGATAATCTTTTTGCCAAAGGTGCTGAAACAATTTGATATCCACAGGGAAAACAAAATCTAGACACACATCATACATGTTTCACAAAAATTAACTAAAAATGAATCACTGATGTAAATGTAAGATGAAAACTCTAAATCCCCCTAGAAGATAATATAGAAAAAAGCTTAACATACCTTAAGTATGACAATAACATTTTACATACAACACTGAAAAATATGATCCATGAAAGAAATAATTGATAAGCTGGATTTCATTAAAATTTAGAACTTCTGCTTTGTGAAAAACAATGTCAAGCGAACAAGTCACATACTGGGAAAAATATATGCAAAAGACACATCTGATAAAGGACTATTATCCAAAATATACAAAGAACCCTTAAAACTCAACAATAAGAAAATAAACGACTTGATTAAAAAATTAAAATAAACAATGGCCTTAACAGATGGTTGACCAAAGAAAATATACAGATGGCAAATGAGCATATGAAAAGATGCTCCACACTATGTCAAAGGGAATTGCAAGTTAAAACAACAATGAGAACCACCACACACCTATTAGAATGGCTAAAATCCAGAACACTGACAACACCAAATGCTAGTGAAGATGCAGAACAACAGGAACTGTTATACACTGTTGGTGTGAAAGTAAAATGATACCTCCACTTTGGAAGACAGTTTGGTAGTTTCTTACAAAACTAAACATACTCTTACTATAAGATCCAGCAATTACACTCCTTGTTGTTTACCCAAAGGAGATGAAAACTTGTGTCCTTACAAAATATGCACAGAGTGTTTAGTTATAATACCGTTACAACAGCTTTACTCATAATTTCCAAAACTTGGAAGCAGCCAAGATGTTCTTCAGTGGGTGAGTGGATCAATAACTGTGGTATATCCAGACAATGGGATATTATTCATTGCTAAAAAGAAATAAGCTATCAAGTCATGAAAAGACATGGAGCAATCTTAAATGCACATTACTAAGTAAAAGAAGCCAATCTGAGAAGGCCACATACTGTATAATTCTAACTATATGACATCTGGAAAGGCAAAACTATGGAGATGGAAAAAGATCAGAGGTTGCCAGGTAAGGGAGGGGAAGGGAGGGGAAGGGAGAAGGATGAATAAGCAAAGCACAGATGATTTTTAGGACAGTGAAGACAGTCTGTATTTTTATACATATTGAAATCCATGATGGATCATGTCATTGTGTGCATGGATAATGATGGCTACATGTCATTATACATTTGTTCAAACTCATAGAATGTACAATAACAAGAGTGAACCCTAATGTAAACTATGGATTCTGGGTGATGACTATGTGTCAGTGTAAGTTCATCAATTATAGCAACTGTGCCACTCTGGTCGGGGGTACTGACGATGGAGGAGGTTATGAATGTGGGGGGCAGGGGCCTATGGGTGGGAAATCTGTCTACTTTCCACTCAATTTCACTGTGAATATATAACTGCTTTGAAAAGTGTCATTGGAATTTTGATCAGGATGGTGTTGAAGGTATAGATTGCTCTGGGCAGCATTTTAACAATGTTTATTCTTGGGCGCTTGGGTGGCTCAGTCGGTTAAGTGACTGCCTTCGGTGCAGGTCATGATCCTGGAGTCCTGCGACTGAGTCCCACATTGGGCTCCTGGCTCAGCAGGAGGCCTGCTTCTCCCTCTGACCCTCTCCCCTCTCCTGCTGTTTCTCTCTCTCAATGTCTCTCTCTTTCTCAAATAAATAAATAAATAAATAAATAAATAAATAAATAAATAAATAAATAAAATCTTTAAAACAACAACAACAACAACGTTTATTCTTCCAATCCATGAGCACGGAATTTTTTTCCATCTTTTTGTGTCTTCTTCAATTTCTCTCATGAGTGTTCTGTAGTTCCTAGAGTACAGATCCTTTACCTCTTTGGTTAGGTTTATTCTGATGTATCTTACGGTTTTTGGTGCTATTGTAAATGGAATCGTTTCCCTAATTTCTCTTTCTACAGTTGCATTGTTAGTGTATAAGAAAACAACTGATTTCTGTGCATTGATTTTGTATCCAGCCACATTACTGAATTGCTGCATGAGTTCTAGTAATTTGGGGGTGGAGACTTTGGATTTTCCACATAAAGTGTCATGTCATGTGAAGAGAGAGTTTGACTTCTTCTTTGCCAATATGAATACCTTTTATTTCTTTTTGTTGTCTGATTGCTGTTGCTAGGACTTCTAGTACTATGTTGAACAATACTGGCAAGAGTGGGCATCCTTGTTTTGTTCCTGATCTTAAGGGAAAGGCTCTCAGCTTTTCCCCATCAAGGATGATATTCGCTGTGGGTTTTTCATAGATGGATTTTATGATCTTGAGGAATGTTTCCTCTATCCCTATACTCTGAAGAGTTTTAATCAGGAAAGGATGTTGTATTTTGTCAAATGCTTTTTCTGCATCAATTGAGAGGACCATATGGTTCTTCTCTCTTTTCTTATTAATGTGTTCTATCACATTGATTTGTGAATGTTGAACCAAACTTGCATCCCAAGGATAAATCCCACTTGGTCGTGGTGGATGATCCTTTTAATATATTGTTGGATCCTATTAGCTAGGATTTTGTTGAGAATTTTGGAATCCATATTCACCAGGGATATCGGTCTGAAATTCTCCTTTTTGATGGGGTCTTTGCCTGGTTTGGGGATTAAGGTAATGCTGGCCTCATAGGATGAGTCTGGAAGCTTCCTTTCTGTTTCTGTTTTTTGAAACAGCTTCAGGAGAATAGGTATTATTTCTTCTTTGAATGTTTGGTAGAATTCCCCAGGGAATCCATCAGGCCCTGGACTCTTGTTTTTTGGGAAGTTTTTGATCACTGCTTCAATCTCACTAGTGATTATTGACTTATTCAGGTTGTCAATTCTTCCTGTTTCAGGCTTGGTAGTTTGTAGGTTTCCAGGAAGGCATCCATTTCTTTCAGGTTGCTTAATTTATTGGCATATAGTTGTTGATAATAATTTCTAATAATTGTTTCTATTTCCTTGGTGTTAGTCATGATTGCTCCCCTTTCATTCATAATTTTATTAATTTGGGTCCTTTCTCTTTTCTTTTGGATAAGTCTGGCCAGTGGTTTATCAATCTTATTAATTCTTTCAAAGGACCAGCTTCTAGTTTTGTTGATCTGATCTACTGTGTTCCTGGTTTCTAATTCATTGATCTCTGCTCTAATCTTAATTATTTCTCTTCTAATGTGTGGTTTATGCATTGTTTCTTGCTTTTTCTCTAGTTCTTTAAAGTGTAGAGTTAGTTGGTGAACTTGGGATTTTTCTATTTTTTTGAGTGAGGCTTGGATGGCCATGTATTTCCCCCTTAGGACCGCCTTTGCAATATCCCATAGGTTTTGGACTGATGTGCTTTCATTCTCATTGGTTTCCATGAATTGTTTAAGTTCTTCTTTGATTTCCTGGTTGACCCAAACATTCTTGAGCAGTGTGTGGTCTTTAGCTTCCAAGTGTTTGAATTTCTTTCAATTTTTTTTCTTATGATTGAGTTCCAGTTTTAAGGCATCATGGTCTGAAAATATGCAAGGAATAGTCTCAATCTTTTGGTATCAGTTGAGACCTGATTTGTGACCCAGTATGTGGTCTATTCTGGAGAAAGTTCCATGTGTGCTCGAGAAGAATGAGTATTCTGTTGGTTTAGGGTGGAATGTTCTGTATTCCAATGACATTTTTCGAAGTCCTGGAACAAAGAATCCTAAAATTTGTATGGAATCAGAAAAGACCCTGAATCGCCAAGGAAATGTTGAAAAAGAAAAACAACACTGGGAGCATTAGGTTGCTGGATTTCAAGCTATATTACAAAGCCATTATCACCAAGACAGCATGGTACTGGAACAAAAACAGACATATGGACCAATGGAACAGAATAGAGAGCCCAGATATGGATCTCAACTCTATGGTCAAATAATCTTTGACAAAGCAGGAAAAAATAAGCAATGGAAAAAGACAGTCTCTTCAATAAATGGTGCTAGGAAAATTGGACAGCTATATACAGAAGAATGAAACTTGACCATTCTCTAACACCATACACAAAGATAAACTCAAAATGGATGGAAGACCTCAATGTGAGACAGGAATCAATCAAAATCCTAGAGGAGAACATAGGCAGTAACCTCTTCGACATTGGCCACAGCAACTTCTTTCAAGATACATCTCCACAGGCAAGTGAAACAAAAGCAAAAATGAGCTTTTGAGACTTCATCAAGATATAAAGCTTCTGCACAGCAAGCAAACAGTCAACAAAACAAAGAGGCAACCCACAGAATGGGAGAAGATTTTTGCAAATGACACTACAGACAAAGGGCTAATATCCAAAATCTATAAAGAACTTCTCAAACTCAACACCCAAAAAACAAATAATCAAGTCAAAAAATGGGCAGGAGACATTTGTATGTCTCCTTCTCAAAAGGAGACATACAAATGACTAACAGATACATGAAAAAATGCTCATCATCATTAGCCATCAGGGAAATTCAAATCAAAACCACATTGAGATACCACCTTACACCAGTTAGAATGGCAAAAATGGACAAGGCAAGAAACAACAAATGTTGGAGAGGTTGTGGAGAAAGGGGAATCCTCTTACACTGTTGATGGGAATGCAAGTTGGTACAGTCACTTTGGAAAACAGTGTGGAGGTGCCTCAAAAAATTAAAAATAGAGCTACCTTATGACCCAGCAATTGCACTCCTGGGTATTTACCCCAAAGACACAGATGTAGTGAAAGGAAGGGCCATATGCACCCCAATGTTCATAGCAGCAATGTCTGCAATAGCCAAACTGTGGAAAGAGCCCAGATGCCCTTCAACAGATGAATGGATAAAGAAGATGTGGTCCATATATACAATGGAATATTACTCAGCCATCAGAAAGGATGAATACCCAACTTTTACATCAGCATGGATGGGACTGGAGGAGATTATGCTAAGTGAAATAAATCAAACAGAGAAAGTCAATTATCATATGGTTTCACTTATTTGTGGAACATAAGGAATAACATGGAGGACATTAGGAGAAGGAAGGGAAAAATGAAGAGGGGGGTATCGGAGGTAGAGATGAACCATGAGAGACTAGGGACTCCAAGAAACAAACTGAGGGTTTTAGAGGGGAGGGGTGTGAGAGGATGTGTTAGCCCAGTGATGGTTATTTAGGAGGACACGTATTGCATAGAGTACTGGGTGTTATACGAAAACAATGAATCATGGAAAACCATCAAAAACTAATGATGTACTGTATGGTGACTAACATAATAAAAGTAAATTAAATTAAAAAAATAAAGCTGCATTAAAAATAAAGTCTTAATTTAAAAAATACTAATAGAAATTAAATAGAAAAAACATTTTAAAGCTAGAATTATTATGTTAAAAAATAGAGGCAAAGGTAGATAAATTTGATAAAAAGACAAAGAATTTCAATTGATGAATATGAATATATATAGGACTCAAATGTGTACCCTAGAACTGAAAAAATGCATGTAAAGCTAGCATTAAGAACTTATTGGATGATTTAGCAGCATGCAGGACACTGATAAAATCAGAATTGATAACCTCAAAAATAAATTAATAGAGAATGAACCAAAACTAAAGCACACACACACACACACAAAATGGAAAAACAAACAAACAAAAAGTGCAAGAGATGCATGGGATACAGCCAAAATATTTTACATATATGTGAAGAGAGACTTAGTTGGAGAGGAAAGAATGGGTCAGAGTCAGTATTTAAAAAAAAAATGTCTAGAGTTTATAAAAACTTATTAATATATCATCCTTTAGATTCCAGTAGTTCAGCAAACCCTAAGCAGGATATAGAAAATGGATCTTGGGTACATTATGGCCAAACTTTTGAACACCAAAAATGAAGTGAAAATTTTTAAGTAAAAAGAAGGAAAAAAAAAAATCCTCACTTTCTTATCAAAGGAGGAAATGATGTGACACTAAAGAATAAAATTGCTGAGTCATAATGTTAGTGTGAGAACTCTTTTAGAAATATCCAAAAAGGTCTTAGCAAATGGTTGTACCCTTTTGTATCTCTACCAGCAATGTAACTTAGCTCTACATTGAGGATGATATGTGAGCTGAAACTTAAATGGGCATTGTCAACCACTTAATTCTCTGAGGGTCAGACAATTCCAGGTAGAGTGACACCAAGCTCAAAGAACTTGAGGCATTACCATGTGGATATTTCCCCGAAACATAAAATTTAATATATTCTACAATGTGTGCAAACACACCATATCCCTCCTTGGTAGACCTTAAATTTGATACAAGTTTTATCAAGATCTATTTTTTGATGGAGTAGAGGATGCTAGCTTTTCCACTATTTTAGGAAACAGTAGAGCAAGATTTACTAATTATTATACAAAACACTATTAAATAAAATTGTCTTACTTCTCTATTTTACAGGTGCAGCATAATCAGTACCATATTGATAGACATTTAAATTATTTCTACTACTTTGCTTTAAACCAAAATATAAAAATTACCTTATAATATCATCTTGAAAGTGTTAGTACAAAAATTGCATAAATTCTAGAAGCGTAATCACTGAACAGAAAAAGAAAACCTTTGCAATTTGATAGACATTAAAAAATGAACTTAACCAATGTGTTGTCCAAATTATATTATCAAGATCTATTGAACAAGCAGGGATATGGTGCAGCTCAACATGCTGTTTTTAGAATGGACCACTCATTTTTTTACCTTTACCCAACATTCATTTTTTTAGGCTGTTCTAGTATTTAAAAATATATTTGGAAATATCATAACAGTCTCTACCTAAATCATCAAAAACTATCTCTAACTCTTACTTCAGCTTTACAATTTCTAAATACAAGGATAATTTGGCGTAATCAATGTAAAAAATAGTAAAACTTTTGGCTCTTTACCAAAAAACAGGAATCTAAAACCTTAAGAGTATATTAGCACTAATATGCCTTGAAATCTCGAACAGTTTTCTCCTTGGTTTGTGAGTCCTTTAAAAAAGGATCCTATTCTTTGAAATTTCCATAGTATGGTCCATCTATATTTTATTAATATAGTTCTCAGACACTTTTAAGTCTATGAATATTTGGCTCTATCATAAGAGGTAACATCTTTAAACATCAATTATGTGTCAGGTATATGCTAGACATTACATTTTTCATATATAATTCTAAGTACATATATTACATACATTTGCAAAGATATAATTCTACCCACAGTCCTATGAAGTAGTTATTGCATATGGAAAAATCAAATTCATTCAGGAAAAAAAAAAATCACACAATTTTTGAGTAGTTGAAATAGGACTCAAGATTACATATTCCTGAAAGAGATGATAAGCAGGATATGTCATTACTGATTCAAAAACCAAAGTTAGAAGATTTGGGGAAGTATAGTAATTTCTGATAATTCACTATTAAAATTTTGTGAGGTATATAACCATCAAAATATCTACCAGTTAAATTCTTCTCTGCATATTATATCACAGCCAGAAGGCAATGTCAGTGCAAATAAACAGCAGACAGACTTTAAAATGATCCTTTAGTTGAACCTGTACTTGCCCTATTTCTTGGCAAAGATGGAATTAACTCAAATTCTGTAAAGGTGGATGGTTCTGAGAAAAATGCACTTGTTCTCTTTTCTTGATTAGTGATGGTGGAAGCACATTTTCCCATTGAGGTTGGTATAATATGGCAGAACTTCTATAAACTTGGGCCCCTGAGTGACTGTGGTTCAGAGTCCTTTGCCTATCCTCATTAAACATGCATTATGAATGAGAAATAAAGCTTTGTTGTGTTAAACCCTTGAAATATTGAGTTAGTTACCATAGTTTAATCTAGCCTATTCTGACCTATGTTCTACAACATAAAGCTTTTGTGAGAAGGAAATGAGTTTGTGCAATGCCTATCAAGGAGCCTATGTTTAACAAGTGCTAAATACTAATATAAAAAATTCATACTTCTTTAAGTTACTCTGTATGCTTTACAAAAAAGGGAAAAAAGCTTTGAAAAATTTTTTTAAAGATTTTATTTATTTATTTGAGAGAAAGAGAGAGGAGGAGAGCACAGCAGGGGGAGGGACAGAGGGAGAGGGAGAAGCAGACACCCTGCTGAGCAAGAAGCCCAATATGGGGCTCCATCCCAGGACCCTGAGATCATGACCTGAGCCAAAGGCAGATGTTTAACCAACTGAGCCACCCAGGTGCCACAAGTTTTGAAAATTTCATCTAGAACCAGAAAGATAGTTATAAAATGTACAAAGTCTCCTTTTAGCATAGTTTTCTTATGAAAATGCAGATAAAATGATAAAATAATGATTTCACATTATTGAAACTCACCCCCTCCAAATCTCCAGTTCTTGAAATTCAAGCAAAATTGATAAACATAATGAAGAATTCTTTTAGTCAAAGGATTTATCTTATGTGAAAATGAATTATTTGTTTATTCATTCATTCACCTATAGTTTATGATTCAATAATTTAAAAACATATGTTGAGCTATGATTGGTTATTCTTACTTTTTTAAAAAGATTTATTTATTTTAGAGAGAGAGAGAGAGAGCATGCAAGTGGGGGGAGGGGCAAAGGGAGAGGGAGAGACTCCTCAAGCAGACTCACTGCTGAGCATGGAGCCCAATGTGGGGCTCAGTCCCAGGACCTTGAGATCATGACCTGAGCTGAAATCAAGAGTCAGATGCTCAACTGACTGAACTACCCAGGTGCCCCCCTACTTTGGTTTTAATGGGGACTCCTAATGATGTTGGCCATCTGAACTTGATGGAATATATAATGAGACATGTATGAAACTGAAATGGGTGAAATAGTTAGAAGAGAGAAGCTGATCTCCTAACTCACATCTGAGAAAGCAAGAAAGTCATGGTAGAAAATATGGCTGACTGTTGCCTATGAGGCTAACATAAAACATACTCAAGAGATTCCAAGGACAAGGGTGCCCATAATATTTCTGTGGGTATAGGAAACTCTGATGGTTGTAGTCGAAGGATAAGGGAAGCTGAGAAGTCAAAGAACTGGGGATTGAGGGTCCATAGTAATAAGTAGGAGGGGTATTGGTGAAAATGATGAAGATAAGCACAGCTGACATCAGTGGACTCTCAGTTCCTCTTGTGGTGCTAACACATTAGAGGATGTGCCAGACCCATCAAAGACACTCCTACTAGAGGCTAAATGTGTAGCAGACAGTGCATGCAATTGGGAATCTGCTACTCATACCACAAAGATATTGGAGGGATAAAATGAAATTTTCTATTTATACAAGGAAGTATTTTATTACATACACAAGGAAGTATTTTATTACATACACAAGGTGTTTTACATTTATGTATTCATTTGCATATTTAAAAATATCTTTGACTACATTTTCTGTGTTAGGAACAGTTCTAGGTTTGGGGGATTCAATAATGAATAAAACAAATGATTCACCTCTGCCTTCTGGGAGCTAGTATTCCAGTAGGAAATAAACATAACACATAGTTGTAAACAAATAAACATATGAGGTAGTGTCAGGTAGTGATAAATTCTGTGAAAAAGAAGAAAGCATGACCAAGGAATGAGGGGCAATAAGATGTAGGGACTATTTTATAAATGATTAATGGCTAAGATTGAATGAATATTATACAAATATACCTTGATAAAAGTAGAATGGTTTCAAGGTCAGATCTCTCATGATGAAGAGGACATTTTGTAGTGGAGAGAATCCTGAGTCAGGGAGAACAGAGAGTATGAAGTGGGGGAAATGTTCTCAAGTGGATTGCCTCTGGTACAATCCCATACAGACCACACAGAGAATCAAGAAGACTTCTTCTGTCCTTCAAACTCTCCAAACACTGTCTACTCGAAACACTGCTTTGTAACACTTCTTCAATTATTGTCTCTAAAGGTTATTCAAATCTTTGAATGCTATTAAACTAGCTTGTTGACTTTTGGAGAGGAGGAACAATGTTTTACACTGAATTACAGTTAAACATCTATGTGCAAGGATTTTCATCCAGAGAAAGGGCAGAAAATACAAATATTAATAATAATAAATAAAATAATATACATATATAAATAAAAGTTATTATATTATTATAATTATATTATTAGTTATTATATTATTATTAATTATTATTTTATTATATATAAATAATAATTTGATTAAATATGTAATAATACTCCCATACGAAGTAACATTATTCATAAATTGATAGTGTACTTTAACAAAGTATTTAATCATAGAAGAAATGCTCAAAAATTAATGTTAAGTGAAAAAATTAGATACATTTTTATGAACTTTTGGTTTATGGTTTCACATATAAGGAACTTGGAATTTGCCACTGCATCTTAACAAGTACTCAATAGCACAAACAGGTTTTCATAGTAAATATCAGAGAAAAATCCTCTCATGCTTCTGGCAGGGTTGAGGAAAAGGGACCATTCTGAAATACACCTGAGGGACTGCCCTCAGGAGAAATTAGTTAATCAGAGCCTTACCAGCTGGGCTATTATCAGAGCTTAAGACCTGGAGGAAAGGAAATCTCCAAGTCCAGTCAGCTCTAGCCTTCCATGTGGGAGAAGGGAAGTACCAATTCCGGTCCACACTAGCCATCCTATAGCACCTACGTGGGGAGAAAGAAACCCTGAGAAACAGTCATGGGTTTCATAGACTAAAGGCATGGGCTCAATAAAAGATGGAGATTTAACCATAGGCTATAGAATGCTTCTACCCCTACACTTTATTATCACATTAGTTAAAGGCCTATTTACAGTAGTTCCCTTTACTTTTATGTCCAGCTATCAAGAAAAAAAATTACAAGGCATACCAAAAGGCAAAACTGCAATTTGAAGAGACATAGCAAGCATCAGAATCAGACATGGCAGGGATGTTGGAATTATCAGACCAGGAATTTAAAACAATTATGATTAATATGCTAAAGGTGAATGGGTAAAGGAGACAACATTCAAGAGCAGATGGGTAATATAATCAGAGATGGAAATCCTAAGAACCAAACAGAAATGCTAGAGATCAAAACACTGTAACAGAAATAAAGAATACTTTGATGAACTTATTAGTAGAATGGCCATGCCTCAGGAAAGAATCTCTGAGTTTGAGGATGTAGCAATAAAAACCTTCAAAACTGAAAAGGATATAAAACAAAGATTGAAAAAAAAAAAAAAAACCAGAACAGAATATCTGAGAAATGTAGGACAATCACATAAGGTATAACATACATCTAATGTAAAAAAAGAGAGAAAAGAACAGAAGAAATATTTGAAACAATAGTGACTGAGACTTTCTCCAAATTAATACCAGACACCAAACCACAGATCCAGGAAGCTCAGAGAACACTAGGCAGAATAAATGTTAAAAGAAACTGCACCTGGACATATAATCTTCCAACTACATAAAATCAATGATAAAAAAAAAAAAAATCCTGAAAAAAGCCAGAGGAACAAAGATAAGAATTACATCTGACTGCTCAGAAACCATACAAGCAAGAAAAGAATGGAATGAAATATTTAAATTGTTGAGACTAAAAGAATCCTAAGAAACTACTTATCTATAATTCTGTACTCTATGAAATTATCCTCAAAAATGAAAAAGAAATAAAGACTTTCTCAGGCAAACAAAAATTAAAGGAATTTGTTGCCAGTTGACCTGCCTTGCAAGACATATTAAAAAGAGTTCTTCAGAGAGAAGGAAAATGATATGTCAGAAAACGAACCCATATAAAGAAAGGAAGAACATCAAAGAAGGAATAGGTGAAGGTAAGATAAAAACTTTTATTTTTCTTATTCTGAATTGATCTAACAAGTAACGGTATGCTCAAAATAATAATAGCAACAATGTATTTGATTATGTATGCTTATGTATATATCATATATATTTGTACATATATATGTTTATGCATGCATATGCATATATATACATACATATATACATATATATATATACACATAAGTGAAATGAATGACAGCAATTATACAGGGACAGGAGGGAAGAAGAGTTAGGATTATTTTGTTATTATATGGTACTCACACTACCCATACGGTAGCATAGTGTTATTTGAAAGTGGCCTTGGGAGGCACCTGGGTGGCTCAGTCGTTAAGCATCTGCCTTCGGCTCAGGTCCTGATCCCGGAGTCCTGGGATCGAGCCCCGCATCGGGCTTTCTGCTCAGTGGGAAGCCTTCTTCTCTCTCTCCCACTCACCATGCTTGTGTTCCCTCTCTCACTGTGCCTCTCTCTGTCAAATACATAAATAAAGTCCTTAAAAAAAAAAAAAAAAAGAAAGAAAGTGGCCTGGATCAGTTGTAAATGTATATTGCAAACTCTAGGTCAACCACTTAAAAAAGTATTAAAGAAAATATAATTGATAGGCTAAGGGAGAAAATGGATTCATATAAAATGCTCAATTAAAACCACAACGGTAGAAAAAGAATGAATGACAAAAAGAAGAACAAGGAATAAGGGCAGTAAATAGAAAACATTGGTTTGGTTGAATCCAGCTAAATCAATAATCACCTTGAACATCAACAGCTCAAATCCACCATTTAAAAGACAGAGATTGTCAGAGTGGATCCAATACAACCTAAACATATGTTTTCTATAAGAAACCCACCATAAATATATAGACACATGCAGATTAAAAGTAAGTGGATGCAGATAAACTTTTACACACATGATTACAGCTTTGTCAAGAATTGCATGTGCGCATGAATGTGTGTGTTTGAGTGAGTGTTTACAGCATAAGATTGGTAAAATAGGAATTGGCATATTACAGTTTTCATCTTCATGTAGTAAGTTTATAGATGAGATTTTATTGCTGATTTATTTTTATATGTTCTAAAATGAGCCAATTAATTATTTATTATCAAACACATTTTTCATAGTAACTTTATAATCATACATTGTAAAATGTTATTAAATATTCTAGCACCCAGGTTGATAAATGGACAAAGTATATGGACAAAAACTTTGCAGCAGAAGAAATACAAATTACCCATAGACATATGAAAAAAATTCTTCAATGTCTCTAGCAACCAAATAAATATGAATTAAATAATCATAAAATGGCGTATTTTCTGTCAAAGTGGCAGTTTGAGGAAAATTAACAGGCACATTGAAGATGTGTATTGATACAGGCCTCATTCATGACTGGATGAAGATGTAAAATTATATAATATTAAAAAAAAACAATTTGGTGATATATGTCTATGTCTCTACTTATTTTTTTTAAGTTGGTAAAGACCCTTCTTGAATTCCATCCTGAGGATTAATTTGGAATTCAGACAAGGATGTTATGTTTACCAGAATATTTTTTTATAATTATGAATGATAGTAAACAATCCACACATCCCACATTCGGGGAATAATTCAACAGATTATCTTGTATAGATATGACAAATGCTATGCACTCTTTTCAAATAGAATAAAGACCTCATGGCTTTTTAAAAAATAAGACAGTGTTCATGTTATTCCAATTTTATATATTTAGTTGGACAGTAATATATCAACATCCTGAAAGTGGTTATCTCTGCATTATGGAATTATTGGAAATATTACTACTCTTTTACAATGTTTTTTCTTTGTTTTTAGGTTTTTGAAACATGTAAAATAAGGTTGTAGAACTGAGATCAAGGATGTTATGTGGCCTGCACAGAAAGCCTGGGGCTGTTTCTTCTAAAGCTCAGGCTTTCTCCCACGTCATACTGCACCCACTATAGGATGCTGTCTCCCAAGACTGGATGTGTTGCCTACACAAAGCCATGTGATTTGCAGACAATAAACCTAGCAATTAAACATTCAGTTTTTATAAAGATGGCAGGTGTCTTCAACCTCTCCCTAGCCTTATCCAATTCCTAAGTGTCACTGGTGTCTAGCACCTGACACTGAGAATGCTTGGGGAATGAAGGGTGTTGTGTGAACTGTAGGGATAGTTAAAGGGTTGGGGGAAATAACATGGCTGGGTTTAGGTTAAGCATCATCTGTGAAACAGCTCCCTGACCACCATGTTTCATGCCCATCAGGTCAGGATTATGAATTTCGTATGTCATTCTCTACGGATTTACTTTAACACCTAAGGATTATATCACATTGACTGGAGATTATAATTTAAAGTCACAATATGATACTTATTTATATTTAATTAATATGTAGATTTGGCTATTTAATAAAGAAAAACTTCTGTTTTATGTTTGAAAACCCCCAAATGGCACCTCTGCTTTTCATAAACTGTCTAATTAGTCCAGCCAAACTCAAATGGGCATATGAGGTAAAAAAAATGACCCTTTAATTTAGTTTCATACCATGCAGGCAATTTTCAAGAATACTCAGGATCATTTCGAGACTCTCAGAAAGATACAAACATCATATTTAGGATTCTAAAAGCCCTTAGGACAACAATTTTGGGGGACAAGGTGAAGAACTTAAATTTTAATCTGCTTTAATAGAGTTTAATTTTTTTCTATTTTTAAAATTATAAATATGTATAATGTTAAAAATTTTATTCTTTTATAGAAACATTTACATAATATAGATCTTTATATGTAATTTACATGTGGCATGATTCCAGTTTTGTCAAGAATTTTGTGTTTATTAATGGTATAAGACTGAAAAAATCTGAACCAACATATTAACAGCTATTATCTCTTTGTGGTGAGTTTATAGATACATTTCTATTGCTTATTTTGTAATTTCTAAAATTATTAAATAATTTTATCTTATAAAACAATTTTTAAAGAAACAATGTAGGTGTTTAACATACAATTTTTATAAAAAACAAAAAACTCTGTATTTCTTTTTTTTTTTAAGATTTTATTTATTTATTTGACACAGAGAGACAGTGAGAGAGGGAACACAAGCAGGGGGAGTAGGAGAGGGAGAAACAGACTCTCCACTCAATCCCAGGACCCCGGGATCATGACCTGAGTAGAAGGCAGATGCTTGATGACTAAGCCACCCAGACGCCCCAAAAACTCTGTATTTCTTATATATCCCATAAACAATATAGAATTTAGTAAAATAAAAAATAAATTTCTCATAAACTGATTTGGAGATTGAGGAAGGGGTAACATTTAGAAATATCTACTGTGTATATTTCTTCATTATAAGCAATGGTAAGTTTACACTTTAACCTTATTTTCATAGTTTCTTGCATTTTTTTCAAAATGGCAATATTAAAAGGCTGTGCATCCAATGCTTCCTTTGTCTTTGAGACACTATTCTATAACACTGATTTCCTGCTGAAGTTCTAGAAGGTGCACTGACAGGGAAGGTACTGGGAAGGGGAAGAAAGATGGTGATCATCACCACGTAAGTAAGCATGAGTGCCATCTGGATGGGACCAGGGCTTCTCTGCAGACCATTCAGTTCAGACACCCCTTCGTCATGCATCCAGACCTGACAGATTTCTAATACAAACAGCCACCTGGAAGCGAAACTCTGCCTAAACCCAGCTGAGCTTTCATTCTGTGGTTTTATTCTCTTGTATTTCGATGCCCATCAGCTCTTTTCTCTGATGTCAGCTTCTGAGTTCCCTGACTTATGATCCGCACCAGAGAATTGCAGTGATGGCTCAAATGATTTCCAAAAACCCACCCACAGCATTGGATGCATTCTTGTCTTTCCTGGGTCCTCCCTGTTCATCACTTTCCATGTCTTTTTCTGAAAACAAACAAAACAAAACAAAACAAAAACATTTATTTCCAAGCATTTATTCCCTTTCATTCTTAAATCTTAGAATTTGAACTCTCAAGTATATTTACATTTAAATGTATTTGAAAAAAGCTTTTGAGATTTTTAATGAACTTCTAAAAGGTTTTCAGACTGAAGCTTTGCCAAGGGTGGGTCTCTTCTGAACAACGGGAAGCCTGGATTCAATTTAGAACTACCTGGCCATCAATCCAGGACAAACTGGAGCCTTCAAAAATTGGCAATTGTTCCCTGGCTTCCTCATCTCACATTCAAGGCCTTTGCTGATGGGTCCCTGCCTACTTTATGGAGCTCATCTTTCACCCTACAGGAGCCACACTAGCCTGCCCACTCCCCACTCAGATGCCCCTGCATTCCAATTAACTTTGTCTTGTCTCTTACTTTCTCCTGGCCTGGAACATCCTCCCTTAACTCTTTGTCAACTACCTTTTCTAAATTCAGGGACTAAATTCAATATCAACTCTATCATAAAACTTCTCTTTGTTGCCTGTGGATGTTTTAGGGGAAGTGAAAACCTTAGCTCCAGAAATGCCTGCTTTGCTATTTTATATCAGTCTTCAAAAGACAAATAACTAAGGTATAGCTCTATTTTCAGTAAGAGCAACCTTATAATTTATTTGCATGAATTCTGTGTAAACAGTCATGTTTATGAAGTTCTTGGGACATAATAAGTGTCTCCATAGCCCTGGAAATGAGGGAAAGTTACTTATCCTCTCTCTGCCCCAGAATTCTCACATGGGCCACATGTTTAGTCATAAAGCAATCCTGAACAAATTGTGATGAAGATTGAGTAAGGAAATCTATGGAAAATCTAAGAATAATACCTGGCAAATAATAGCTTAGAAAAAAGCTAATTATTCTTATTAACAAATGTTCTCTTTCTTGCTCTATGCTTGTTTGAATAAACTCTGTGTGATATAGAGTCACATGCAGCTTAGGGAAGGTTGTTCACCTTCCTTAAGCATTATATGCAACATGATAGAGAGGAACAGATTCCTATGAAGCTAAAGACCATGCATGGTACATTATAAGCTTTTAATACACTATATGTGCAATATAATTAAATTTAACCTGGAAAAGTTACAAGATCTCTCCTATTTTTAATGGTTCTATCCTTGCTGTTATCTCAAAGCTTCAACAAATAAAGCCACTAAAGAAGTGAATGCCAAAGTAAGTTTGACGAAAAACAAACAAACAAACAAACCCAAACCCAAAGTAAGTTTGACGAAAATCACTATCACTTATTTCCCACCCTACTACCTCTTTTGGAAAAGAGGAAAAGAACAACCTTCCCCCCAAATAACATGCTGGTCCCTTTAACTTTTGGCTGCTTTATTTTTCTTTGGAAAGCAGGCCACAATAGAGTGTCTGTTATAGACAGATGACATTTCTTTTTCTAATTTAGATGAAAGAACTATGAAGTATTGGTATTTGGTTGGGTATACTGGGCTGTTCTGAACAAAGATTTTGATCCTGAATGTAGACTTGCCAGGACTCTGTACTTCAGATTGATGGATGATATTGCCAGCATCATATTTTCATTATTTTTTGCTCCCTTGTGCTATGTACCAAACCACCACTAAATCACAGATACTAACTGTTGAATAAAGTAAAACATGTATGAATTAGAAATGAGTCCTTTCATTTTTGTATTCACTTTTCTCATCCCACGCTAAATTTTTCATCTTTCATCTGGTTTTCCTAATCTCCCAGCACATCCTTCTTTTTGACCTTTCTTTAGATTCCTTATATTTTAAAGGAGGCAGCATGGGGAACTGAAATGGCTTTGAGTCGAGAGCCACAAAACCTGGTCTTGGTCTCAAATTTTCTTTCAACTTGTTTTGTGACTTTCAAAACCGTTTTCTCTCCCTTCAATAAGCAAAATGTCCACATGGTCTAAAGTTCTTGCAACCCTAGCTCTCCATGTTTCCTGATGTTTATCTAGACCCTCATTCCCTTGATATTCTATTCTGAAAAATGAATGTTTTCTCCACCTATTTTTTTTTTATTTTGACCAGTATTTGAAGTATGTCCCCTTATCCTCTATGCTTTCTTTTCCTAAAATTGTTTTGAAGATTAAGAAAATAATCTGCATTAAATATCTAGCATAATCTCCCTTCTTTTTTAATCCTCTCTTCATTCTGCCTTCTCCCTTTCCTCTAACCCATCCTTATTTCTATTCTTTCTGTTCCAAAGCCCCTTTGATTTTCAATTATTTTGCAAACCCAAGTTTAATTAACTAGTAAATTCTTTCATAAATTGATTTAACAAATATATAGCTACAATGAGCCAGGCAACAGGTTATTATGTGGCTTTAGAGGGCCCAGTAAATAAAATTCCCATTTTCTGTCTAAGATTGAAACCAGTTGAGAGAAAGATGAAAGAAATTGAGCAGTAAAATCAAAATATCCTCATAAAGCTGTTGGAAGATGCTGTTTTTAGTCTGTTAGTCAAGTGCCCAAAGGCGGAGGGTGGCATTTCCCCAAATAATTCTCCCAAATTCTTCAGCTGTGTTTCTTTTCTGCCCCTGAGAAAGAGTAAGTGTGAGAGTGGCATGGAGGAGGTGGTAACAGAGAGGTCAGGGTGTTACTAATGCAGGTCCTGCCCCAGAGCAGCATAAGGAGTATGTGTAGAGGAAGTTCTATTGTCCACCACCACAAGGGACTGGAGACATGACTGTAAGGGACTGGAGACATGTCAATGAATAAGACAGCTCTGACCATCACTCTTGTGGAGTTATAGTTTGGTGAAAAAAATAGTTCTTGAAATGTGGTAAAGGAGAAATAGGGAATGCTATAGGAGCATAAGGCAAGGAAGCTTACTTATTTTTCTGGGAAGGGATGCATGAACAGAGGTCTGAAGATAAAAGAGAACAAGACAAAGACCTAGCTAGTGAGATGAGAAGAGTGTTGGAGGAAACTGGAAAAGCTTATAGCTCATTTGGAGAGCTGAAGTATGGCCAGGGACTGGATGATGAGGATTCATAGCACTAGTTGAGGAGGAAGGGTGGGACAGAGCCCAGATGATGCAAGTTAGAACTTAGACTATGTCCCAACCACAAAAGGAAAGTTCTGAGCAATTTCAAGCATCTGTAATACACCCAAGTGAAGATGATTGGTTGACAATTGGACCTTAACATGTAAAGAGAAGACTGTATAGGGTGTGTAAACTTGAAAATCATTGGCAAATAGATTATTACTAAATCTCAAGAAATAAATATAATTGCCTGCCAAGGAAGTACTGTAAGACCAGAGGGGAGTCTAGGAGTAATCCCTGAGAATCTCCAACATTTAGTGGCTGGATAGAGGAAACTAGGCAGCCAGGACCATATCAAGAACTAAGGAACAGAGGGTTTGGAGATGGAAGAGATCACCACTGTCTAATGCTGCCAAAAGGTCAAGAAAGATGAAAACTGACAAAAGTACACACCCTCACCTTAGTCTGCACCCATTTTTCTTTTTGCTCATAACAGGAAAGAGAGAGGGTTTTCCTTCTTATTTTCTACATTCTATTTCTTTATTACTCATACTAAAATATTTTGGGTGAAAATTTTGTTCCATAAGCATTCTTAAACCTGGTCAAACTTTGGCTCCCTCATGTCTACTGCTCTACTGAAATTGCACCAGGGATACTGATTAAGGCAGGTTGTGAATTAATGATGGAAATTTCAAATATTTTAAATTTGATGATTTCTAATTTTTTGTAAAGTAGAAGAAAGGGATATCTACTAAGAGTGAGATGAGAAAGGGGAGTTTACCTGCAAAGATTGGAAGTACAAGAAAACTAAAAATACATGTTAAGGTATTGCTGGGCAGGGTTTAAATTCTAACCAAGATGAGGCTCATTTAATTTATAGTGGCAAAACTCATCTGGTTGGAGGCTCCACAGATTAGATGAAGGTGAAGTATTAGAATTTATCCATCTTTAGAATTTTTCAAACAGATGTATATAATGAATAGACCAAATGGCAAAAAACCTACCTGTAAAGTTTAGTGTAAACATAGATATAAAGACTGGGGCTTTAAAGGTATAATATGGAGGGAAAGCATAGTAGATATAGTAGTTTCCTATAGATTTGAAGTATTAGATATTCTGACAAGGTAAAAAATTAAATGTAGATTAGCAGGCACACTGTAAAGTTAGTAGATTATAAATAGTAGTGTGGAGTCTACATTAGTAAGTTCAGAGGCAGAATAGTTTCCAAGTACAACATGCTGCCAGATCGTCCTGGGGGATGATATCTGAAATGGGATAGAAAGTAGACTAAGACAGAAATGTATGTTCAAGAAGATATTTTTCTATGTCCTTTGACAGACATACGGCAGAGTATGAGTTGAAGTAAAATATTGCAGACTGTTTGCCAAATTCTTCAATGAATAGGGAGTTATAAACTTTTCCTTGGTTCTCCCTCTCTATCATGTGTTAGCAAATATTCTGTCTCTCTCCATAGAGACAGCACTGATGTGAGTGTTAAGGAACCCTTATCTTACCAGACATATATCAGGAAGAGGGAATAGATTTGGTCATTGTCATTAAGATGGTGGTAACTTTCTCCTCACCATGGCAGCGGACAAATCCAATATGCCCTGTCCTTGAATTCTAGTCTCTTTCTCTTTCCTTAGCAGTGGAAACTTCCAGGGAGGTTATCAAGAAGGTGAATTAGAGTGAATGGAGCTAATGGCAACAAGTATGATGGTTGGGTGAGTAGACATCAGGGACAAGGCAGAGGTATTCTGCCAGGTAGTTCTGCAGAGTGCAGATGTGATTGAGGCAGTAAGATTTACTTTGTATTCTTTAGGATAGAGGATGCTAGTTCCCGAAAACATGACAAAAGAAACCCAGTGAATCCCAAGTTCATCTGTTTGCTTATATGTATATCCAGCTAATGAAATTTTGGGATTGTGTAGTGAGGATCATGGGTGTCATTATAGTAATAAATTAATTAATTGGTTAAACAAATAAAATGTAATCAAAGAGAGCCATATAAGGTCTTATGATAATAAGTGCATTATGAACCAAAAATTATGATAACTCAGTTAGGTGAACCTGATGTCTAAAACTATAAACAACTGAACAGAGATGCTGTTCATCATCTGCAAAACTGACAAACGGCCAAGAGTTTGGTAGCATACTGTTTTGATGTAACTATAGGGAAGAAGGCACATGTATAATACAATCATGGAAATGTAAAATGAGGGGCACCTTGGTGGCTCAGTTTCAGCTCAGGTCATGATCTCAGGGTCCTGGGATCAAGCCCTGCATGGGCTCTGCACTCAGGTCGGAGTCTGCTTGAGATTCTCTCTCTCCCTCTCCACCTGCCCCTCCACCCACATGTGTGCTTGCTGTCTCCCAAATAAATAAATAAAATCTTAAAAAAAAAAAGAAATGTAAAATGGTATCTCATGTATGGCTATGGTTTTACATAGTCACCATAATCAGAAAGCCTATATATTTTATGCAGCAATTCCCTTATCCAGCAAATGTTCCACCAGATGTTTGAAATTTTGTGTTTGTGTGTGCATGTATCTATATACACAAATTCACTATTAGATTTCAACAAATTGAAACCACCTAAGTATCCATCAGTGAGATACTAGTTAAATGAATTAGTATAAAAACATTCAATGGAATTCAAGGTAGCCATTAAAATTAAGGAGGCTGTTTATGGAGTGCTTATGAATTTGAGGATGTATTTTAAGTGAAAAGAGTGCAATGCAGGGACACCTGAGTGGCTCAGTCAGTTAAGCCTCTGACTCCTGGTTTCAGCTCAGGTCATGATCTCAGGGTTGTGAGATCGAGCCCTGCATCTAGCTCTGTGCTCAGCACTGAGTTGGCTTGGGATTCTCTTTCTTCCTCTCCTTCTGCCCCTCCCCCTGCTCACGTGGGTGCATGATCGCATGCTCTCTATCTATAAAATAAATAAATAAAATCTTTGAAAAAAAGAGTGCAATGCAGAAGGGTATGCATTGTATACATGTATAATATACTATCATTTATATAAAAATGATGGAGAAAGGAAATATAGGCATGTTTGTATATTTATAAAATATCTCAGAAACAATATAGATACATAAGAAATTTGGCCTCAGTGATTGCCTCTGCATGGCCACCTCTTTTAAACATTGAAATATGTGGAGATGATCAATTGAACAAGAAATAAAATCTGTTCAGGCAAGAAAAATCTCCACCAAAGTCAGCTTTATGTGCTGATGAGGTTTTTTTCCTCTCCATCTCTTCTTTTATTTCTTCATTTCCTTGTTCTTTCTTTTCCTTCTTTCTTCTACTTTCTTTTGTTCTATCTTCCCTTCTCCCACACTCCTTCTTCCTCCATTCCTTTGTGCTTCTTTCCACCTTCATAGTGGGAGGATTATGAGGTATTATCAGGGACTGGGACAGCAGCTCAACTGACCTGATTCTAAGGAGTTTGTTGTTGTTGTTTTAGATTTTATTTATTTATTTTAGAGAGAGAGCACAAGCAGGGAGAGGAGCAGAAATGGAGGGAGAGTGGGAGAGGGAGAGGGAAAGAACCTCAAGCAGATTTTTGCTGAGCAGGGAGCCTGACATGGGGCTTGATCTTACAATCCTGAAATCATGACCTTAGCCGAAACCAAGAGTCAGTTGCTTAACTAACTGAGCCACCTAGGCGCCCCTTAAGGAGTTGTTTTTTAGAAACTCTACTGGTTCTCAGAATACTTGTCCTTTAAGAGTGCACCTACTGGAAGGTTGGCAGCTGCCATTTTCTCCAGGTCATTGCCATCTCCTTGGCACCACCTCTCTCTATTATCTCATGTGACACAAGTCATTTGAGGAGCTGGGCTCAGTTCCATCATTGAATTATCTATCTTTTGATCCTCTTTCCTCTTTTCTAACTATTTTTCCCTCTAAATATCCCTGTTGGTCCTCTACAGTGTTATATTTCTCTCCTTACAATCTCCTCCATCTTAATACCCAGAATAATTTTCTTTTAGTACTGTTCAGTTCTAACTTTTTACAAATTTCTAAGCTGAAACTAGGATGGTTCATACATATTTTATGTTTCACCCACAAGCTACACGGGGAAGGCTTTAGTAATCCAGTTATTTATTGGATGCTACTCTGCTCCAGACAATGTGTTATGTAACGGAGTGACATAGACCAATAAGACACAACCTTGACTTCAATGAGGGCACTGCATGAAAGTGTGTGCAGGGGCAGGTGGAGATAAGCAGGTATGAGCAAGAAGAATCTTATAAATGCAGTAATGGGGCGCCTGGGTGGCTCAGTTGGTTAGGCAACTGCCTTCGGCTCAGGTCATGATCCTGGAGTCCCGGGGTCGAGTCCCGCATCGGGCTCCCTGCTCAGCGAGGAGCCTGCTTCTCCCTCTGACCCTCCCCCCTCTCATGTACTCTCTCTCATTCTCGCTCTCTCAAATAAATAAATAAATCTTTAAAAAAAAAAAAAATAAATGCAGTAATGGGGAAATCCACTGAATATGGAGAAGTATAAAGGAAGCAGCTATTAGCACTGCTTGTAAGCAGATAAGAAGGTTTCACAGAAAGAAGGCAAAAACAAGTAGAAAGATACTCCATGCTCATGGATTGGAGGAAAAAATATTGTTAAAATGTCCATGCTACCCAAAGCAATCTACAGATTTAATGAAATCCCTATCAAAATACCAACAGTATTTTTCACAGAACTAGAATAAACAATCCTAAAATTTGTATGGGACCACAAAATACCATGAAGAGCCAAAACAATCTTGAGAAAGAAAAACAAAACCAGAGGTATTGCAATCCCAAATTTCAAGATATACTACAAAGCTGTAGTAATCAAAACAAATGGCCACATAGATTAATGGAACAGAAAAGAGAGCCCAGAAATAACCTCACAATTATATGGTCAATTAATCTTAGACAAAGGAGGCAAGAACATGCAATAGGAAAAAGGCAGTCTCTTTAACAAATGTTTCTGGGAAAACTGGATACCTGAATGCAAAAGAATGAAACTTTTCTTACACCATACACAAAAATAAACTCAAAATGGATTAAAGAGTTAAATGTGAGACCTGAAACCATAAAACTCCTAGAAGAGAGCACAGACAGTAATTTCTTTGACATTGGCCTTAGTGACATTTTTTTTTTCTAGATGTGTCTCCTCATGCAAGGGAAATAAAAGTAAAAATAAACTTTTAGGACTACATTAAAATAAAAAGCTTCTATACAGCAAAAGAAACAATCAAAAAAACTAAAAGAAAACTACTGAATGGGTGGAGATATTTCCCAATGACATATTTGATAAAGGGTTAGTATACAAAATATATAAAGTACTTATACAACTCAATGCCCTCTAAAATAATTTTAAAAATGGTCAGAAGACATGAATAGACATTTCTCCAAAGAAGACATATAGCTGGTCAACAGACACATGGGAAGATGCTCAACATCACTCATTATCAGGGAAATTCAAATCAAAACCACAATGAGATATCACCTCACACCTGTTAGAATGGCTAAAATAAAAACACAGGAAACAACAAGTGTTGACAAGGATGTGGAGAAAAAGGAACTCTTATTCACTGTTAATGGGAACGCAAACTGGTGCAGCCTCTGTGGAAAACAGTATGGAGGTTTTTGAAAAAATTAAAAACAGAATTACCATATTATCCAGTAATTCCCCTACTGGGTATTTACCCAAAGAATACAAAAAGCACTAATTCAAAAAGATATATGCACTCTATGTTTATTGCAGCATTATTTACAACAGCCAAACTATGGAAGCAGCTGTCCATTGATAAGTGAATGGATAAAGATGTGGTATATATATATATATACACATATACACACAATGGAATAGTCAGCCATAAAAAATAATGAAATCTTGCCATTTGCAACAACATAGATGGATCTATAGAGTATGATGTTAAGTGAAATAAGTCAGAGAAAGACAAATACCATACCATTTCACTCAATGGAATTTAAGAAACAAAACAAAGAAAAAATGAGACAAACCAAGAAAGAGACATTTAACTATAGAGAACAAACTGATGGTTACCAGAAGGGAGTGGGTGGGTAGATGGGGGAAATAGATTAAGGGGGTTAAGAGTACATTTATCATGATGAGCACTCAGTAATGTATAAAATTTTTGAATTACTATTGTATACTGGAAACTAATATAATACTGTATGTTAAGTATACTGGAATTAAAATTTAAAAAATAATAAAAAAGAAGGCTTCATGGAAGAGGAAACCCTTTATCTGGGTATTTAAAAATGAATACATGTTGTGGAGATGGAGGGAAGGAACCTCAGGCAGAGGGTCTAGCATGTGCAAAAGCACATAGACACATAATATAATGGTGTATTTGGGGGGAAATTTAAATTTTTAAGTATCGATGAAACAAGGTTAGTACTGGGGGAAGGGGCTGGTGATGTTGGGGACAATAATAAGAAGTCAGTAAGTTGGACTCTAAAGTCTGTTATGTGTGATGCTAACAGATTTGGATTTTATCCTGTAGTTTGAATGAACGGAGAATCACCAACATTCCTACTACTCATTGTCCCTTAACCATTGAAAACACTTAAGGGAACATATTACAGGTCAATATACTAACCATTCCCCACCCCTTTCTTGAAACTCCTCAATTTCACTTTTTTAAGGGAGAATGTATTTGGAACAAAGTCATGGATGATAAATGGGCCGAAATGTTAGTCATTTACAGTCTTAGAACCATCACTGGATGATCACAGATGAGCGGATGGTTGTGATACAGAAAGTGGATAAGAAACTTGTTTAAAAAAATAAAAGCATGGACACCATTAATATGATCTGCCTTTCTTCCTTAAGGACACATTACATAAATATCTGCTCACATGATGATGCACAGAAATTACACATTCTGATTGGGCAAGGAAAGGAAAGGGGGGAACCGGTTTTAAATTGCAAGTTACAGTCCCAGTAAAATGTTTACACTCACACAAATAACTAAGAGAGAAGTATGTTGCCTTGCTCCTGGGCTTTTCACAGAAGTTCAGTTAACTCATTGAATTTAATGGATCATTCACAGAAAGAATGGGTTGGTTGCATGTTTTTCTTTTCTCTCCCTCAGCAATTAAAGCTACCTGCTTTGGCGTAGAATAAGGAGTTTAGAAGAGAATATTTCCAAGTCTGTCACTCTCTCAATTTTGTGGGTCATATTAAGAAATCCTGTATCTTCATTTTAGCTTGCCTCAGGAGAAGTCATAAGCCTTCCAAACAGAGACAAATTCTATTTCTCTGAACATATCTGATAAAAGAAAGTTGGAAATTTCCTTAGCTTTGAGCTGCTTTAAGTCTCAAATGGAGTCGCACCCCTAGAATCAATGCCTTACCACCCCTGACATCCTGTTCTTGTTTTTCTGACTTAATTTTAGATCTTAGATTTGAGAAACAATGATGCTCTCAAGTTTATGGAAGATCACACATCATCTACTTTAAAAAGTACAAATTTTAATTACCTTTGATTCACTAAAAAAACAACTTTAGCTTACAATACGAAGGGATATTAGAGGCTTTAGTTCAAGTCATCTGGTTTATGGAAAACAGAAAACACCCTGAGTTCTGAGATGAGTACCAGGTCATGAGTCAGGAGAACCGGATTCTATGAGTAGCCTTGCAGGTTATTATCTGTGTGATATTTGATAAATTGCTTTCCTTTCTGGACCTTAGTTGTCTTACATGTAAAATCGTATGTTGGTTTAGATGTTCTTTATGGTCCTTTTCTATGCTGCCCTTCTTTGAGTCTAAGTGTTTGTTTATTGTTCGTTTCCTAGGTTCTGCCTGGATAAGTATGTATATTTTCTACCTCTGTATGCCAAAACGTGGGTTAAGCCCTGTAAGACTCTCTAATTCCAGCCTTTAGAAGATCACCATCTATTCATTCTATCTTCATCTAGGATCCAAGAATCCTCTTAAATTTCATGCAGAAGTGCATCAGGATATGAAATTATCTGTAACAAGAATGCATTGCCTACAACAGATGCTAAAAAAACAGCTATCTCTTTTGGAATAATTATTATTACAGATTATTATGTCTATTTTACAAATTAGGGGAAAAAGGAGGCTTAATGATGTTAAGTAGTTTGTCCAAGGTCATGATGTTAGTAAGTGGCTATATTTAATCTGCTTACAGGAGGTTTTCATAAAAAGAGTGGCGGTTTTTACCATAATAACCACCAATGACTTAACCACAGAGTCAGTAGGGAAGATACCACAGAGACAGGGTATAACACTCAAACCTCATGTCAACCAGACATCAGCTTGCTCTCTCTTCCTTTTAAGAAAAAAAATGGGACTGGCTCAAATGCCACTCTATTTTCTTTAGAAATCTGATGCCATCCCCAAGAGTTTGGCAAGTCCCAGGTCCATGTTTGCTCACTGCTCATTATCATCTCTCCAACTGATTCCGTATGAATTTTATATATATACTTTTTTTTGACATACAAAAAGCTGTACATATTTAATGTACCAACTTGATGAGTTTGGAGATAAGTATACACCCATGAAATCATCACCACAATCTATGCCATAGGCATATCCATCACCTACCCCAATTTTTTTCATCATCTTTATTTTATTTTGTTTTGGTTTTGTGATAAAAACACAAGATATACACTCTCAGCACATTTGTAAGCATATAATATTGTGTTGTTTACTGTAGGCACTGTGCTGTACAGTAGATCTCTAGGGCTTAATCATGTTGCATGATTGAACCTTTGTACCCTTTACTGGCACTTCCCTTTTTGCCTTGTTCCAGTCTCTGGGAAACCACCATTGTGCTCTCTGCTTTTAAGATTCTGATTCCCTATTTTTAAACATGTATGTCCTCCTGTGGCTATTTTCTCTCTTTGTCCCTGTCGGTCTCAGTCATGGGACACTGCTTTTTTTGCCTAGATTTCCCTAAAACACCATTCACAGAAGGCATTTACATGGATGAGAATTTTACAGGAGATTCAGGGGCAACAGCAGATGTGATGTATAAAGCAAGAGGAGAGACAATCATAATTGAATATCAAATATTAAACAGTACTGCTATTTACAAGCTCTCGCCTTCACACTTGCCACAGGTAGTTCTTAATGCCCACTTTATTTTAAATCATCTGGCTTTAAACTTCCATCTTCATTTCCCTCTCTAACCCTGTGCCTTCCTTCTCTTCAGGCACCTATTAAACTATAAAATCCCTCTGTAGCTCTGATGCAGGGTGACTGTGGCACATTTTGACTATGTCCCCAAACATGCCTAATTAAATGAGCTCTTATATAAGAGAGCTTTTTGCCTCCAGGAGGAATCCTGCAATCAGCCTTGAATGCTGAGTTTGTACCCTCCTATATCTCTTGTCACTGGCTTTACTTTCTTCCTTCCTCATTTACCACTTCTTTATATATATATATACATTTTGGAGGGGGAATTAAATACTGTCCTTTGATAAATGCCTTGAGACTATGATCCTTTTGTTCCTATTGGTCTATCCACAAAGCTGAGCTTTGATGCCTTTGGCTGAACCTAAGACCTCACTGTTCATCAAGTTGGCATAAAAATAAGCTTATAAAAATCCTACAACTGCCTTGTGAACTACAGCACTGTCAAACCAATGTGACTCAGCTGTCTAGTTTAATGTACCAGACTAGGACAAGTATGTCTTTTGGTTTCATGCTGTCCCAGGTAAGGATGGCAGTAGCATTATATTTGTAAAGTTGTGTATATATAAGGAAATGTCAGCCTTCACCCTATTCACCTGAGTCTTTGCCTCCCCACCTTCCAGTCTTTTCTATTCTCAGTCACCGGATAAATCCTCCTTGGACACAGCTATGATTTTCCCATTTCTGAATTCAAAAACTTCATAACTTACCCACCAAACATGGAGCCCAACAATCTGGCATTGTATCTTGGCTCCTTTATCCAATATCCATGTCATCTTGGGCAAGTCACTTACATCACCAAGTTTAGTATTCTTCACTGCAAAATGGGTACATGCCCTGAGTATCTTATAGGTTTATCATGCAGATTTACTTTGGAAGTATGTGAAAGCTTATAAACTCTAATGTGCTACTGTTAGTTGTGATTCTTATAAAATGAAACTCCAACTTCTAGTCTCTTGTTTAGGGCCACAGTTAGGTTCCTACTTGTATCTTCTAATTTTCATCTTTTTACATCCAACATAAGAAGCTTTGTGTGGAGGGCAGAGTACTGGCCACTGTCATTTACAATGACATTTATAGTGATCCATTACAATGATAATATGATTGTGAATGTAGTGTCATTTACAATGATCCATTACAATGGATCCTATCATTCATAAGCTATGTGACCTTGGAAGAGTTGACCAACACCTCTGAACATCAATCTCAACACCAATGAATTGCTTGCTCTTATAAACATACCTACCATCTGGTGTTATTTCTTAAATTACACAAAATAATGGTAAATAATAAAAATCTAGCAAAAGACAAAAATAAGCTTTATATTTCCTTAAAGGTTCCCACTGTGCCTAGCGAAGTCTTGGATACATAATAACATCTCAAACTCAGTACATCCAAAGCAAGAACTCACTCTATTTTTTTTTTTTTTTTTGCCAAGCTATTATATTCTCAATTTCAGCAAATAAACTCAATCTCCTAACACTAGAAATATTTATGATGTTGTTCACTCTTCCCTCTTCTTCCCCACATTTTGTCAGTCACCAAATCCCATTGATTCTACTGACTAAATATCTTTGAAATGTTCCCACTCTCTGCTGCTACTTTTTAAATTTAGATCTTCAACATTTCTTTTCTGGATGATTGCATCAGCCTCCTTTCTGGACTTGCCCATTTCAATCGCTTCTCATTCTGTTATTCCATCCGTCACCTAGTTATCAGAATGAGTATTCTCGAATAGAAATCTAACACGACTCTTTCCTACTTGAAGTTGTACTATGTTTAAGATGAGTTTGGGACCAAATTGCCTGAGGCAGACTGCCACTTTTTATCTCTGTGACCTCAGTGCAATTATCTCTGAGTTCCTCAGTTTCTGCATGCAGTGGCCATGAGTATTCTCCTCTCAGATCTCTGACTACAGGGAACATCACATGGACCAATGACCCCAGATGTGCTCTGAAATATACCGCTACATTCATGCTGTGGCCATGCTTCCCACAGGCTCTGCAGGAAATCACTAAAGACAGCAGAGATACAAATGCAGACCCCTTTCTGGGACACAAAAGACTCCTCTGATAGCTGCCTCCTCTGTCTCTGGTCTGAGGACTTCTCATTGGCCTTATGGAACTTCTCCAGACTCACTGTGGTTTTTTCACTCAACATTTCTTCCTTCCCAAAGGTTTTAGACTTGCACTGTGGTGTGACAGCTCTCCTGACTTCCCTGGTCCCTCTCCATTTTCTTTCGTGGGTATTTCCCCTAATAAATCTTCTGCATCTTTAACTTTGTCTTGGCATTTGCTTCTCAAAGGATCTAGACTAGTCTACCTCATTTGTAAAATATGTGTAATAACAGTGCCTAATTTATAGGTTTACTATGAGGATCAAATATAACATAGAGTACTTATAACAGTTTGCAATATCCATCTGGTGCTCTAAAATAGTTTGCTGTTATTGTCATCATTATTAATTTGATACTCATTCAACATAACATACTCTTTCATGGATAAGTTTATGTATATATTCTCCTCAAAAAAAAAAAAAAAAAAAAAAGAAAGGAAAAAGAAAATCCCTTTTCATTCCAACGATGCAAAGTAATACTTATCCATCAGGGGCCAGCTCCCAGCTCTTAAACCATCATCTCTGCAATGCCTTCTTTAATTCATCTCCTTTTTCCTCCTACAGCTCCATGTACACCATCCTTCCACCCCCTTTATAAGAACTAATCCCATTTGGGGGCCACAGATGATTTATCTGTTGCTACCTCTAGAGCCTGAGGTCTTCAATGACTTGTATCTTGTCATGTCTATTTTTGGTATCTGTAGTGCTTGTACAATATCTGGCCCATTTCAGAGGTACACCTGTAACGCCTGGAACTTCTTAAATTCTTCAGTATCAACCAAGTTGAATAGCTGTCCTTGGTTTTAGTGGGAAGGCACCCCTAATGAAAAATAGAAAAATAGATGCCATTCCTCCATAAATCACTTGGTCCTTCTATAAGTTCCTTGAGGCTCTAACAGGCTGTAATTCTAAGCCAAAGTTGAGCAGAAGCTACCGAAAACTCAATATTACCCTTAGTTTTACATTTCAGTTTTATATTTTTGTCTCGTTCCCTCAGCAAGGAATTTAATGAAGAAAGTCTTGAGTGGATAAGGCCAAAACAGTGCAGTTCCTTTACATCTATTCACATCTTGTGCCTCACAGCCATATCCAACAGATCCTTTTTCAGTCTGTGTATTTTCAGACCTGATTATTACCTTCTTATATTAGCACTAGTGAGCAATGATGAAAATAACGAAAATTTCCATTTTTGTTTATTCATTAAACAAATATTTATTGAGCATTACTATGTAACAGGCACTGTTCTAAGGACTGAGGAAATAGTAATAACTAGACAGACTAAAACAAAACAAGATAAATACTCAAACAAAAACCCACCTGCCTTCATGGAGCTTATATACTGGTAGGGGGAAGCATACAATAAATAAATATAGGCATAAGGTGCCAGATGGTGATTGGTACTATAAAACTAGTATAAAAGTAAAGAAATAAGGGGATATGAAGTCCTGAAAGTCTGAAGAATGTATTGATTTTAAAATAAGATGACCCAAACAAGCTTCATTGGGAAGAGGACATTTGAACAAATACTTGAAATAGTGGAAGAAGTGAACCATAAAATATCATGGAAAGAACATATCACACAGAACAAAAAGCAAGTGCTGAGTCTGAAATGGAAACATGTCTGGAATATTCAAATAACATCAGAAAGCCAAAGTAGTTGGAAGAGACATATCAAAAAGGAGAAAGTGGTAGGAGATGCTGTCAGAGAGATAGCAAGGAGTCAAACTAAGGATGTGGTAAGGATTCTGGATTGTACCCTGAGTGAGATGAGGACACACTGGAGTTTTTAAAATATGTTTTCAAAGGTTTCCACGTAATCAAAGATTTCCATAGAATCAAAGATCTTTCAATGGTACAGCATCCTCAGTAGGAATTACATGTGGGTCCAAGAACCAAAGGGTGGGAGCAAGTATGGCACTCTGGTTATCACTCCCAGTGATCCACTTGGTGAATTTGATCTTCCTGTCCCTATAGCTCTAGGCTTTGTAATGTTACAGGACCTAATCCCCAAAGAGGGAACATTTCCACAGGGAATAAAACAAGAATTGTATATTGAACTATGGCTCTGTCTGGGCACATCAGGTATCCAGGGACCAGTGGGCAAAAAGAGTCACAGTCTTCATAGAGATAATTGACCCTGGTCATGAGGAGGAGTAGTGCTCTTTTACACATTGGAGGTAAGTAGGAATATGTTTGGTGTCCAGGTGATCCATCACCCAGTGTTGCTGGTAAATGGACAAGAGCAGAAACTCTGGCCTAGGAAGTGCATAGTAACTAGGGGCTCATATCCCCCAGAAGAGGGTCTGGGTCTTATCATAACAGAAGTCTCCCAAACCAGCACAGGTGGTAGCTGAAGGTAAGGCTACCTTTACCTTTACCTTTACCTCTATTATTATATAGAATATATAGAGGCTGGAGAATATGGGTATGGGTTGTGCTTCTGAGACTAACTGCTGTGGCAAGTGTGGCAGCTTATCTCACTAAATCTCTCTTTTAAGTTACCTCTCAGGAATCTAGAGGAACTATTGCCCAAAGGAATATGAAAAAGTAAATGTGAGTGGCACAAAGGATGTACTTTGGGAAACACAGTGATGCACCAACCAGATCTCCCTTCAAAGAAGGACTTATTGCCTTAGCTTCTGGAAGTGCTGTAGATAAATAGTCTTCAGTGTCAGAGCCTTCATCTCCTACTACCTCAAGAGATCCAGCTTGCTGAAAGTCGCTCTTCTCAGAGAAGCTTATATTTATGGCTTACTGAGGTGGGGGTACAAGGATCCAGCTATTTCCGTCCACTTTGGGACAACTTTAACGGGCCATTTTATCCCCAGAGCTCCCAGTGGGTTGGGCTGAGTTGACATTATGGAGCTTGTATCTTAGCTTTAATTGCCCCTCTGTCTGCTCCTGCTTTTTCCCCCTCCTTTCTATAGGTGTTGACCACAAGAGCACTCTGTAATAAATGTTTGGCTTGGTGAACATTGTCTCACTCTGTTTCCCAAGGAACCCAACCTGTGACAGGTAAGTGTGAATGAATGGTTATTTTCTTGTGTAGACCACCCAGACTAGTTTCAATGTTCAAATCCTAGAGGTGAATGGGTGTGAAGATAGTTCAGTTGGGCCAACCTAAAATAGCTGGAAAAGGTGACATTTCCTGGACCTAATTGTAGAAGGAAAAAGTGATGAGAAGGAAAAACAGAAGACCCAAGAATTAGAGAGGAATCAGAAAATGGTAGGAGCAGGGATTACGTGGGGTGGATCAAGCCACTGAAAAAAATTCTGGCTGAAGAAATTATTTTTTATTTTTTATTTATTTTTATTTTTTAAAAGATTTTATTTATTTGACAGAGAGAGACACAGCGAGAAAGGGAACAGAAGCAGGGGGAGTGGGAGAGGGAGAAGCAGGCTTCCCGCTGAGCAGGGAGCCTGATGTGGGGCTCGATCCCAGGACCCTGAGATCATGACCTGAGCTGAAGGCAGACACTTAAAGACTGAGCCATCCAGGCGCCCTAGAAATTATTTTTTAGTAACAAGGATATTTGACATGCAATTTTTCATTGTTTTATCTCATGTAAATTCAGAATCTTTACATGATAATTTTTTAAAAGGTCAGATCTAGATTAATAAAGTATAGAACAGATAACAAGTTGATCCATTAATGTATCAAATTCATTGGAATCAAGAGCTCAGACTCATAGGTGACCATGGTAACAGAAGCTCCAGTGTTGGGTTTTAACCTTATCTAAATTTAGGTTATACCTGTTTACTTGCTTGTTTTATCCTCTAGATTGTATTTCCGTATGGAAAGGGACAGTGACCATCATGCAACACAATGCCATGTCCATAATTAGCACTCCTTAAATATTTGTGTAATAAATATATATGGGCATAAATGAATATGTTTAGTTGTATAGACATCTGACTTTCCACTGAACAATGTACCTCTGTGGATTAGAGTCATTTGAAATATTTTTTGGTATCACCCAAAGTGCTTAGAACAATACTTGACTCATGGTAAATCAGTTATTTGTTGAATAGAATTTCTGAAAGCTGAATATCATGTCATGTCAAAGCAAGACACAAACGTCGGTTTTCAATTTATTGCTTCTCAGCCCTTAATCTCTCCTTCATTGACTGCTCTATGACAATAGAAATGGGTTCTATAAATAGTTCTTTGCTACCTGGCACAATGCTAAACTTTTTTTAGTAGAGGGCACTGGACAGACATTGAAAGAAGAGACTTTCCTTCCTGGTTCTGGCTTGCTCATTTGGCAGATTCCTGCAGTGCACTTGACTTATCCAACACCTAACTCCTGCAGCAAAGGGTGGTCCACAACCTTCTCTAGCTAGGTCTCTTGGGCAGGTTTATAGTGGCTTTCCTCTGGTGAGACACCTACCCATAAACTGTTTTCTCTAGGACCTTAGAGGTCTAATTTCTAGCAAGTTTTTTTTTTTTAAAGATTTTATTTATTTATTTGAAGAGAGAAACAGTGAGAGAGGAAACACAGCAGAGGGAGTGGGAGAGGGAGAAGCAAGCTTCCCGCTGAGCAGGGAGCTTGATGTGGGGTTTGATCCCAGGACCCTGGGATCATGACCTGAGCTGAAGCAGACGCTTAATGACTGTGCCACCCAGGCGCCCCTCTAACAAGTTTTAAGAGAGATTTCCAGGAAGTTCCTCTGGCATGGCAGTACAGAAACTTCTCTGTCATTTATAAGGCATTGATTAGCGTGCCCTTTCTTTTTTTTTATATATATATATATATTTTAAAAGATTTTATTTATTTATTTTAGAGAAAGAGAGAGAGTAAGTGCACACAAACAGGGGGGAGGGAGAAGCAGACTCCCCACCAAGTAAGGAGCCTGACGGGGGGCTCGATCCCAGGACCCTGAGATCATGACCTGAAGCAAAGGCAGACACTTAACCAACAGAGCCACCCACATGTCCCCCCCCTTTTTAAAGATTTATTTATTTTGAGAGAGGAGGGGGAGGAGGAGAGGGGGAGGGAGAGAGAGTCTTAAGCAGACTCCACACTGAGCATGGAGCCCAACACAGGGCTCAATCTCGTGACCCTGAGATCACAACCTGAGCCGAAACCAAGAGTCAGATGCTTAATCAGCTGTGCCACCCAGGTGTCCTTGCATGCCCTTTCTAAAGGGTCTACATTTCAGCCCTGGGAGTGGGGTGAGGTCCTTTTCTTTGTGCCCTCTATCTCAGCCCTAGGGATAGTAACCTCTTATTATCTGCAACTCTGTATTTGTCAGTGTTCTCTTTACTTCTTACCAATCCTTCTTTGCTCCAATTCCCTTTTAGGCTGAATGATTCTTTACATGAAACTTATCCTGTTTAAATTACTGTGAGGTGTCTTCCTCCAGATTGGACCCTGTCTACATATTAGCAATCTAAGGACTGAAGTTCAAGAACAACTCTGAGTGAGAGTTCACCTTCCCACATATTGACTATATAAAGCCTAGACATTTTCCAGAGTATGCAGAACTCTACAAACTTAAAACCCAGAGGAAGCTTATATTTTTCACGTTCTTTACAGTCATAACAGTATTCATAGATCAACTATCACCAAACATGTCAAAAAGGTTAAAAAATGTGAATATTATATAAAACGAAGTTAGTTTTTTTTTGCTTTTAACTATGAGATATTCCTAGAATCTGTACCATGCCAATGTAAAATATGCATTTCCAAGAGGTGAATGGAATATCAACAGTTGGATCAACAATCCAAAATCTATTTAAGCATGTTGTCTTTACTTGGAGAGCATCTCACCAAACATGTGGTTCTCAGATTAATGTTAAAGAACTGCCTTTAAGATTATCTAACTCTGTGGTTCTCAATGTGTGGTTTACGGACCAGCATCAGCATCATCTGGGAACTAGTTAGAAATGCAAATTGTAGGCCCAGACTTAATAAAAAACTGAATCTGAATCAGAGACTCTGAGTGGGGGTCCTAACAATCTGTATTTTAAGAATCCCTCTAGGGATTCAGATGCACACCAGAGTTTGATAAAAATTGATTTTGCTTAGTACTACTCTTTTATAGGTGAGGAAACAAAAACAATTTCAGACAAAATTTCAGTTGTCAGTTTCAAACAACTTGCAAATAACAAAACAAATGTTCTGTGTTCGAAAGAGCTTACATTCCTGGATCTTTCTTCTGTGCCCACCTTTAGTTGTGATTGCTTCTGAAACCTGAAACCAATACTCTCCATTTCTTGGGTGTGTGACAGGAAAACAGGAAATGGATTTAAATAAACAGAAGATAATCTCTTCATATATATTAAAGAGAACAAGCAAGCTATATAAGTATAGAATAGTATATCAGATATGTGTTCAAACAGAAGAGAAATACTAACCACTTGGTGGAATATGGAATAGAGAATTCAAACACTGAATGAAGTTTGGATGAGAATAGATGGTCTTTAAGGGCCATTCATTCATGACAGTTTGCAGTTTTATGATTCCATAATATGATGTTTGCTATCTTATCAAATAACCCAAAATTTCTCCTGTGGGAAGAGAAATATTTTGAATTGAGATAAAATCCTACTGAGCTCTGCCTCTTCCCTCTTCTTCTCTCCACAAAAACTTGTACTTGGCCAGATGCTTCTCCTTTTCATTTTCCATTTAGGTGGCATTTTCGAATATAGAAAATAATTTTGTAAACTCCCTACAGTTTCTGTTTTGCTTGGGCTCCACAGAGCCCCAAATAATTTATGGAAAAACAGCACCTGTGTTTTCACCAGGAATGGCTTTCGCAACATTGATGAATTTCAAATAAAGGGCATCTACCTCATCCAAGTTAAATGGAAGAAAGTTCTCTCTCGATTTCCAGAAATTGATTGTAGAATGTGCTCCCAAACTATTTTCTTGTCCCATAAGAACATTAAACTGGATGTAAATATGTCACACCAGGCTCTACCCTTTGAGGGAAAGGAAGATGGTAGGTTTAAATGATTTTATCAGAAGAAGAAATTCTAGGGTTGATGTTTTCTGAGGATTTATACAACTGGATTGATTCATTATTTAATTCACACAAAATTTTGTGGTGTATTCATTCCTTAAGCAAATATTAATTCATTCAGCACCTGCTATATCAGGAATAATCATAATAAATAGATACATTTCATTGGGGGGAATCACAGTGTACTTTCAATTCAACTTGGAAGATGGAACACATCAGTTTATCTCTGCTTTCATCTAAAATGGAGGTCAGCAAACTATGGCCTGTGGGCTGACCACCTATTTTTGTAAATAAGGTTTTTATTGAAACATGGCCACAACTGTTCATTTACATATTGCTTTATTTTTATGTTTGATTCTCTTTTTTCCCTCTGTGTTTCATTTTGAGGAGTTTCTAGTGCTATGCCTTTGTGTTCACTAACCTTTTCTTCTAAAATGTTTAATCTGTCAATGGTCTCATTCATTGATTTGTTTCATTTCACACATAATTTTTTTTTTCATCTCCAGAAGTTAATTTGGATTTTTTTTTTAATATCTCCCTTGTCTGTACTTTACTAATGTAGTGTCCTTCTCTTCAGTGTTTTTCTGCTACTTTTAACATTTATATCATTTCTGGGCCAGTTTAGATTGATTTTTTTTCCTCATTATGGGTCATGTTTTCTTGCTTCTTTGCATTCCTGGTAATTTTTAACTGGATACCAGACATTGTGAATTTTTCCTTATTGAATAATGGGTTATTTTTGTATTCCTATAAATACTCTTTAGATTTGTTCTGAGATATAATTAAACTGTCTAAGGCCAGGGAAGGAAGATTACAGGGAAGAAGATGAGAGAGAATAGTACCGGAACCCACTCCACAGGGCTAGGATTTACCTTCCTCCCCGACACAAGCCAAATAAGTAAATAAAGCACAAAATATGTAAACCAATGGTTTTAAAGACACTGGACATGAGGCAAGAAAGGACAGTAATCTCTGAAAGTTACACAACAAACAAGGTGAAGCAGAAACAGAAACAGAAGTGGAGTCTTAGAATGACTTGGTTACAGGAAAAGAGCTTGGATGCCATGCTAAGGAATTAGAACATTCTTCAGTTCAAGGTTTCCTACCTTGTGCACCAAAATGTTGCCAGTCATCTCTGGCCACAAGCAGATTTATATGTTTGTCCCTGAGTGTCATACTGATATTGTCAGTTTCTATGAAAAGTCATGGAAGAACTTTCTTAGACTTTGAGGTTCCAGAGATAGTTTTGAAGACAAGGGGCAAAAACACACCTGGTTATATAAAGACCATACTTTGTACATATATTTGAAAGTTGCTAAGAGGGTAGATCTTAAAAGTTCTCATCACAAGAGAAAAATATATATAACTGTGTGAGGTGATAGATGTGGGCTAGACTTAATGTGATCATTTCACGATATATAGAAAATATCAAATCATCATCGTGTTGTACACCTGAAACTAATATAATGTTGTGTGTCAATTATACTTCAATCAATCAATCAATCAGTGCATACATGTAATGAAATGTAAAAGGAATTTGAGGGGGAAAGAGATGAAATTAGGGGAAAAAAAGGTAAAAGGATTACATAATGCCGAAGAGGTCATTTTTGGACTCCTAGGTAGATGATCAGAAAAGTAAAATCCTTAGAAAATTTTAATTATTTTTATCCTTTTAAAGAAGAGTTCAAGTTGCATAACGTTTTCAATTTTGAAGTATATAGACAACATATCCAAAGGAATAACTGATTTTATTTTGTACATGAAGATAAGCAGGCGAGAAGGGTTCATCGGGCTAGGTAAGACCCTCACAGTGATTATCCCTAAGGAATAAGCTGTTAGCCTTCAGAGAACCAGATTCCTTCTTTTTAAAATCCTCAGTAGTTTTGCACAAATCTGGCAAGTTCATTATCACCTTTAATAGCTTCTAATTAAACTGTTTTAGTAAAGCTGTGGAATTAAAAAAAAATCATCAATGCATAATAACACCTGTTAAGTATTTTCATATGTTGTGCACAGATTCTTACAGAAGTTGTACACACATGCTTTATGGCATGTGGTCCCACTTCAAGTGGAGGCACCAGACAATCTCTCTGGAAGGGACCTCTGAGAAAAGAGATTGCTTGGGGCATAGTAAGCATCCTGTCTCTGGCAATATGCCCACAGGATATAGCGAGATTCTGGATAACTCTGCCAAAGTGTCTACAAAAAAGAAAACCTCTAATACTCCTTTTCACTGCAAGTTTCCTTGTTTCTGATAATCTGGTACATATTTAGAAACATCATAAAAAACATAATGCCATGTTATATCTGTCCAGTGACCCATAACTTAAAACATAAGTCCATGTGATTCATTTAATCAATCAGCAATAAATTATTCAGTTCCTATTCTGCATCTGACATTGTGCTCCACTCTGGGAAACAAAGGCAAGGTCACTGACCTCACAGAGCTCAGACCCCAGTGGAGAATAAAGACCCACCAAAAGTACAATGAGCTAAACATGGTCACTACTTTTGGTCCCTCAGGAGCCTTTTCAGGAAGGCATGGAGAGTGTTCTTCACAGTTTTTACTACACAGCCATCCATAGTGTTAGTGCTTGGCCAATGTCAGAAAGTCTATAAGTAGCCAAATTTGGGCTAGAACATGGTTATTTGGGACCCTTCCCTGGTTCTCTTTCCTCTACAGCTGCCTGCTTTCAACAGCCTGGTGCTCATCAGGATGTGGTCCTGCCTATCCATAGAAGGTCAAAAACACACTCTTTAGGTCCAGATTCATGAAGAAGATAGCAACTGGCATTTCCCATCAAGGGAACTTGAAAGAGTGGCTAATAATCCCCATATTTTATTTACCTACTTTAAGTCTATTGCAATCCAGACCAAGCATGGCCACAATTCTCTGTCCTAAATGAAACCTGTGATTCATTATGACTAGGTGATAAGACTGCAACTTAATTCCTAGCACCTTGCAAGAGACAAAGGAAATGGAAATAGGCTTGGTAGGAATCTGGGGGAGGGTCTTTTGAAAGCCTCACAAGACACAAGTGAAGAATACAATTCTGATGTCCTTAGGGAAATTCCCTGCTTCCAGAGAAAGGGCAGAAAAACAAGCATTACTGAATGCTATTTTTTGAGAAATGGATTAGCCCTTGGGCTTGCCTAAGGTGTACTGCTTTTCCTGGCTGTGTTTTCTTCATTTTTTTTTTTTCTGGATAAAATTCAGAGGAAAAAGCAGATTTTCTTGGCCTTTGTTGGACTGAACTCAGCATGAATCCCATCTCAACCTTAAGCCAGCTCAAAATAACATTTACCGAGTACTCTCATTGTTCCATGCTTATTTTGCCCAGTGCTTGTGTGTGTGTCTATATTTGTATCTATATCTCTATGTGTACATATCATGTGTATGTGTGTGTACACACATATGCACACGTGCATGGCAATATAAAAATATATTGCATAAGGGACTCTGTAGACCAGAATTTTCTAAGTATTTTTTCGTACACTAATTTTATTCTGAAGTGAAAAATTACAAAAGCACAAACAAAACTATGAGATAAATACTACTAAAATTATATCCAAAGTAAAAATGAGGCTATGCAAGCATGGAGATATTAACATGATCAAGCTCTCCCAATTAGTAAATATCAGTGCAGGGGCTCCGACCCAGGACGCCAAGCTCCAGAATGCATACCTCATACTGTTTGGGGAGCAAAAGCTTTTACCCAGTGTTTGAGTTTCCCATTGCTGCGATAACAAATTACCATAAATTTAACAGCTTAAAACAACACAAATTATTATCTTTCAGTTCTGGAGGTTACAAGTCTGAAATGGGTTTCACTGGGTTATAATCAAGGCTGACTTTCTTCCTGGAGGCTGGAGGAGAGGATCCATTTTCTTGTCATTTCCGGCATCTAGAGTCTGCCCTCATTCCTTGGGTGATGGCTTTTCATTTTCAAAGCTAGCAATGGCCAGGGTAGTCTTTCTCACATTGCCTCACTCTGATAGTGACTCTGCTGCTTATCTCTGTCACCTTGTGGTTATATTGGACTTATCCACATAATCCAGATTAACCTTTCCATCTCCAGATTTTTAATTTAATCACATCTAAAATGTCCCATTTGCTATGTAAGGTCACATATTAACATATTCTGAGGCTTCCAACATGGATATCTTTGTGGAATCATGCTTTTGCCTATTACACTAAGTATCTGATTTCAGCAGCTTTGGAAGAATGTCAATTTGTCAATATTTTTCAAAATTTAAAATGGGTATTTATTTTCATACAACAATTCCACTTCAGGGGGTTTACCTTATAGGATTTTTTAACACATGACCATAAATATATTTATCAAGAAGTTAATTGTGGAATTAACTATATATTCACTTGTTTACATGTTTATTATTTATCTATCTCCACAAAAATGTAAATTTCTTGAGGGATGGAATTTTGCTACAGTGATCAATGTTTTTTTTTTTAAATTTTATTTTATTATGTTATGTTAATCACCATACATTACATCATCAGTTTTTGATGTAGTGTTCCATGATTCATTGTTTGTGTATAACACCCAGTGCTCCATTCATTAGGTGCCCTCTTTAATACCCATCACCAGGCTAACCCATCCCCCTACCCCCCTCCCCTCTAGGATCCTCAATTTGTTTCTCAGAGTCCATAGTCTCTCATGGTTCGTTTCCCCCTCAGATTCCACCCCCTTCATTTTCCCTTCCTACTATCTTATTTATTTATTTATTTTTGTTTCACAGGTACTGATCTGTGATTCATCAGTCTTACACAATTCACAGCACTCATCATAGCACATACCCTCCACAATGTCTATCACCCAGCCACCCCATCCCTCCCACCCCCCACCACTCCAGCAACCCTCAGTTTGTTTCCTGAGATTAAGAATTCCTCATATCAGTGAGGTCATATGATACATGTCTTTCTCTGATTGACTTATTTCGCTTAGTATAATACCCTCTAGTGCCATCCACATCGTTGTAAACGGCAAGATATCTTTTTTTGATGGCTGCATAATATTCCATAATATATATATATATATATATATATATATATATATATATATATATACACCACATCTTCTTTATCCATTCATCTGTTGATGGAAATCTTGGCTCTTCCCATAGTTTGGCTATTGTGGACATTGCTGCTATAAACATGAGGGTGCACATACCCCTTCAGATCCCTACATTTGTATCTTTGGGATAAATACCCAGTAGTGCACTTGCTGGGTCATATGGTAGCTCTATTTTCAACTTTTTGAGGAACCTCCATACTGTTTTCCAGAGTGGCTGCACCAGCTTGCATTCCCACCAACAGTGTAGGAGGGCTCCCCTTTCTCCACATCCCTGCCAATATCTGTCATTTCCTGACTTGTTAATTTTAGCCATTCTGACTGGTGTGAGGTGGTATCTCATTGAGGTTTTGATTTGGATTTCCCTGATGCCGAGAGGTGTTGAGCACTTTTTCCTGTGTCTGTTGGCCATTTGGATGTCTTCTTTGGAAAAATGTCTGTTCATGTCTTCTGCCCATTTCTTGATTGGATCATTTCTTCTTTGAGTGTTGAGTTTTGTAAGTTCTTTATAGATTTTGGATGCTAGCCCTTTATCTGATATGTCATTTGAAAATACCTTCTTCCATTCTGTCAGTTCTCTTTTGATTTTCTTGACTGTTTCCTTTGCTGTGCAAAAGCTAATTTTATCTTGATGAAGTCCCAATAGTTCATTTTTGCCCTTGCTTCCCTTGCCTTTGGCGATGTTCCTAGGAAGAAGTTGCTGTGGCTTAGGTCAAAGAGGTTGCTGCCTGTGTTGTCCTCTAGGATTTTGTAGGACTCCTGTCTCCCATTTAGGTCTTTCAATCATTTTGAGTCTATTTTTGTGTGTGGTGTAAGGAAATGGTCCAGTTTCACTGTTCTGCATGTGGCTGTCCAATTTTCCCAACACCATTTGTTGAAGAGACTGTCTTTTTTCCACTGGACATTCTTTCCTGCTTTGTCAAAGATTAGTTGACTGTAAAGTTGAGGGTCCATTTCTGGGCTATCTATTCTGTTCCATTGATCTATGTGTCTGTTTTTGTGCCAGTACCATACTGTCTTGATGATGACAGCTTTGTAATAGAGCGTGAAATCCGGAATTGTGATGCCGCCAGCTTTGCTTTTCTTTTTCAACATTCCTCTGGCTATTCGGGGTCTTTTCTGGTTCCATACAAATTTTAGGATTATTTGTTCCATTTCTTTGAAAAAAGTTGATGGTATTTTGATAGGGATTGCATTAAATGTGTAGATTGCTCTAGGTAGCATTGACATCTTCACGATATTTGTTCTTCCAATCCACAAACATGGAATGTTTTTCCATTTCTTTGTGTCTTGCTCAACTTCTTCATGAGTATTTTATAGTTTTCTGAGTACAGGTCCTTTGCCTCTTTGGTTAGATTTATTCCTAGGTATCTTATGGTTTTGGGTGCAATTGTAAATGGGATTGACTCCTTAATTTCTCTTTCTTCTGTCTTGTTGTTGGTGTAGAGGAATGCCACTGACATCTGTGCATTGATTTTATATCCTGCCACTTTACTGAATTCCTGTATGAGTTCTAGCAGTTTTGGGGTGGAGTCTTTTGGGTTTTCCACATAAAATAGCATATCATCTGCAAAGAGTGAGAGTTTGACTTCTTCTTTTCTGATTTGGATATCTTTTATTTCTTTTTGTTGTCTGATTGCTGTGGCTAGGACTTCTAATACTATGTTGAATAGCAGTGGTGATAGTGGACATCCCTGCCATGTTCCTGACCTTAGGGGGGAAGCTCTCAGCTTTTCCCCATTGAGAATGATATTCGCTGTGGGTTTTTCATAGATGGCTTTTATGATATTGAGGTATGTACCCACTATCCTTACACTCTGAAGAGTTTTGACTAAGAAAGGATGCTGTACTTTGTCAAATACTTTTTCTGCATCTATTGGGAGGATCATATGGTTCTTGTTCTTTCTTTTATTAATGTATTGTATCACATTGATTGATTTGCAGATGTTGAATCAAACTTGCAGCCCAGGAATAAATCCCACTTGGTCCTCGTGAATGATCCTCTTAAGGTACTGTTGGATCCTCTTGGCTAGTATTTTGGTGACAATTTTTGCATCCATGTTCATCAGGGATATTGGTCTGTAATTCTCCTTTTGGATGGGGTCTTTGTTTGATTTTGAAATCAAGGTAATGCTGGTCACATTAAGTGAGTTTGGAAGTTTTCCTTCCATTTCTATTTTGGAAGAGTTTCAGAAGAATAGATATTAATTCTTCTTGAAATGTTTGGTAGAATTCCCCTGGAAAGCCATCTGGCCCTGGGCTCTTGTTTTTGGGAGATTTTTGATGACTGCTTCAATTTCCTTAGTGGTTATAGGTCTGTTCAGGTTTTCTATTTCTTCCAGGTTCAGTTTTGGTAGTTTATACATCTCTAGGAATGCCTCCATTTCTTCTAGGTTATCTAATTTGCTGGCATAGGGTTGCTCATAATATGTTCTTATAATTGTTTGTATTTCTTTGGTGTTGGTTGTGATCTCTCCTCTTTCATTCATCATTTTATTTATTTGGATAATTTCTCTTTTCTTTTTGATAAGTCTGGCCAGGGGTTTATCAATCTTATTAATTCTTTCAAAGAACCAGCTCCCAGTTTCGTTGATCTGTTCTACTGTTCTTTGGGTTTCTATTTCATTGATTTCTGCTCTGATCTTTATTACTTCTCTTCTCCTGCTGGGCTTAGGCTTTATTTGCTGTGCTTTCTCCAGTTCCTTTTGGTGTAGGCTTAGGTTGTGTATTTGAGACCTTTCTTGTTTCTTGAGAAAGGCTTGTATTGCTATACACTTTCCTCTTAGGACTGCCTTTGCGGCATTCCAAAGATTTTGAATGGTTGTGTTTTCATTTACATTTGTTTCCATGAACTTTTTAAATTTTCCTTTCATTTCCTGGTTGACCCATTCATTCTTTAGTAGGATGCTCTTTTGCCTCCATGTTTTTGAGATCTTTCCAACGTTCTTCTTGTGATTGAGTTCTAGTTTCAAAGCATTGTGGTCTGAAATAATGCAGGGAATGATCCCAATCTTTTGGTACCAGCTGAGATCTGATTTGTGACCTAGGATGTGATCTATTCTGGAGAATGTTTCCTGGGCACTAGAGAAGAATGTGTATTCTGTTGCTTTGGGATGGAACGTTCTGAATATATCTGTGAAGTCCATTTGGTCCAGTGTGTCATTTAAAGTCTTTATTTCCTTGTTGATCTCTTGCTTAGGTGATCTGTCCATTTCAGTGAGGGGGTGTTAAAGTTCCCCACTATTATTGTATTGTTGTCAATGTGTTTCTTTGCTTTTGTTATTAATTGCCTTATATAATTGGTTGCTCCCATGTTAGGGGCATAGATATTTACAATTGTTAGATCTTCTTGTTGGATAGACTCTTTAAGTAGGATATAGTGTCCTTCCTCATCTCTTATTACAGTCTTTGATTTAAAATCTAATTTGTCTAATATAAGGTTTGCCACCCCAGCTTTCTTTTGGTGTCCATTAGCATGGTAAATGGTTTTCCACGCCCTCACTTTCAATCTGTGGGTGTCTTTGGGTCTAAAATGAGTCTCTTGCAGACAGCATATTGATGGGTCTTGTTTTTTAATCCAATCTGATAGCCTGTGTCTTTTGATATGGGCATTTAGCCCATTTACATTCAGGGTAACTATGGAAAGATATGAATTTAGTGCCATTGTATTGCCTGTAAGGTGACTGTTACTGTATATTGTCTGTGTTCCTTTCTGGTCTATGTTACTTTTAGGCTCTCTCTTTGCTTAGCGGACCCCTTTCAATATTTCCTGTAGGTCTGGTTTTGTGTTTGCAAATTCCTTTAGTTTTTGTTTGTCCTCAAGCTTTTTATCTCTCCTTCTATTTTCAATGACAGCCTGGCTGGATATAGTATTCTTGGCTGCTTATTTTTCTCATTTAGTGCTCTGAATATATCATGCCAGTCCTTTCTGGCCTGCCAGGTCTCTGTGGATAGGTCTGTTGCCAATCTAATGTTTCTACCATTGTAGGTTACAGACCTCTTGCCCTGAGCTGCTTTCAGGATTTTCTGTTGTCTCTGAGACTTGTAAGTTTTACTATTAGATGTTGTGGTGTTGAAAAAAAAGAAAATAAAAAAAAATAATTTTGAGGGGGTTTCTCTGTTCCTCCTGGATTTTGATGCCTATTTCCTTCCCCAAATTAAGGAAGTTCTCTGCTATAATTTACTCCAATATACCTTCTGCCCCTCTCTCTCTTTCTTCTTCTTCTGGGTTCCCAATTATTCTAATATTATTTCATCTTATGGTATCACTTACCTCTCTAATTCTACCCTCATGATCCAGTAGTTGTTTATCTCTCTTTTTCTCAGCTTCTTTATTCTCCATCATTTGGTCTTCTATATCACTAATGCTCTCTTCTGCCTCATTTATCCTCGCAATTAGCGCTTCCATTTTTGATTGCACCTCACTAATAGCCTTTTTGATTTGACTTGGTTAGATTTCAGTTCTTTTATTTCTCCAGAAAGGGATTCTCTGGTATCTTCCATGCTTTTTTCAAGCCCAGCTAGTATCTTTAAAATCATCATTCTGAACTCTAGTTCCGAAATCTTACTAATGTCCTTATTGATTAGGTCCCTGGCAGTTGGTATTGCCCCTTGTTCTTTTTTTGAGGTGATTTTTTTCCATCTTGTCATTTTGTCCAAAGGAGAATAGATGAATGAGAGAACAAAATGCTAACAGGGTAACAATGATCGCAGAAAAATATACACTAAACAAATCAGAAGAGACCTGAAACCAGGGGAAAAGTAAGGGAAAGAAAGAAAAAAGAAGAAAAAAAAAGAAGAAAAAAAAAAGAATATGATCAAATATGATCAGGCTGGTGAATAGATCAGTGCCACACAGTAGATTTTGGCATATTTTGGTCTGTTAGAGGATACTGCCTCCCAAAATTTTAAAGAAAGAAAAACATATATATGTAGAAAAATAAGGGTAAAAATGATGAAGTAATGGAATATAACTGTAAAGATGAAAATTATAAAAGATTTTATAAAAGGAATTTATAAGAAAGGAAGTTGAGTGAAAAAAGCAAGAGGCGAGTTAAAAAAAAATGGAGAGAATGTGATCAGGCAGGAGACTAGAACAAAGCCATACACTAGAGATTTAGGGTATATTTTGATCTGTTAGAAGAAACTGTATCCCCAAATTTTAAATAGAAATATATACCAAAAATAAGGTTAAATACAATGAAGGGATAGTATATGACTCTAAAAATGAAAAATAAAAAAGTATTTCAAAAAGGGATTGATAAGATGTTGGTTGAAAAAGGGAAAAAGAAAAATTTTAAAAAATAGAAAAAGAAAATTAAAAAAACTAACTTTGATAGACTAAAGAATCATGGGGAAAAAAGCCATGAATTCTATGTGCTGTATTTCCCTAGTGCTGGCGTTCTGCCATTCTCATTTATTGGTAAACTTGGTCTTGGCTGCTGTTCTTGCTGATCTTCTGGGGAGGGGCCTGTTGCAGTGGTTCTCAAATGTCTTTGCCTGAGGCAGAATTGCCCTGCCCTTGCCAGTGGCTGGGCTAAGAAATATGCTTGAGTTTGCTCTCAGGAGCTTTTTTTCCCTGCAAGCTTTC
>NW_023270323.1:71088205-71129070 GCF_011800145.1 Mirounga leonina | reverse complement strand
TTTTATTTGTAACTTTTGCTATCTACTTTATTATTTCTGAATTAAGCAATAGCTAAGTATTTTTCCACAGTCACAGAAATTTTAAAAAGATATATAGATAAATATCTGAATCCAGATTTCTAAACTAAGTCAAATGCCTTTCCACTCTGGATTAATTGCCTAGGATATAACATAACATAATAAAATTAAATTAAATTTAAAAAAAAGAACATATCATTTCAACCTTTTCTACCTCTCAGATGACTGAGCAAAAGAGAAATTGTAAAAAAGACATTTGTATCTGTCAGAGTTGAAGAAAAAACAGGAACCACTCTTGGTGAAAGAATTTAATGCAAGGGATTGATTATAGGGTGATGGAAGAGCTAAAAATCTCAGCTGAGATCTGTGAGGCAACTCAGTGATTAGCCACATATGAAAGTGCTACTCAGCCTGGAGGGACAAAGGAATGACCTATTCTTACCAGAGCCTGGAATTTGGGACCACTTAGCAGAAATTGGAATCATCATGGTTATATAGAGGGAAGGCTTGGCAAAAGGGATGTGGACCCACAAAAAAGAGGCAGCTACTGCCAGAAAGTGATGAAAGATGGGTAGAGACACCCTCATTTCCACCATCCAGGCTCTGGCCAGTTGGTGATGTTGCTATTAGCTAGAGTTACCTAGAAGCCAGAAAGCAAGGGATCCTGGGAAATGGAGTTTCCGGCACTACAGAACAGGGTGAGGTGAGGAGTTGGGTCTGGAAATCACCAGCCAATGGCCAGTGCAACATTTGGAAGGAAAAATGTCTATTCATGAGAAACCATGAAGAAGAGTTTAAGATAATGTGCCATTTTCAGGATGCTCTAAAGAAAATATTCTAATGCATTAACTATGTTTGTTAGGGCCCATTTCTATGTGCATTTTGCTTTAGTAATAGAAGTACATTCAATTTGGCTACAAAAAAACATCCTGGGGGGCGCCTGGGTGGCTTAGTCATTAAGCGGCTGCCTTCGGCTCAGGTCATGATCCCAGAGTCCTGGGATCAAGCCCTGTGTTGGGCTCTCTGCTCAGCGGAAAGCCTGCTTCTCCCTCTCCCACTCCCCCTGCTTGTGTTGCCTCTCTCGCTGTGTCTCTCCCTGTCAAATAAATAAATAAAATCTTTAAAAAACAAAACAAAACAAAAAAAACATCCTGGGACATCCATTATACCATTAATTACAGAATATCAGGGCAAGTTTTTTGTGTTTTCTTTTTTTTTTAAAGATTTTATTTATTTATTTGAGAGAGAGAGAAGGAGAGAGAGCACATGAGAGGGGTTAGGGTCAGAGGGAGAAGCAGACTCCCTGCCGAGCAGGGAGCCCAATGCGGGACTCGATCCAGGGACTCCAGGATCATGACCGGAGCCAAAGGCAGTAGCTTAACCAACTGAGCCACCCAGGCGCCCTGTGTTTTTGTTTTTTTAAAAAGATTTTATTTATTTATTTGTCAGAGAGAGAGAACACAAGCGGGCAGAGGGAGAAGCAGGCTCCCTGCTGAGAAAGGAGCCTGATGCAGGACTCAATCCCAGGAACCTGGGATCATGACCTGAGCTGAAGGCAGACACTTAACTGACTGAGCTACCCAGGTGTCCCAAGGCAAGTTTTTATATCCTGTATATTCCCATTGTAAATACTGAAAGTCTGCTCATTGAGATGAAAACCTATCATCAGGAAATACAGATTTATATACACATGCACTATCTATCAATATAGATAGGGCTACACACACACATAGTCACACATGCAATCACATAAATATATATAGATAAAATCCTAATAGAATTTCAAAATTTTTCTTTGACAAACAAGCATGTGTTTTGGAGTGTAAAAGACTGATGTAAATATACATGAAGACTATGACACAAAGAGAATACTGGTAGTAAAAGGTAACACAATAGAAGAATAGGAAGACAGACATCTATAATTAGTCCACCATAGAACTGCAAAAAGTGAAATTAGATGTATCTGATATATTGTTACTGACTAGGGGTATATGTTCTATACATTCTTATCTGCTGGACTAATCAGTAAACGTCCCTCAGAGACTGCTGACATCCCCTCTGAGCATCCTTCAGAGACTGCTGACATTCACTCTCATCTATTCATCTTCCATAAAACAAATTCAATATCATGACATCCTAAACATCTAGGACTGGGGATAACTTTGATGGGTCAAGAAAGTGGCTCTGTCAGGAAGACTGAGGTTCACATTGAAATCTAATGGTGAGAATGAACTTAAAACATCCATGACTTCTGCCTTCTGCCATGACAGAAGGCAGCTTCTAGTTGTCATTTTATTCCCATTTCCTTCAACAGAAAAGTTTCTTGGATTGTGGAGACTTTAGACCTTCTCTGTGTTCTCCCTCTGGGAATCTCATCCATGCTATGACTCTCATTCTGTAGGGAGAAAGCAACGTCAATATATACTTTGACCTTCCATTTCCAACTTCAGTCATCTCCAACTTGGTTTATTCAGAACAGCTCTAGAAGCTATTCCTCCTCCTCTGGTCTGCATTTTCACTATGGGTATTTTAGTTAAGGGTTTCAACATCTTCCTGTGACCCAGGCTCCAGTATTTGGGGGCCTCAACTTCTCCCTCTATTGTATGGCCCACACTATTTCACCATGCTTGCAAATTCTACCTCTGATCTCCATTTCTACCTCCTGTCTCCACTGCCACCACCCTCATTCACACCCACACTGTTGCAATAACCTCACAAATTGCTCAGAGAACTGCCAGACTTATTCTAAAGTCCTTTCCTCATACTGTTGTCTGGTTAATCTCCTTATCACATGATCAGGCTGTTCTTTTGCTTAAAAAAACATTCAATACTTTCTCATTGTGTATACTTGTTTATTAAGGATTGAAGTTGTAAAAAAGTTAGAAAATGAAAGAAAATCTCATTTAATCCATTCTTTTTAGAACAACAGCCATATTTATTATGTCATCTATGATTCCATATTTTCTTCACAAGTTTCCATATAGGAGGACTCATAGCTGACAACTGTTCACCCTACTTGTACATGGCTTTTCTATATCCAAGCATCTATTGGATGTGCTCATTCTGCCAGTCGTGCTTCTCTTTGCTCCCCAATTTTTTTTTTACTTTGATTCATTTCTATCTATATATTTTAAAACTCATTTCAAATGCATCTCTACAAAAAGATTTCCCCTATTCCACTCTCTCTCCATCCTGGCTGGTTCAATTCCTTCCCTTGCTGAGCTTCCAGAGCACTGTACCTCCCACTCTGTTTTCTATAATCATCCCTAACCAAATCCTGTCTTGTAATACTGTCTACCTGAAGTAGGACACATTGCCATTGTTGACCATATCTTAAGTGTCTCGGGTGTTGAGGCAATGCCATCTATGTGTTCTGTACCCCTTAATGGGTCTAGCACAGCTTGGGTTATAGTAGTTGAGAATATTCCACATTTTTCTGTAGTCATAAGCAGACATTTTATATTGTTTTTATATTGTTTTTGCCATCTTGTTGAAGGGGGAGAGAAATGCAGTGTCCTTAGGGCTGACAGAGTTCAGGCCTCACTGTTTACCTCTTGGTCGGGATTGATTCATACCACAAAGGCATCAACTTGCACTAAAAACATCAACCACAATAACACACATATTTACTTGTTTGGAGGTTCTGAAATAAAATTAATATTCTATCACTATGGAGTTGAGAACTAAAAAGTAAAAAACAAATCTGAAGATATTCTATCCTATAGTGTAAGCATTGAAAAGGTCAAGGCCAGGATTGTGCCTTTTAGGGGTATTGCTTAAAAGGTCAGTGATGATTTATGAGGAAGTACTGAATGTTCAAAGCTGTCTAGAAGTATAAGAGAATCAGGCTAACACAGTAATACCTCCAACATAAAAAACACCAGCAAAAAACTGTGTTTCTAGTATGTTCTTTGTCTTATCTGGTCTGCTTGCTTCCCTATTCCTGAACATCATCCTTATCAAGTCCAATTTTATTATAGATAATCATTTTATATTATAGTCTTTTCTGAGTACAATGTATTTATCACATTAGACTTGAAGCTCTTTCAGAATATGATCTATGGAATATTCTATATAAACTCAGATCTTAGCCCAGGCTTAGGCATGTAATAGGCATTCAGTGATTTTCCATAAAACAAGTAAGATTTGTATTTGTGCCCATTTATGAATAAAGAATCTAGGTTTAAACATATCTATAGGAACTGCTGAGGTATAACCCAAGCTCTTCAGGTTACATATAAAAAAATTAGTGCCAGAGAAGTTAAGTGGCTTATCTGAGATCAAACATTTAGTTAGTTAAGTGTGAGGGTTTGTGCAATTTTCATTTTTTTCCCCAAAAAAACACTGCTTTTATTTCATATGGGAAATATGATTAATTTTTATAATTTTTCAAAGTATATCTCTAGGAATATCAATTAGGTCTATATTAAGACAAGTGTCCTAGGGTTAAATAATTTGAAAAACATTCAGTGGTATGCTGGAGCTGGCCTAGACTGGTTTGCAAGATCTAGTGATTACATTTTCAGGAATTTTGCCAATCAGTGGTTAAATGGCCATTAATAAAAATTAAATCATATATATAAATAAATAAATAACAAGTAGTAAAGATGTTTGAAATAAGGCCAAATTGTGTGAGAAATCTTAAAATGAGGATTCTCCTCGTGTTTTCCTAAAATAACAAGTACTAAGTTACTGCGTGTGTATGAAGGGAGAAATAATAAAAGATTGTAAAGAACTCTGTAAAAAAAAATTAAATCATATAAACTTAAAATTAAATAAATTATATGAAAACAAATGTAATAAATAGTCAAAACTATCTACTTCCCAATTATTGTACAGTGTTTTACTATTATGTATGCTCTTGAGGTTATGCATTTCTCTTGTACTTTTATGATAGAGATATTACTGCTCATCTCTTACCAACCCTATGTTCACTGAAATCATGTTGATAGCTTGAATTTGGCCCTAAAGAAAATATTTATGCCACAATAATCAATAATAGTGTAAATTAGGGCTTGACTTAATGTTGAGGTCAAAAGAGTTTGCAGTTTATTGAATATAATTTATACAAGGGTGAGAAATAATTTAATAGAAGATCATATATTATACTTAACAATAAATTTACTGCAGAAACAGTTAATGGATTTAGTTGCAACTACAATTGTCAAATCATAGTGAATTGTAACCATAAACTATCTATGGACACAAAAGTTTGGCAATGTCAACAAATGAATTTTGTGAGAATCAATTGGCTAAAATGGTTAATGTGTACTACTATTAAAAGTCTTTACTCATTGCTTCTTCTTCTCTTTCCTTCCTTTCCTGAACAATTCAGTCCTAAAGATTAAGTGATGTCAGGTAAGTTTGGTGGCCATGGCAAGTGGCTCTGTGTGTCCATGGTAGTCTGGAGAATGCTGGTGGAGCTGAAACTGGATAAAGAAGTATCCTCCTGGAGGGGATTACTCAGACACTTCTGAGCCCAAGTAGGATGTGGAGGTTGCCCATCATAATAGGTGTCAAAGTATAGGATGCAAGATCCTGAGTATATTTAGGAAGGTAGTCCATCTTGAGGTATCAGAAGACAGTCAGGGTAAGGAAGCTCCCATGGAAGGGCAGCCAACGTAAGTGATTAAAGTGTAAGTATGGTAAAGAGAATATCCAAGCATAGAAACAACAGTGGCATCCCAGTGTGGGTTGTTGCAGCCTGAGTGGTCAAGAGAATATCTATACAGGGGAGATAGTAGTAACCATGAGATATTAATTGCGTATGGAAGAATTGCTCAAATAGTTAAATATTAAGAGTAGTTGGGGGGCGCCTGGGTGGCTCAGTCGTTAAGCGTCTGCCTTGGGCTCAGGTCATGATCCCAGGGTCCTGGGATTGAGCCCTGCATCGGGCTCCCTGCTCAGTGGGAAGCCTTCTTCTCCCTCTCCCACTCCCCCCTGCTTGTGTTCCCTCTCTTGTTGTGTCTCTCTCTGTCAAATAAACAAAATCTTAAAAAAAAAAAAAAAAAAGAGTAGCGGAAGCCAGATTTATCACTGTCAGAGAAATGACTTACAAATATTGAAATAAAGAAAACTAGAATTGAACCTATAGTGTTGATTAGCATCAGAGGTATTGAAACCTCATGAAAAAGTATCTATTGAGAACAATATATAGGTGTGAATGTGTGCACATATGTATGTGTGTGAACATACACATGAACTCATCTATCCCAATAAGAGGGTCTGGGAGCAGAAAAAGCACACCCAGGAACTAGATCTTAGCTTCTTAAATATCATACTCCACTAAAAGGAGCCAGGAAACTTTGGCAAAGTGGCTGATTCCAGTGCCAGAACAGGGAAAGTGTAAGATGAGAGTGGACTATCTTGCTGTAACAGAAAGTAAGAAAAAGCTCAAAGAATGAGGGGTGTATCAAAAGGGTACACAAGCCAGCTGGAAACACTTCCACAGTCCAAATTTGGGATAATTTCAGCCACAAAATAATGAATAAATTGAATTGTAGCCCATTAAATAAAATAGGAATCCATGACCCTATTTTTTTATAAACATATAAATGGATACGTTAAAAGATTAATGAAACCGTGCTTGTCTAGATTTAGTTTTTCTCCACAAAATTCTCATTAAATGGAAAGGAGAATAGAGTAATGTTACAGTGGAGAAGCTGGGCAAACACCACCTTTCTCAGGTGATCAAAAGTGAATATCATCACTAATAGAACAAGTCAAAATCATGTGGACCCAATAAGAAACATCACTTCAGTGATATTCCTGTCAAAGATACAGGAGTGTAGATGTAGCCCGAATCTAATAAAGCCTAAATTGAAGAGTTCTACAAAATAACTAGCTCATAATGTAAGTGTCAAGATCAAGAAAGTCAAAGAAAAACTAATGAAAGTTCCCAGATAAAAGTTGGAGTAAAGATGCATAAAAACTAAATGCAACTCGTGATTCTGGACTTTACTGTTTTCCTATAAAATATATTATTGAGATCATTGAAAATCTTGAATAGGATCTGAACTTTGGATGGTAGTAAAATGTCAGTATTATTTTCATTATTTCAATTTTATGTAGGAGAATACTCTTGTATATGGAAATACACACCAAAGAATTTGAGGGTGGTAGACATCATGGAAGCAATAGGCTAGGGAAAAATTTATTTGTATTGTCATTGAAACTGTTCCTTGATTTTAAGATAAAACACCACCACCACAACAACAAAACACCATGTCATATGACCCAGTAATTCCATTCCTAACTATATAGACAAGAGAACTAAATTAATATATACATAAAAAGGATTGTACAATATTATCCAAGGCATGGTAGTCATAATAGCTAAAAACTGGAAACTACTCAAATGTTCATCAATAGGGAAATGAATAAACATTATAGACTATTTGTACAATGAAATACTAATAAAAAAGGACAACCCATTAATACATGCAACAACATGGGCGATTCTCAAAGACATGTTGAATGGAAGAAGACATAAACTAATACCTACTGTATGATGCCATTTATATAAAATTCAAGCAAAGCCAATCAAAGATGATGGAAATAAGAGTATTGATTGCTTTTTTAAAAAGGGGGAATTAAGTGAAAAGGGCAGACAGGAACTTCCCAGAGTACAATGTTCTGTATCTTAACCAGGTGGTGGTTGTATCAGTATATGCATTTGGCAAAATGTATTAAGATGCACAATTATGATTATGTGTTTTATTGCAAGTAAATTTTGCCTCAATAAATTACTGTGAGCATTAAAAAAAAATGCTGGCAGAAAAATTCAGCCTGGGCGCCTGGGTGGCTCAGTCGTTAAGCGTCTGCCTTCAGCTCAGGTCATGATCCCAGGGTCCTGGGATCGAGTCCCACATGGGGCTCCCTGTTCGGCAGGAAGCCTGCTTCTCCCTCTCCCACTCCCCCTGCTTGTGTTCCTGCTCTTGCTGTCTCTCTCTCTGTCAAATAAATAAAATCTTTAAAAAAAAAAAAAAAAGAAAAATTCAGCCTTCCTGATTTTCTCATTTCAGTAGCCTATGAATAAAATAGTTAACAATTTCAGCTGCTCTTTTTGCTCTGCATATCTCCTGCTGCATTCCAAAAGTAGTCCCTCCACACTCCTCCTCACAAAGAAAAAAACAACTTGTTTGTAATGACCTCTAAGCAAATTCCTTCACATACATAAAACTTGCAGGAAGTCTCTGGAATTATAAAAGTTTGAACAAGAGAGCATTTTGGTCTAATGTACGCAATCCAATATAACACAATACCTTATGTCTAGGGAATATATTAGCAAAAATTACCTTTTATTACAAAGCACTAGGCCTTCAAGAAATTCTTTATGATTCACTAAAGTGGTAGCAAAGTATGGAATATTTTGTTGTTGCTGCGTTTTCCAGAAACCACACACCTTATATTGAATGAATCTATAATTGCTGGGCAGTGTCTTTTTCCAGTTGAACAGCACTTTTGAGACTATGTTTTTCTGAGAGGTCGTGAAAAGAAAATTGGAAATATTACATATCTGCTGACATGACATAGAACGGTCCTTTCATTTTGCATTTTCTCTTTACCTCTGAATGAAGGCAAAAGGCTCTTAAGACAAAAATGCTTCCTTTGGGTTCTCCCCTGAACAAAAGCCATTCATCCCATACTTTGAGGCAACATGTCTTACAAATGAAGGTTGAGGTGAAAGGTACTTGTTCTGTTATTTTGTGAACATGTGAAGTCCATTCACTCCTTATGTAAATCAAATACATAGCTTGAAAACACTAAATATTCTTATTTTACATGCTTTTAATATACTATTATTTTTTCAAAAGAGATATCTAGAGGAAATTGCTCCGTCCCCCTTTGCCTCTTTCATTTCAAATAGGAATATTTACTTTGGGAACTTTCATTGAGTTTAGTTTTTTGCCTACAGTCCACTGATGTGTGTAACCCTTCCTCAAGACCATATGAACTCAAGCTGACTGCATCACATGGTCACCATCCTTGTGGGTTTAGTGCTCAAGTTATTGTCAAAATTGTGAGTTGCATTTATGGCCTTGCACTTCATAGGAATTTCTTCTTATTTCTGCTGTTGGGAGCCTAGATTTTATTAGATTCAGTGAACTAAGTGAGAGTTTAATGAAAGTCAGGGTCTGAACACAGAAACAATCTTTCAATTTTAATTAGTTGTGAGGGTGCCTTATTTATTTCTGAAAGAGCTCAAGTCTCTGTAACCCAAATGGTGATCCCATAATGAACAAATTAGAAACTTTTTTTGTGGAAGTACCTGCTAGCTCATGTAGTTCAACTATTAGGCCATAGCACTCATTTACCAACTTCCCTGTATATTTCTGCTCTCACTGATCTTTTTCCTCTCAAAATAGCTGTATGTAAAATTCATTGTAATGTTTATTTGTTTTAGTTTCTTACAGTCCTATAATTATTTTATGAATAGATGACTTGATTTATATAATACATTGTAATAAAATCTTAAGAGATAAATAAACATTCTTTTCAAGAAATTAGGGGGAAACTTATAAAATACTCCAGAAGAAGGTAAGAGAGAGAGAAAAAAAAAACCTGATAAAGCACATAAATCTCTGGCAAGTAAGAATAAGCAAAATTGAGAAAACATCTTAAAAATTGACTACTGGAAATGAGATAGTATGTTCAAACACAGATGTACAATTGCATGGGAATGGATTTGAATTTGTAGAGTAAATTGATGTTTTTCAGCAAAAGATAAACTACTAATATCAATTTTAAAAGAGGTAGAAAATATGAACAGTTCAGAAAGGTAGATAAAAGTGTTCTAATTAAGAGAGAAACCTGCTCTAATCCCTTGATAACTTTCTATCTAACCTTTAAATAGAAGAGACTTCCAAGATTTATTCCAGTTTCTAAATGGCATAGGGTAGCTTCTCCACTAGTTTTAGGAATAAAGCGTAAGTATGATATCAAACTTTATAAATGTAATACTAAGAAATTGAAACATATTTATTTTACCTCTACATATACATGTTAAAACTTGAAAAAAAAATAGCAAATGAAGTTCAAAAAAATACCAAAAAACAATACACCATTACCAGGATTACAGATGGTTCAGTATGAGATAACCCATGCTAATAATTTATCATGACAAAAAAGATCAAAAGAGAAAAATATGATGCTTTCAATAAGGCAACTAAAAACTTATTCTACAAATTGACACTAAAAACCCTATATAACAGAAATAGAAGAAAACCATTTAATATAAGAAAGACTTTTCCAATAGCAAACATCAAATTAAATGAGACATACTCAGTTACTTTAATTAAAGTTAATCATAAGGGAGAAATGTCAGTTATTACATTATTTTGGAGATTTTGGCTAATGCAATAGGAGTAAAGAATATCGGTATAAATGTTAGAAAATAAAATAACCTTTATTGGAATGTTATATGATTGAAGACTTTAGAAAGAAAATAGGAAGGAAAGAAGGAAAGAAGGAAAGGAGAAAGGAAAGCTCTGGGGATGGGGAATCAAGTATTAGAATTAATTAAGCTGGTAAGGTGCCTGGATCCAATATAAATACACAAAATTAATGTTTTGCCTTTATGTTAGTGATATCCTGGTAGAAAAGGAAATGAAAAAACATTGCAATGAACATAACCTACAAACACCAAAGAATAAATTTAGAAAAGAAAACCACAAGATCTATATGAAACAACCAAAATCTTTTTTTGGACATAAAGTAAGACCTGAGCTAATGGAGAGAAAGCATTTGTTTCTGGATAGGGATAACTAATATCATATAAATGTCAATCATTCTAAAAATTAATGAACATATGCAATTTTAATTAGAATACTATTTTAACTTGACTACAACAATTTTAAAATTAATATAGCAATAAATATCTTTGAATAACAACAACAAAAAGACAAAGATTAGATTAGTAAGGAAAGAAACATCTTTTCCCAGATATTAGAACTTTGTATAAGGCCATGTAATTAAAACCATATAGATATCAGCCAAGAAAAACCAAATCAATCACAGAAAGGGAATATATAAAGTCCAGAAATCAATGAAACTCTCTATTAAATATGTGGTAAAATAGCATTTTAATGCCATAAAAGATAATATTTTATTAATAAATAATGCAAACATAATAATTATTCATCTGGGAGGAAATATGAGTATAGAAAACATTCCAAGTGGGTTAATGTTTAAATATTTTAAAAACCTAAACTATTAGAAAAAGGTGGGAAATGAAGAGGGGGAAGCCAAAGGGGGAGATGAACCATGAGAGACTATGCACTCTGAGAAATAAACTGAGGGTTCTAGAGGGGAAGGAGGTGGGTGGATGGGTTAGCCTGGTGATGGGTATTAAAGAGGGCATGTATTGAATGGAGCACTGGGTGTTATACGCAAACAATGAATCATGGAACACTACATCAAAAACTAATGATGTAATGTATGGTGATTAACATAACATAATAAAATAAAATTTTTAAAAAAAGGTCCTCAGCATTATTAAAGAAATTCAGAATACATTAAAAACAAATTTGACTATAGTGAATTTATGTTTTTGAAAATGCTAAAGCTATAACAGGATGGGAAGAATATTTGAAATATACATGACAAAGATTTGTTATTCTTATATTTTTAAGATTTATTTATTTATTTATTTTTAGGGGGGGAGGGGTAGAGGGAAGGAATCTCAAGCAGACTCCCCACTAAACGTGGAACCCAACAAGGGGCTCCATCTCAGGATCCTGCGATCATAACCCTGAGATCATGACTTGAGTGGAAGTCAAAAGTCAGACGCTTAACCAACTGAGCCACCCAGGCACCCCTAAGATTTGTTATTCTTCATCTGCAAATAGTACTGTGAGACCAATAAGAAGTACACAAATCATCTAATAGAAACATGGATAAGATATTTTAAAAGACAGTTCTCATAAGATGAAAAACAAATTACTAATAAACGTAACAGGCTAGTCAACCTGTTCTATAAGTCACAATAAGAAACTACTTAGCCTATGGGCTTTGCAATTTTTAGACCATATAACCCAGAATTGGTGAGGATGTGAAGGAACAGGCCATCCTCAACATTGGCCAGACTGAGAATTGATTACATCAGAATGGAAGCTTCCCATGAACCTGAGAAGAGGCTCCTTTTAAAATCAGTCCTTTCATACCAGATGAGTTTCTTATTCTACTGAATTGTATAAAGCCCTAATCAGTAGTCCAAACATTTGTTTCTTGTTTTTTTTTTTTAAAGCGATCAAATAGATATGAGTTTCAAATAAGCCTGAGGAACTGGCTCTCAAACACATCCAAAGCCTTGCAAGAATCATGTCAGTGCTGACTTACCGTCAGTGACTGCCATGATTAAGACAAAAAATGATGTAAGACTCATCCTCAGAGGGCTGGGGGGCAAGTCAGACTTGTCACCTGAGATTCAGCTTTGAACTTGCAGATGTGTCTAAGAAGAGCACATTATTGCAGACAGAAAGACCTAAATTGGAGACCCACTTTGGCCTTCTCTATGGGAAATAATAATGGTTTCTATTCTATTCAGCAATGTTTGAAGTTTAAGAGATGAAAATGTACAGGAATATGATATGCACATGTTATATACACTTAGATATAATCTTATGAATAATAAATATTTAACACATTACATGAACACATAGTTCTGAGGGGTTCATGTATATTAATTTGTTTAGTTCCTTACAAAAATGCCCTGTGAAGTAGTTGCTTTTGTCATCTCTATTCTACAAATGAAGAAACTGGGGTAAACAGATACTAAGTAGTTTCCCCAGGGCCACAGCGGTCCCAAGGACCAGAGCTGGGATTTGGCGCCAGACTTAGACCCTTCAACACTATGCTGTATTGCTATATTGCTTCACTGCAGCTTCCTGACATGAATTTACATTTGTTGTATTTGCAGAAACTAGAATCTGAAAATTTTTTGTGATTCTTCTATTGAGGGAAATATTTCATCATCTCCATCTCCTCCCTGTCTGTTAATTGAAATTTTATTTTTGCTATAATCTATCCCACCTTTCATACTGAGAGCAGCTTTTCCCTGTTTATGGAAATTCCATATATTTTTAAATCTATCTTTCCCAAAACTATGCAGGCATACCTTGTTGTATTGAGTTTTGCTTTATTGTGCTTCACAGATAATTTTTTTACAAATTGAAGGTCTGTGGCAACCATGCATGAAACAAGTCTATTGGTGCCATGTTTCCAAGAACATTTGCTCATTGTGTCTCTGCATCACATTTAGAGAATTCTCGTAGTATTTCAAACTTTTTCATTATTATTATATTTGTTATGGTGATCAGTGATCAGTGATTATGACTCACTAAAAGCTCAGATGATGGTTAGCATTTTTTGTCAGTAAAGCATTTTTTAATTAGGGTATGTAATTTTTTTTTTTAAATGTAGTGCTATCTCACATTTAATAGACTACAGTATAGTGTAAACATAACATTTATATGTACTAGGAAACTGGAAAATTCATTTGATTTGCTTTGTTGTGATATTTGCTTTCTTGTGATGGTCTGGAACAGAACCCACAGTATCTCTGTGGTGTACTTGTATAAATTGCAAACTCAACTATCAAAATCAAAGACATCAAACTTTGAGCCATTCTGAGTGTTTCCACCTGAATATACTTACTCTCTCTACTATTTTTCTTTGAGAGAAGGACATCCAGTGGCTTCTAGTTGATGGAAAAGGGAACTGATACTCATGTGACTTTGTAATACAGTGGAAAGAGTAGCGGGAGGCAAGCAAAGTTTTAGCACAAGGTTATTTTGTCACTGTTTGTTATTTGTTTTTTGTGGGTTTTTTTGTTTTGTTTTGTTTTGTTTGTTTTGTTTTGCTCTGCTTTCATTTACCTCATTGATTCACCACTGCATAAAATATATGATTTAATTTACAGGAATTTGGTTTGCAAAGCGTCCTTCAAGAACATACCTTTTGTAGCATGAGGTAAAGCTGTGGAGACACTTTTGGTAACTGAAGAAGCAAATAACCAACTTAGAGATAAGTCACTGATGCCTTTGCTTTTGTGTCTCCGTCCTTGATTTGGCAATTTTTCTGCTCATTAGTCCTTTCCTCCTGAGGATGAATGAGATCAGAAGGAAGATCAAGCCCAAATCAGTCAATTACATCTACTTGTCAGCAACGGAAGGGAAGGATGGAAGCCTGATGTGCAAGGATTCAGAGACAACATGAGGGATTATCTGGGGATTTCCATTACCCAGTACTTCCTCTTTCTATGAACAGGAATAATTGAGAATCCAGCCTGGATTCTGGAGCTGGATGCCACCCTCAGGCTAATCTTGCCCAATCTTCTCTATTTATAGATGAGGAAACTCAGAACCAGAGAGGATCATTTGTCTGCCCAATGACGCACAGCTTGCTGATGGCAGATGTAGTGACCCCCAGATATTCAGCTTCTACCTTGTAGTTACATGAAACAAAATTCTAATTCCATGTTAGTCACAGTACAATTTCACTTAAAATAACCCATGGGTTACTTTATTATAATATTTTCAAGTAGGTAAAGTCTCAAAAGAAGTAGGGTATGATGGGAAAACCACTAGGAATCAGAGGGCCTAGGTCTAATTATGGCTTAATGCTATGTAGAGTTGTGTTATATGGGGCAGATGCCCTAACGTCCCTGGGCTTTTGTTCTTACCTACCAAAAAGGGATAATTATCCCTACCTTGACTATCCTCACAGAATTTGGGAGAGGGTCAAAGGATACAAAATAATAATAATAGTAATAGTGGGGGAGCTGTCTATATGCCATATAGTGTTAAGTACTCCACATGCATCATTTCTTAACCCTTTTGACAACTTTATGACTCAGGCAATGTTGAGGAATTGGAAACTAAAGCTCAGAGAGGTTAAATAATGTGTTCAAGGTCACATATATAATCATATGGGAAGTATTTTGTTAATTTTAAAGTAAATTATAGTGTGTGTGTGTGTGTGTGTTGCAGTGGTGGGGTGCTCCCTCTATTAGTGCTGACACAGGTGATGTTCACTGCTGTGAACCTGATACCCGCCCTGGATTCTAGATTCTGGTTCACCTGAAGTGGAGACAGCACTTTGAGAAGCAGTTGAAGATAGGACTTCTCAAAATGAATGAGTCAGGGAAGAGTGTGGAAGATTTGTGCAGTTAGGTGATCCTTTTAGATTTTAGCCTGGGGAAATAGCTAGCCATGGACCAATTTGGGGAAGAGGGATATTATCTGGGGTACCATTTATGAAAGATCAATCAGTTATCTGAACCTAAGACCAATGGACATGTGTGTGGGGGGGTGGATGCATATGTAAGTAAGATAACGTGTTTGAAAGCTTTGACCAACATGAGGACCCTTTGTGTGGTTCTTTGGCTACCTTGAGCATCTTTTGGGGTGAGTCACTAGAGAATAAAGGAAAGGAAACTGGGATGGGATTCTTCTCTTGGTCTAAATGAATATTTGTCAACAGCAATTTTCTAGGAGATGATTTACATGTCATAGATTGTCAGAGTGGGAAAGACTTCAGAAAATAAAGCTCTATCATCCATCTTAATTGTAAGATGGCTTTTTACAATGGCCCCTCCCTCCTTTGCCCAGTGTGCTTCTTAAACCCAGAGCCCTGAAGCATTTTCTGATAAGAATCCAGGCTTCTATCAGGATTTAGGCATTGCTTATTTCCCCATCCTTACATTTGTTCACTGAGATGTTCTCCCAAAAAGCATTCACTGAGTACCAGTGATGTCAGGCACTGTGCTGGGCATGGCAACTACTAAGCTGAGTAATGAAGATTCTCTGCCTTCAAGGAAGTTATTGCTAGCATATAAAGGTGTAGATAGATAATCATTGTCTAGTGTGGAAAACGTCTACCCAAAAGCTAAATCTGGAATGCTGCCTATTTTGATAAAGAAAATTTTACTGGAACACACCATGCCCATTTGTTTGCATATTGTCTATGGCTGCTTTCAAACTATGATGTCAAAGTTGAGTAGTCATGATTGGGTATGACTTGCATATCTCCCTACAGAAAAAGTTTACAGACCCCTGATCTGAAGCACAGAATGCCTTTCACAGCATTGGGAAGGGGGGCAGTAAGTCTGTATATATCAGTAGTGCTTAAACCCAGCTACACAGTAGAATCATCTAAAGAGCTTTTAAAACATTGGTACCCGTCTCCTAAAAAGATTTGAACTCAATGGTATGCCAAGGTTGGTTGTGTGGTTTGTTTTTTTTTTAACATTCCTAAGGTGATGCAATCTTAGGATGCCAATGTGCAACCAGGGTAGACAAAGACCCTTCTAGATAAAGTGACATTCTGACCAATGGGACCTGAAGTAAGAATAGTATGTACCAGGCTGGGGGGTGTGTGAGAGTTTTCTGGGGAGAAAGAAAAGCATGTGTAGATAGTATATAGCCCATCTGGGGATCCTCAATTAGTTCTATAGAGAGGGAGCTGGCTGGGAAGAGGTGAGTCCGAACAGACAGAAAAGACCTAATCATGAAAGTTTTTATATACCCTGTTAAAAATGTTTGGAGTTCATCTTAAAAAAGCATGGAAAGTAGTTACAATGTAGCTGCAAAGTGCTGCCTTGTCTTTGCCCCCTGCTCAAAATAAAGCTGTTACCTTTCTAGCCCTGTCCGCCATGGTGCTTAGCAGCCAGGGATGCATGGTCTCAGACATGTTTACCACGTAAAACACTGACTTGAGGGGCGCCTGGGTGGCTCAGTCATTAAGCATCTGCCTTCGGCTCAGGTCATGATCCCAGGGTCCTGGGATCGAGCCCCGCATCGGGCTCCCTGCTCAGCGGGGAGTCTACTTCTCCCTCTCCCACTCCCCCTACTTGTGTTCCCTCTCTCGCTGTGTCTCTCTCTGTCAAATAAATAAAAAAAATCTTAAAAAAAAAAAAAAAGCATGGAAAGTATGTAACTAAAGGGTTTTAATCAGGGATGGTAATGTGGTTGAATTTGCCTGACAATGACGTTAGCAGCTGTATGGGGTTGAGATGGAACACGTCTGGGAAGGCCTCAGGCAGGGGTTGATGCTGTAAGGAGGTGGAGGCCGGGGGAGAAGGTAAGAGGCCAATCTCGGATTCCACTGAGACCCTCTACCAATTGCCTGAGTTAGGACTGAGACTCAGTGCCCTACGGCAGGGTATACTGTTGGAAGCTGAGATGGGGACCTACTGTCACTCAGCAACTTCCGGCCTTGGCTCTTCTTTGCCCCAATTCTATCTTTTTTTTTTTTTTAAAGATTCTATTTGTTTATTTGAGAGAGAGAAAAAGAGAGCAAGAGATAGCAAGCATGAGTGGGGTGGGTGAGGGGCAGAGGGAGAAGCAGGCTCCCCGCTGAGCAGGGAGCCCGATGGGGGGCTTGAACCCAGGACCCTGGGATCATGACCTGAGCTGAAGCCAGGCACTCAACCAACTGAGCCACCCAGGGGCCCTGCCCCTAATGCTATCTAACAGAGTCTTGTTCCCACGCTCCACACTGTGCTGCTCGAGGGAGAGACCATGTTGGGGCCACCTTGGACCTTCCTTCCTCTCTTTGAGTGCCCAGCAGAGGACATTTATACATAGGAAGTGCTGAGGAATAATCTATTACACAACGAAGCCATCTTGTTTTGAGTGAGGAAAGTGATGGCACAAGACCAGCCACAGAGCAAGGAGCAACAGGAGTGTGACCTGACTTGGGTATGGGACAACGGTGTCCTGGGAAGCTGTCTACCTTAGTTACCACGTGGCTCAGAATGCCCAACTTCTGCTGCCTACATTGTGCATGACCACCAGCGCCTACCTCACCGGAGATACCACAATAAGTTTGTGAGGTCAACGTGGATGGTGCCAGTGCCAGCCCAGTGTTGGGCAAACCGGTACTCCAAGACAACCAGCTTTCACCGGGAACAGTTTAGCAACAGTCCCCAGCAAGTGCCTTTAATCCCGTCCTTCTTTCTTCTCTTTCCACTAGCTCTTATTTTCCAATATTATCATTTACTTTTGTGTCTCAACCCACGATCCAAGCTGTCCTGTTGAGAATGTCACATCCCTCCTCCTATTGGAGACAGATCCCCCAGGGGAGTCTTTGAACAAATAATTTTACTTATCTCTTATGAGCTCGACTCTCCTGGTACTGAAGCCTGCATGAAGGAAACAGAATTATTTATGTTATTTTTAAAAAAGAGAGCTAGATTTCCTCTCTCTCTCTCCCTCTCTTTCCATTGGGGAGATCTTAAAACACTGTAAATTTTGGTAGCTGGGCTGGGCCAAAGCAGTCTCTCTTCCCGCTGGGGCACACAGCCGCTGCTTAATTTAGAGTGATTCCAAAGGCGGGGGCGGGGGGGGGTCATAATGCAGAGATCACGCTGTTAGGAACCATCACTCTGGTTGGAGACATATGTAGCCACAGAAGGCTGAACAGATCACAGCAGCTTAAGGCTCTGGAAGATAAAAGGGCCGGCATCGCTGATAGGGACCCTAGAGACAGCTGGTTGCTTGCACACACACCCAGCAGCTTTCAGTGCTCCTTCCTTCCTTCCAACTCCCTCCTTCTCTCCCTCCCCCCCCAGTTTTCTCTCCCCCTTTCATTTCCTTAGTAAAACTCACATGAATTGGGGATAGGAGAAGGAGACGGTGGATGGGAGGATGTACTGGTCAGACCTCACAGATGTAGTTATCAGTTCGCATACGTGAGGCATGAAGCTAACACCTGCTATTCTTCTCCTTTCTTTTAACGTGGAAAATCATTAAAACAAAATGCTTATAGGAATGCCAGGTGCTACGTGGTTTAGGGTAAAAAATCAACACCCTAAATCTTCAGGTGGACTTCGGTATAAGGACTGATTCTGACCCCTCTGTAGATGCGGATGTTGGATTAAGCTCTCTGCAGCTGGCAAATAATAATCTCTAACTTTTGGGTTCCTTGAAAAATTAAATACCATCATAAAGATTAAATGCCAAGTGCAGTTATTGGTACAAATGGGGGCTCACAAATCCTGCCTGGCTTCTGCTTTTCTTTCTTTCTTTCTTTCTTTCTTTCTTTCTTTCTTTCTTTCTTTTTTATAGTTGCATGGCCTCAGGAAAATTATTTGAGCATGTTGAGCCTCAGGCAGGGGTTGATGCTGTAAGGAGGTGGAGGCCGGGGGAGAATATATCTTAGATATATCTTAGAAGGGGACTAATGATGTGCCCCTGATGAGACATTGAAAGGATTGAATAAGGTATCATATTCATGTCTCTGTAATTTGTAATGTGCTGTATAAATGTGAGGCATCTAATTATTACACCCTTTGTTACATTATATATAATTTATGTCAACAAGTGGCAAAAAAGCACCCTGTGGGCAGAGGATTATATGGCAGCCACTGTACTAGGGACTTTTAAAATACACATTCTCTAATTATTATAACCACCCGGTGCAGAATGTAAGGTCATTTTTATTGGCTGGATAGCGAAACTGGTTGACCAGCAAATGACGACCAGCATTTATTCCACACTCACTATATGTTAGTCCCTGATCTAAATGCTTTAGATGTATTACTTCATTAATAGTAAGGGTCTCATCAACCCCACAGTGTAAGAAAGGTAATCCTCATTTTATAGATGAGGAAACTAAAGTACAGAAAAACTGAGTCACTTGTGCAAGGTATACAGCTGGTAGGTGATAAAATAAGATTTGAAGGCAAACAGTCTGACTCCACAGCCTGAACTCTTACCTACAACATTATATGGCAATGTGATGACTTGGTTACAGGAGTTTATTTCTTTAGCTTCTAGTGGCTGTGCTCACTTCAAATTAACTCATGGGAATATTTCATGAGATACAATATCATTTATATGTACTGCATCATTTCCAAAGACAAGGGATATATTATATATTCAAGTAAATTTTGTTGAGAAAATAGTACCAGTAGCACAGAGAGCACTTATTTGCCACCATTAGTAAATATCGCTCTTAAATTGGGTCTATAACCTGAGTTTGTATATTTATGCATCTATTTATTAATGTATATATACTCCCATAAACCTGGGCTGCTACTTCATGATCCTTCTGTGCAGGATGAAACAATCAGAAGACATACCAGTCCGGTATCTAGAAATAATTAAACTGTGGTGTGAAATCATTCCTGCCGTAGGCCTTACATTCACAGTTTCCAAAGTCTTTAGAGCTTTGAGAACCCAGATGGCTAGAGCTTTCCTCTTTCTTTTTTTTTTTTTAAGGATTTTATTTATTTATTTGAGACAGAGAGAATGAGAGACAGAGAGCATGAGAGGGAGGAGGGTCAGAGGGAGAAGCAGACTCCCTGCTGAGCAGGGAGCCCGATGCGGGACTTGATCCCAGGACTCCAGGATCATGACCTGAGCTGAAGGCAGTCGCTTAACCAATGAGCCACCCAGGCGCCCGAGCTTTCCTCTTTCTAACCCCTACCCCTTTTCATTTTCCAAGATACATTCTGCCTTTCAGAGAGTATCCCCTAGACCTTAATAGAACAAATTACTCTTAGATCCTTGTATCTCTAACCAGCATCCTGATCAACTGCTAAAGAACCAGCATGGTAGAGATAAAGCCAGGGCGAGAGATGGTAAAAACTTGTGAAAACACAAGGAAATATTTATTTATTTATTTATTTTTAAAAGATTTTATTTATTTATTTGAGAGAGAGAATGAGAGAGAGAGAGAGAGAGAGAGAGCATGAGAAGGAGGAGGGTCAGAGGGAGAAGCAGACTCCCTGCCGAGCAGGGAGCCTGATGCGGGACTCGATCCCGGGACTCCAGGATCATGACCTGAGCCGAAGGCAGTGGCTTAACCAACTGAGCCACCCAGGCGCCCCACAAGGAAATATTTAGCCCTGATGTGTGTGTTTGTTTGTATGCGTGTCTACATATACATACATACATACATATATATATATATATATATATACACACACACACATACACTTTATATATGTGTACAATTTATATGCATATATATGAACACTCATATACATTTTGATTTAGAATTAGTGTCACTTCTAAGAATAAAAGGATATACCTCTTTTCTAAGATATAGCTAAGATATGTGATTTATGTCACAAATATTAAATAGTTTTTTAAGAGACAAGTTTTTAAATGATATTTCATATTATATAACCACAATGACCTGCCAGTTCATTGAAACTGCATTCAGTTTTACCAATTTTCTCCATCACATCTGGGTTGGAAGCCTTGAGGATCATTTCTGTGAGTTTGCTGACAGGCAGAGCCAACAAAGGAAACAAGCCTTCTCCCCAGTTTGACGGAAACCTCCGTCCTTCACCAGCAGTAAATAGGGAGGCCAGGGACGTCTAATTGAGAAATTGTGTGCCAGCAAAGGATTATATAAAGTCAGTGGGGCATATTTCATTCTGCTTTTCACTTTTAGCTACCTCTCTCCCTTTTCCTAGAACAGATTTTCCTCTGGCTTTGAAAGATGCTAATGGAGCGTTATTAGTCCAGGAAGAAAATTGCTCTGGAGAATCATAATGACTTCACTGCTGTGGCGACATCAAACCAGACCATTTAAGAATAATGGGGTTTTAGTTCCTGTAGAGGGAGTTGGATTGGGGAGATAAATAGCAAGTGTAAGTCCCATGACAGGTAAGACAGAAAAGGAGGACAGCTTTGGAACTTCTTTAGTTGCCGAACTTAGGTGTGCGGCCACCCCAAAGCTCTCCTGACGTCCAAGATTTGAAGAAGGAAATTAAATATTAGAGCTGACTTCAGCTCTTTCCTACCCTTCTCCTGGCTTTAGGAGGTAAAAGACTCCACAGAGAACAGAACGAAACAAAATGAAACCCTGGCACACTCCTCTGTAAATCTAATGCCTTTAATGTCATATTTATAACCTGTTTTTCTAGAGGTCTTTAAGAACCAAGACATACATAGCTGTCTGGGCTTTATAATTTGATAAAACACAAACAAAAATGGGAAGGTTAGAAATGGGGTGTTTGGTCACTGATATGAGGAATTCTTAATCGCAGGAAACAAACTGAGGGTTGCTGGAGTGGGGGGTGGGGTGGGAGGGATGGGGTGACTGGGTGATGGACACTGGGGAGGGTATGTGCTCTGGTAAGCGCTGTGAATTGTGCCAGACTGTTGAATCTCAGAGCTGTACCTCTGAAACAAATAATGCAATATATGTTAAAAAAAAAAAAAGAAGAAGAAGAAGGTAGCAGGAGGGGAAGAATGAAGCGGGGGAAATCGGAGGGGTAGGCAAATCATGAGAGACAATGGACTCTGAAAAACAAACTGAGGGTTCTAGAGGGGAGGGGGGTGGGAGGATGGGTTAGCCTGGTGGTGGGTATTGAGGAGGGCACATTCTGCATGGAGCACTGGGTGTTATGCACAAACAATGAATCATGGAACACTACATCTAAAACTAATGATGTAATGTATGGGGATTAACATAAGAATAAAAAAAAATAAAAAAAAAAACAAAAAGAAATGGGGTGTTTGGTGTCCAAAATGTGATTATTTGTATACCATTGGGAGACCCATATTTGGAATTCTGAGTACTTTCTTGTGTATTTATTTATTTACTTACTTACTTATTTCAAGTTCTTTTTTTTATTTTTTTAATTTTTTATTGTTATGTTAATCACCATACATTACATCATTAGTTTTTGATGTAGTGTTCCATGATTCAGTGTTTGTGCATACCACCCAGTGCTCCATGCAGAACGTGCCCTCTTTAATACCCATCACCAGGCTAACCCATCCTCCCACCCCCCTCCCCTCTAGAACCCTTAGTTTGTTTTTCAGAGTCCATCGTCTCTCATGGTTCGTCTCCCCCTCCGATTTCCCCCCCTTCATTCTTCCCCACCTGCTATCTTCTTCTTCTTTTTTTTTTTCTTCACATATATTGCATTATTTGTTTCAGAGGTACAGATCTGTGATTCAACTGTCTTGCACAATTCACAGTGCTCACCATAGCACATACCCTCCCCAGTGTCTATCACCCAGTCACCCCATCCCCCCCACCCCACCCCCCACTCCAGCAACCCTCAGTATGTTTCCTAAGATTTAGAATTCCTCATATCAGTGAGGTCATATGATACATGTCTTTCTCTGACTGACTTATTTCGCTCCACATAACACCCTCCAGTTCCATCCACGTCATTGCAAATGGCAAGATCTCATTCCTTTTGATGGTTGCATAATATTCCATTGTACATATATACCACATCTTCTTTATCCATTCATCTGTCGATGGACATCTTGGCTCTTTCCACAGTTTGGCTATTGTGGACAGTGCTGCTATAAACATCGGGGTGCACGTACCCCTTCGGATCCCTACATTTGTATCTTTGGGGTAAATACCCAGTAGTGCAATTGCTGGGTCATAGGGTAGCTCTATTTTCAACTTTTTGAGGAACCTCCATACTGTTTTCCAGACTGGCTGCACCAGCTTGCATTCCCACCAACAGTGTAGGAGGGTTCCCCTTTCTCCACATCCCTGCCAATATCTGTCATTTCCTGACGTGTTAATTTTAGCCATTCTGACTGGTGTGAGGTGGTATCTCATTGAGGTTTTGATTTGGATTTCCCTGATGCCGAGCAATGTTGAGCACTTTTTCATGTGTCTGTTGGCTTATTTTGAATTCTTAGTACTTTCTTAATCTGACCTATCAGACCACTGGAGAGCTAGTGTGTAGAGCTTTCAGGGAACAAGAGCAGAGCAAGAACTGACACACATTTAAGGATCTTTCACTCACATGAATTCTAAGATGGAAATGACACTGCACCAATGTCTTTGCTCAGGGCAGGAGCAAGATAAAGATCCTCAGATCAGCTGTCCAGGTCCCACAGAGAAAGAGAGAGCCATAGTGAGGGAGCCAGAGAGAGAGAGAGGCAGACAGAGAGACAGAGAATGAGAGAGAAAATAAACAAATGGCTTTGGAGTGAGATAGACTCAGGTTTGTACCGAAGACACTACCTCTTCTCCAAATTTGGCTGTGGGTGAAAGATTGGTTATTGACATTATGAGCTTTGGAGTTCCATAGACCACCATACGTGGAGTCCCTCGCTGGTGATGTATTAGCTATGTGATCTTGGTCAAGTTACAGGGCATCTCTGAGGTACCAGTATTTAATCTGTCAATCTCAGGGATTCATGAGAGGATTAAAAAGGATAATGTTTAATGTAGCATTTGGTGCATAAGAACAACTAGTGATATCTGGCCTAAGCACTCACTTTTTTTTTATTGAAAAAATACTATGAAACCCTTTGATCTCCTTCCACACCTCCCAACCCTACACACATGAAGGTATGTGAGGTCAAAATTCAACCTTAGATTTGTTTGAATCCAACGTCCAAGTTTTTACCACCTACAGATGCTTGGTTTGAGGCCCAGACCCACAATTTTTCCTGTCTGACCTTTAGGAGTATCTCAATTTTGTTGAATTGATTTACCTATAAATAAAAATAACAAGAGGAAAACGTCTGTCTTCACTGGGGAGTGCTTGATAAATCCATCAGAATTTATTTTCCAACATGCCTCCACCTTGCTAAGTTTCCATGTTGACCATCTCCTTTCTGATAGTAGATTTCATCTTAACAATAACAAAACTAATCAAATATACAACATCCAGATTTCACATATTAATGGACTCAAAAAGTGTTGATATGAACAACCCTGGGATGTGGCAAATAAACAGATATCCCTGCTTTTGTAGAGTTTGTATTTGACTGACAAATATTAATGTGGCCATATCTGCATCAAGGATTTCTTTTTAGAGATTTCATTTATTTAATTGATAAAGAGAGAAAAAGAGAGCACATGAGCACACAAGTGCAGGTGTGAGGTGAGGGGCAGAGAGAGAAGCAGGCTCCCCACTAAGCACAGAACCTGATGTGGGACTCGATCACAGGACCCTGAGTTCATGACCTGAGCTGAAGGCAGATGCTTAACCCACTACACCACCCAGGCACCCCTGCATCCGGAATTTTTAAAGAAATTATCTGTTATAGATACAGGTGGAGTCACCTGCCCATCCCACATTCTCCCCTGGAGCCTCTGGAGGGAGATGTGCATCCCCATCTGATTGATTTTGAATGATAATGTGAGTCAAACCCAATCCTCTCTCATTAGACTTGGTAGGCATTCTTCCATTCATGTTGACTTTCAGAGACACATAACAATCAGGCGCATTTCAGATGAAGCTCTAGGAGTTCAGGAAGTGCTTAGCAGGCATCCTGTGGTGCCCCTCTGGGTTACTCCACTGGAAGTTGTAAAGATCAAAGGACAGCATGTGTATGAAAGATATATCCACTGTAAAATATCCCACAGATACTATCTATCTTTCTTGTGTTGGTCATCTGGTGGGCACCATGGCATGTTATCTGTGCCATACCTGTCTCCAGAGCTTCATTACTTTCTCTACCACAGGGGTCATCTTGGCCAACCCTGAAGACTCATAGAGAGTTACCCTACTGGAGACCATGACCAGCAGTCTTTGGTTCATCAGACTGTATCCGGCCTCAAGTGAACATGTGTACCAGGGCAGAGCAGAGGATCTGACTTCCCAGAAGCTGCACAAAAGTGTCAGGTGATGCAAGTCAGAAGTACTAATGTGAGTCAGGGCTGAATTCTCTGAGAGGCAGACTTTACCACCTGGAGCAGGAAATGGAAAAGAGCTGGCAGGTCAATTCCTGTTTGATCCCCACACCCAACATGTCTGTGCAGGGGTTCCTGGGTGGCTGTGTGAAAGTGCCCCTTCTTGCTCAGCACTGGCTGGGCTTCCTGAAGGGGGGCCAGTTGGCCCTTGCTTCCCCTTCCACTTTGCCCCCTCTCCTTTCCCCCTCACTTTGGGCACCCTGCCCTTATAGCTCCTAGTGCAATGTCAGCATGCTAGCTTCACCTCACGCTGAGCCTAGGAAATCTGGGCTAATCGTACTTCTTCTCTACCTCCTCTTCTTCATCTCCTTGATCCCAAATGCCCCCACAGTGGAAGAGAGTCAAGAAAGATAATAAAGCTGCCTTAACAGGAGGACCAAATGTTCCAAAACGCAACTCTCGTGCCTGGTAGTCTCAATGGGCCAGTGTGTTGGAAAGTGCAAGCAGTGCATCCCCATCTGAAAGATGAGCAAACTGAGGCATCAAAAGGTAGTGACAAGGAAGAGATGACAAAGAGGAACTAAAATAGCTTCACCCTTTCTTGCTCATATTTTATCCAGAGGAAAGACAGTGTGACATGGGTTTAATACAGTAAAGGGCTGAAATCCTTTTGGTTTTGGTCTGTAATAACATTTATCTTCCTCATTAACACACTGGTTCCTGTTTATAATTGTCCTTAGTGAACACCACTAAGGATTGCATCTCACATTATCCCTCGTCTTCAACTGTGATTGCCCTAGTTCTGTCCATCAACGTCTTTCTCTTGCAGCGATTTCCATATTGGTTTTCCCCACCTCTCCCCCTCAATCTCTCAGTCCTCCTCCACTCTGCAGCCAGAGTATGTTAGTCAGCTCAGGCTGCTATACCCAAACACCACAGACTGGGCACTCAAACAGCAGGGATTCATTTGTCACAGTTCTGGAGGCTGGGAAAACCACCATTAATGCGATGGCTGATTAGGTTCCTGGTCAGCGCTCTCTTCCTGGCTTGTAGATGACCGCCTTCTTGCTCTGTGCTCACATGGCCTCTCTTCGTGCACAGAGAAAGTGGGAATTTGCTAGTCTCTCTTCTTACAAGGACACAAATCCTATTGGATCAGAGCCCCGCTCATGACCTCATTTAATCTTTGTAACTACTTTAGATGCTTATTCCCAAATACAGTCACGTTGGGAGTGGAGGCTTCAACATATGAATTTCAGGGGGACACAGACATTCAGTCCATAACATTCTATCTTTTGCCCCTCAGAATTCATGTTCTTCTGGCATGTAAAATGCACTCATTCCATCCCAGGAGCCCTCAAAACTTTAATTCATTTCCTCCAAGCTCTAAATTCTAAAGTCCAAAGTTACATCTAAATATCATGTAAATCAAATGTGGATGAAATGGGGTATGATTCATTCTGAGGCAAAATTCCCCTCCAGATGTGAACGTGTGAAACCAGACAAGTTATGTGCTTCCAAAATACAATGGTGATACAGGCGTAGGATAGACATTATTTTTCCAAAAGGGAGAAATCAGAAGGAAGAAAGGAAGGGCTAACAGGTCCCAGGCAAGCAAAACTCAAGTAAGGCAGATTCCACTAGATCTTAAGGCTGGACCACATCTTCTTTATCCATTCATCTGTTGAAGGGCATCTCGGCTCCTTCCACAGTTTGGCTACTGCAGACATTGCTGCTATGAACATTGGGGTGCATGTGACCCTTCTTTTCACTACATCTGTGTCTTTGGGGTAAATACCCAGGAGTGCAATTATACAATGGAATATTACTCAGCCATCAGCAAGGGTGAATACCCAACTTTTACATCAACATGGATGGGACTGGAGGAGATTATGCTAAGTGAAAGAAGTCAAGCAGAGAAAGTCAATTATCATATGGTTTCACTTATTTGTGAAACATAAGGAATAGCATGGAGGACATTAGGAGAAGGAAGGGAAAAATGGGGGGATGGAATTGGAGGGAGAGATGAACCATGAGAGACTATGAACTCTGAGAAACAAACTGAGGGTTCTAGAGGGGAGGGGGTGGGAGGATGGGTTAGCCTGGTGATGGGTATTAAAGAGGGCACATACTGCATGGAGCACTGGGTGTTATATGAAAACGATGGATCGTGGATCACTACATCAAAAACTAACGATGTATTGTATGGTGACTAACATAACATAATAAAATTAAAAAAAATAAAAAGTAAAAAAATAAAATAAAATAAATAAAATCTTTTAAAAAAGAAAAAAAAGATCTTAAGGCTGGAGCATCATCTTCTTTGGTTCAATGCTCTGCCCTCCAGGCACACTGGGGTGACAGTGTCACGTCCCCCCCAGCTCAGTGGGGCGGTGCCTACACCTTTGGCTTGGCAAGACCATCCAACCCATGTGGCACTAGGCCATGGCCTTGCCCTTGAGGCACTGGGTGGTGGCATTCTAGCCCCTGAAACCAAAGGGAGCCTATGCTTATAAACTAAGGAGAAACCAGCCGTACCCACTTGGCTTGTGGTAGAGTGGCAGCCTGCAGGTCTCTGGATCACTTTCAAGGTCCTTCCTTCCTTTTCTGGAGAGATTATTCATATTCCCAGCTGGATAGCTATGTTGTCTGGTCAGACAGCTTTCTTTCATTCCATCCCCATAGGCTCTGTTCCCTTTAGTTCCCTCTGACAGTGTGTCTGCTAGTATAATCCTATGTCTATTCCTGACTTCTGCTGAGGTGGTTGATTAGATGTGTGTTTCATACCCACATCCTTACAAAAGGTTGGTCAGCCAAACTGTTACAGTTCTCTTCAGAACAAGCTTTCTCTTTTCTTATAGTATGGATAGGTTGAGAATTTCCCAAATCTCCAAGTTCTAGTTCATTTTCCTTGACTATTTTTTTTTTCAATTTATTTCTCTTGATCTCAGATTTTACTATAATAATCAAAAGGAACCACACTGATCTTTCAACCCTGCTTAGAAATTTCCTTAGCTAGGGGAACCTGGGTGGCTCAGTCGGTTGGCTTGGGTCATGATCTCGGGGTCATGGAATTGGGCCCCGCATTGGGCTCCATGCACAGCAGAGAGTCTGCTTGAGGGTTCTCCCCTTCTCGCTCTACCCCTCCCCCTGCTCTCTCTCTCTCTAAAATAAGCAAATAAATCTTTTTAAAAAATTTCCCTAGCAAAAGATCTAATTGAATTGCTCACAGGTTCTGCCTCCCACAAAATGCTGGAGCATACCTCAGCCAAGTTTTGGCCACTTTGTGATAGGGATTGCCTTTTTTTCATTTTCCAACAACCTATTCCTCATGTCCATCTGAGACCTCACTAGAATGGTTTTGAATATTCATATTCTACCAATCTTTTCACAGAAATCGAAGCTCTTTCTAGCTTGCACTTCAAAACTCCTCCTGCCTCTGCTCCTCACCCAGATCCAAAGCCACTTCCACATTTTTAGGTATTTGTTGCAGCAACACCCCACTTCACTGTACCAAAATCTATTAGTTGGGGTTCTCTGGAGAAAAAAGAAACAGAACTGGTAGAATATACACATATACATATACATATATATAAACACACATATATAGTTGACCCTTGGACAATGAGGGGGATTAGAGGTATCAATCCTCCACAAAGTTAAAAATTCATGTATAACTTATGAGTCTCCAAAATCTTAACTATTGCTAACTTTCTACTGACCAGAACTCTTACTAACAGCATAAATAGTATATTAATACATACTCTGTATGTTATATGTGTTATATACCATATTCTTACGATAAAGTATAGAGGAAAATGTTATTTAAAAATCACAAGGAAGAGAAAATACATTTATGGTAGTGTACTGTGTTTATTTCAAAAACCTGCCTCAGTGGACCAGTGCAGTTTACACTTGTGTTGTTCAAGGGTGGACTGGCAAGGGTCATTTTTTATATAAATAAAATAAAGAATTGGAGAATTGGCTCATGCAATATTATATATTATGTTATAATATATTATATTTATTATTATGTTATTATATATTAATATTATGTATAAATATAAATTATATATAAATATATATCATTATGTTATTATAATATATTAATATTATGTCTAAATATATTACATATAAATTATATATACATATAAATTTAAATATGTATATTAATATGTTATATATTATATATTATCATAAAGAATTAGATAATTGGCTCATGTAATTATGGAGGATAATAAGTGGCAAGCCCTGACATCTTGCAGTTGGCAATCTGAAGAAATAATAGTGTAGTTCAGGCCTGAAGGCTGGCCGGCTTGAGACCCAGGAAGAGCCAATGTTTCAGTTCAAGGGCAAAGGCAAACAAAACGAAAACAAAAACAAAATGAAACAGTGTCCCACCTGAAAGGCATTCATTAACCATCAGGCTGAGTGACTTCTCAAACACAAGTCCATGGTGCTCTGGGTGAAGTTGTGTCCCTCACAAAAGACATCTTGAGGTCTTGACCCCCCCCAGTACGTCCAAACATGACCTGATTTGGAACAGAGGAGCTGCAGATGAAATTAGTTAATGGGAGGTCATACTGCCAAGGATGGGCCCCTGAGCCAGGATGATTGACTTCCTTATGAAAAACATAATAATACAATGCTATGCAAAGAGACAAAGACACAGGGAAAGGCCATGTAATGATGGGAGATTGGAAGGATGCATCTGGGGAAGCCAAAGGACACTAAATATTGCCAGCACACCACCAGGAGCTAGGACAAGGGAGGAAAGGATTTCCCTCCACTTGCAGAGGGAGCATAGTCCTGCTCACCCCTTCCTTTCAGACTTCCAGCCCCTGAAACTGCAGACAAATACATTTCTGTTGTTTCAAGACACCCAATGTGTGACACTTTGTTATAGTAGATCTAAGAAGTTAATACACAGGCTTATAAACATTTACTGACTTTCCATGTTGTATAGACTTAGGTCCACTTAATAGTGTACCCTCACTGCGGGACATCGTCTTCCATGGACAGTTTTCTCCCCTCGCAGCCAGTGAAGGCTCGGCCACGGAGAGCACTTTAGAGTTGCTGAAATAGGCTCCGAGTTGTCCCGGCTTCGGTCCTGATCCCACCTTTCAACTGGCAAGGAGTCTATTCTATCTTCTTCCTTCTTACTGTCATGACAGCTCACCATTCAGAATCTTATTCATTCTCCACAACAGAGGTTAAATAAAATCACCCCTAGGAAAAGTTCCCATCTGCCTCTGACTTCGTAAGAAGTAGCTGCTCCTTCCGCTGGTAGTTCTATAGAAAATTGCCATTGTCTTTGATTAGTACTCATTTCTTCCTACTTTATTTTATTCAGATATGTAGTTACTACAGCGTCTAGCACAGTATCTAGCATGTGGTAAGGTAAGTGCCCACACATTTATTCAACAAATAGTACCGAACACAATGTTCTAGGCATTGTTCCAATACAGCAGAGTCTAGGTTCGTCCAGAACTTACACAGACTAGTGGACGGTAGGATACAGACAGTAAATAAGTGGATGCATGAATGCATGACTTTTTGGCATTGAGAAGAATCACAGAAATAAGAAAGAGGGCTTTGTGACAGAAAGTGGATGATGTGAGAGGTGGGGGCATCAGGTCGGGGGTGGGGAGGAAGGTCAAGGTCTTCCTCATTCAGGAGGTATTTCTGAGTGGAGACCCGCATGACAAGGAGAGGGCAGTGGGTGCAGACCCACTGGAGGGGAGCCCAGAAGACTCAGGGTGGGGGGGGGCGGGTGGCAGAAGATGAAGAGAATAGTGGTGCAGAACTAACTCTGAGTGGGTAATGGTCACTCAGAGATCTTGGAGGGTTTCTTTGTGAAATGGAATGAGCATGGAGAAACTTCAACTCATGTCTGGAGAAAATACAGAAGTGGGAGGTAGTCAGAAATCTCTTACGAGTGTTTTATCTGTGTTTCCTTCAAAAGTCACTGCAACATGTTTGCGGTATAACTAACTTCCTCTCTGTTAGTCCCTGTCATTCAGACTCAACCAAGTGTTGACTGAGCTTCTGTTATACGCCTCATGTGGTCTTGGTTAACCCTCACACTGGCTGTATGGGTCGGGTAGATCTGGTTCCCCTGCAGCAACCGAAACACCCTGTGTCTTCATACAACAAAGGTAGCTCATGTGTGTTTGTTCCTGCTGATGCTCCTTGACCATCAGAGAGTGGGAAAGGGGGCGCCTGCGTGGCTCAGTCATTAAGTATCTGCCTTCGGCTCAGGTCATGATCCCAGGGTCCTGGGATCGAGCCCCGCATCGGGCTCCCTGCTCGGCGGGAAGCCTGCTTCTCCCTCTCCCACTCCCCCTGCTTGTGTTCCCCCTCTCTCTCTCTCTGTCAAAAAAAAAAAAAAAAAAAAGAGAGAGCGGGAAGGGCTCTATTCTACTCCTGCACCCAGCAGGTGATGTGCCTGCCTCAGCAGAGGCCTGTCTGTCACTTTGGGAAGGAGAAGCACCGGGGAGTCCCACCTCCTTGTCACAAGGTCGGTGTGGAGCCTGTCACATAGGAGAGGCTCACCTAACTGCAAGGGAGCCAGGAGGCGTCAGGAGGCAAAAAACTAGTGGGTGAGCATGACCATCTCTGCCCTGCACACTCATGTTCAAAACAAGTCAGTGGGAGTCCGTGGAGGTTAAAAGCCTTATTCAAAGTCACAACCCACAAATGTATCCTACCTTGTCCTGACTCTCTCTGTCTCTCTGTGTATACACACATACATATGTCTCTCTCTCATGGGTGCTGTGTGTATACATTTGCATGTGTGTATGTGTGTATATATATGAAAGTGACGTACATATTATGTGTATTGTATATATTCACACACATTTAAGAGTTCTGGCGAGTGCCAATATTTGTCCTGTGAACAAGGGAAATAATGTGATTTAAGGTTCGTCTTTAAGAAAGTTCACTAAGACAAACAAACAAAACCCCAACCTAAAAAAAAGTGAAAAATTATTGTATTTGAATGCTGATTTTTATTTTTTCTTTATTTTTTTTCACTTTTTCATAATTTACTGTATTGGGTTTTCTTCATATATAACACTTAGAATCAGAACAAAAACAGTGAAGCTATTTTCATTAAAAATTAAAAATTAAGAGCTCTCTGAAGTTTACTGGCCATGAGTCATTCCTGTTTTGTGCAGCAGGGGGCTGAGGACCCATGGATAATTACACCACGGCTACACGGCCACGTTGCCATCTTCCTCCCATTAGAATGAAAACAGAGCGTGTACATGAATGCCTCACTTCACTCCCATCTTTCTTTATGCAAGCATTTCCTTCCTCTACTTTGTTTCATCACACATATCTTTGCTCTTACATTATATTCTTGTTTTTAGCATCTGTCCTTTCCATGGAAGGTAAGTTTCATGCGAGTAGGATGCTACCTCTTTTTTTGTCTGTGGTCTCCTCTACAACTAGAAGGGTTCTTGGCACAGAGTAGATATTTGGTAAATATTTTGGAATGAGTGGATGCCAGAAAGGAAAGAAGAAACTCATTGTCCAGCTAGTAATAACTAATGTGTGTTAGATGGTCTGAATATGTCATACATTTAATCCTTTCAATTACTCAGGGACATAGGTATGATTGTCTGCAGTTTACAGATGAGGAAAAAGGATCAGGAAGGGTAGTCGTCATGGCAGGGGTGCCATGTGGCTGCTCTTCTGGACTAGGAGGTCCACAGTATTTCTGTATTTGCACAAGACCTTATTTTGTTCTGTCCCTGAGCCTCGCTGCCATTCTCCACCCCATCTCCCCAGATCCTGAGGGCTGAGCCATGGCTTTCCATTAACAGTCTCCCACCCGACATGGGCTGGAGTCTTAGCCCCAAATCCACTTGAGAGACTTTGATCCCCGTTCCTGGTGACAGCCCTCCCTGCTGCAGACTATCCACATGTCCCTCACCTCCATCCCCCCTCCTTTGCCATGTGATCCCTGTTCAGTCCTCTGACATCCGCTAATCCATGCAGAATGATTTCACACGCTCTCAGCAAAGCTAAAGACATCTGATCCCTTCCAGTCCATACCTGAGACTGGCAAGCTAATAAAAAATATGGCTGAGGAGGGAAGTCATAAAAATGACACACACATGCAGATACGTATGCTCTAAGCATTTTAATTATACATTCATTTGCCAATATTTTTTATTTAATGCCATGGTCTTTTCTTTGAACGTGGATACTGTGATTGGCATTCTGCTTCTTCTATATTGAAAAAAAAAAAACACATAATGAATTTTTTTCAACTTGTAACTCCCATTTCTTTCAAGTGGAGTAGTATCTTGTACATACTTGCCAACTGATCTGAGAATGGAGCTTGATGTTTGTGATTTCCCTCCAACCTTTAGCGTCCTTGCAGTACATTCAATATGAATATTTTTAGTGAGTCATCTTTGATAAGTTCTTCAACTGAATTTTCAAAGAAAAAAATAATTTTCTTTTTACATTCATTTATACTAGTTTAGATAACATTTTATTAAATTCTGGAATTAACACAGACGTACGATTATCATAAATAGTTTAGGGAACAAGCACTTACAACTCCTAAGAAGCATATAATTCAAGTGGTTAAAGCAAATTAATATGATGTACTAGACAGTTGTATCATTGGTCCAAAAAATCAGTGTGCCATGGCTATCAGATATCATGTTTTGCAAAAGGAATCAGGACCTGGGTTTATAAAAGCGTCTACTGGGGTGCCTGGGTGGCTCAGATGGTTAAGCGTCTGCCTTCAGCTCAGGTCATGATCCCAGGGTCCTGGGATCGAGTCCTGCATCGGGCTCTCTGCTCCTTGGGAGCCTGCTTCTCCCTCTGCCTCTCTCTGTCTCTCATGAATAAATAAATAAAATCTTAAAAAAAAAAAAATACCTTTCTTAAAAAAAAAACAACAACAAAAAAAACAAAATAAAAGTGTCTACTGTACTGGATTTTGCCTGCCTAACTGTATTTCTCCCCAAGCCCAGTTGCTGGGCATTCTCCCCAGCTCTCCATGCTCCTCTACTAACATGTCAAATGTCTTGAGCCATTTCTCTGAGGACCTCTAAATTCTTGCAGATAAACCAAGATACCATATCACCATAGTCTTGCTAGACTGCTGGCTGCTCTCACTTTCCAGAAATCTCAGGCCGTATTTTTTACAGAATCCTATCTGAAATGCTCAAAGAGTGCCACACACTAATTCCCATCCTAGTTGAGCATGCCGAACCTTGAAGAGAGAAAGCACATTTAATTCAGATAAATGCTCACTCTCCCACCCCCACCCAATCAGGCAATTACAGCACCGGGCCAGAATTTTCTTCCACATTTTGTACATAAAACATAATTCTGCCACCAGCTGCTCCCCAACATTTTGTTGTCTCCTCAACAGACAACAAAATGACAAAACAGATCAGCAGAGGGTGATCTGCCAGCATAACCAATGAGATGCAACCCCCCTCCAGCCAGCCTGTCATTAGGAAGCCGTTTTCTGTTTCTAAAATAAACCCTCTGAAATCATTGCTTTCCTGCATCTGTGCTTCCACCTAGGAAAGAGAGATATTCTCCTAACTCACAGGTGGAGGGAGGTCGCGGGAGGGCTCTATATCAGCAGGAAGGGCAGGGAGCCGGGATCCAGGTAGAGAGTTGAGGGCTTACATTTTCATATGCACAGAATTGAGAGCATCTTGGTATTAGGTGTCAGGAGTGTTCAGTAACACGATCGCCCGGCCTGGGAACTTATCTTTTGTCACATCAGCTCTGTGTTTTTTTTCCATGTTATTGATTTTCCTTCTGACCTGACCATACCCTCCATCCACATGCTCCCATATTCCTCCTCACCCCTCTTTGCCAATGCTCATCTAGGACCTACTCAGTGTGAGATGCTTTACACGTGTAAAAGAAGGGCTAGGGAGGAGGCGATGTTTCAAACTGAAAGTGGCAGTGGTTGCTTCTGTCCTGCAGGGAGTTGGTGTAATAGTGGGGATGCAGGTATTCCAGTCCCCTTCCTGGGCAGGGACAAAGGGGCAGAGAAAAGGGAAGGATATGTGGAGTCCCCACCAGATCTACTGTGCCTCTGGGTGGTCAGGCTAGGGCAAGGTGGTCCACCACATCCTGGAGCATACAAAAGAGAGGAAGAAATAAACTTCGGGGCGACCATGGGCAGTGGGGGTGGGGAGGGACTGTAAATAGGCCAAGTGCTTTTAGATGATGGTAGACAGTAGCTGAAGTTCTGGATAATCCTTCTGGTGCTGGTCCAAAACTCAATAAAGTCAGCAGGCATCCACAAACTTTGTTGAGCCAGAATCTGTTGGGGGCCTCGAAGGAAAAGGACTGGGTTTTACTGTGTGACATGTGTCAACATGAAAGGGACCATAAGATCATGGGTGGACAGAACTCATTTAATGGGGCTTTAGGAACAAAGGTGACCAAGAAAGCGTTTGCCTGCCTACCCTCATTACATCCCACCAAAGTCACAGGAAGTCTGAATCACACATGGATGGGTGTGTTGTAGCACCTGACATGGTGTTCAAGCAAATCCCATCTGAATATTTAAGGACTGAACACTTTACCTGACATCTGTGCATATTCATGAATGCCCACAGCCGTTTTCTTATCCTTATTTGACAGGTGGGAAAGCTGAGACTTAAGGGAAGGGATGGGATTTGCTCAAGGTCACAGAATTAAAAGTAAAGCTGTAGGGAAGCCAGGCATTCCTTTTTCTACAAGATTCATTAAGAACATCTCAACACCCAAAAAACAAATAATCAAGTCAAAAAGTAGGCAGAAGATATGAAAGACACTTCTCTGAAGAAGACATACAAATGGCTAACAGACACATGAAAAAATGTTCATCATCATTAGCCATCAGGGAAATCCAAATCAAAACCACACTGAGATACCACCTTACACCAGTTAGAATGGCAAAAATGGACAGGGAAAGAAACAACAAATGTCGGAGAGGTTGTGGAGAAAGGGGAACCCTCTTACACATTGGTGGGAATGCAAGTTGGTACAGCCACTTTGGAAAACAGTGTGGAGGTGCCTCAAAAATTCAAAAATAGAGCTACCCTATGACCCAGCAATTGCACTACTGGGTATTTACCCCAAAGACACAGATGTAGTGAAGAGAAGGGCCATATGCACCCCAATGTTCATAGCAGCAATGCCCGCAATAGCCAAACTGTGGAGAGAGCCGAGATGCCCTTCAACAGATGAATGGATAAAGAAGATGTGGTCCATATATACAATGGAATATTACTCAGCCATCAGCAAGGGTGAATACCCAACTTTTACATCAACATGGATGGGACTGGAGGAGATTATGCTAAGTGAAAGAAGTCAAGCAGAGAAAGTCAATTATCATATGGTTTCACTTATTTGTGGAACATAAGGAATAACATGGAGGACATTAGGAGAAGGAAGGGAAAAGTGGGCGGGGGGAATTGGAGGGAGATATGAACCATGAGAGACTATGGACTCTGAGAAATAAACAGGGTTTTAGAGGGGAGGGCGGGGGGGATTGGTTAGGCAGGTGATGGGTATTAAGGAGGGCACATACTGCATGGAGCACTGGGTGTTATACGAAAACAATGGATCATGGATCACCACATCAAAAACCAATGATATATTGTATGGTGACTTAAATAACATTATAAAATTAAAAAAAAAAAGAAAGAACATCTGAATGTCAAAAATGTCGCAGGCTCTTTAAATTATATAATTATTACACCATACTACTAGCTTCATTTTACAGATTAAAATAAAAAATAATTAAATGTGGTTAAACACTTTGCTACATGCCATATTTTTTCTATGATTTTAATCCATTTCCTTCTCGTTACTAAACTCTGCATCCTTCAAGATGAGGAATAGTTATGGTTGTGCTCTGGTTGTCTGGGGTCTGTGTTCTAGAAAGAGGGCCCTTTTAAGGGAGGTTATAAGGTTTAAAAATGAAGAAGACAGGTAAAATGAACTGTATTCTGAGAGACAGAAAAGGAAACTAGAAATCCAAACAGGTGTCAATGTTCATCTCCAAAGGAAGTCAGGGACACCAGAGAGGAAAACTTGAAAGGGAGGATTTTGTGATTTTTTTGAACCATTTTCCTCTCTCTCCTGTGATTATAAAGTCTGTATGCCTACTTGCGTGATTATAAATATTTGTAAGAAAGTGAAAATGGTCCATGTTGTTGTCTTACAGAGCAGTGAAGAGTGTTAAAGTCTTTATGACCTTCTTCCATTATCCAGCAAGACGCAGAGGGGGAGGGACTCATACAGATAACACATGGTGTCAGCTTCAAAGAGCAAAGAAAAACAAGGTAAGAACTGGGAATGGCACCAGAAGAGAAGGATGGTGCGGGCCTGGAGGGAGGTCCTGGGGGTTAAGGAAGGGATGTATATGGGTCCTTGGTATGAATATCTATCCCTTTCCCCCAGTTTTTCTATAAGTCAATACACATAAGCAAAATTTATGATAAGTCATTTTAATAAAGGTATTGGAGTTCCTCTTAGAAGGAAATACCATTATTTAGCAAGTGAGTAGATGGTCGACCATTTAGATGTTAAGACACAGGATTTGGAGTAGAATGCAAAGGAATCTTCAGAACAAAGGAGGGCCAAATTTTATGCCCAAGAAAATGGACAGGATTTGAAATGTTGGATTCCCACAAGACAGGTGGCAGGAGGGGAGAGGGCGCAATATTGGGTGGTATGGCTCAGCTACAGGGATTCCTTTGTTGTGGAGACCTAGAGATCTCCACTGGGCTGGCTAGGAAGAGGCGGTCCTACTACTCAATGTCCACTGTGAAACTGGCTTTTGAATAACTCTCTCGCCAAATTCTCAGTAGAGCTGGCTCTCTACACGGAGGCCTTTTGAGAGTCATTTGATCTGCTTTGTAGTTACTAAAATCCAGAGTCAGATTAGCATTCTCTACCTAGAAACTTTAATATAGAACAAGATAAGCACATTCACGATGGTGAATGGAACACATGAAAGCCTTCAGCGAGAGTATAAACACAGAGGTGTGTATGAACTTGAGTAGCTCAGCATCCTGAGAATCTGCAGATATTCATTTGGGGGGAGGGGCATTGGACTTACCGCATGTCATGAAATCAAGTATTTGTGGCCAGTTTTTTTTAAAGATTTTATTTATTTATTTATTCGAAAGAGAGAGAGAGAGAGAAAGTGAGCATGAGCACAAGTGGGGGGAGGGACAGAGGGACAAGCAGACTCTCCACTGAGGCATGGAGCCCAACATGAGGGCTCAATCTCAGGACCCTGAGGCCATGACCTGAAGTCAGACACTTAGCCAACTGAGCCACCCAGTCGCCCCGAGGCCAATCATTATTCAGATCCTAAGAGGCTGGATCATTTTAGTTGACACTAAGATTATATGTATTTGAAACACCCCGATTCATTTCACAGATGATTTTCAAATGTAAAGTGTATGTGGTATTAAAAAAAGTATGTAAAATGAACAAAAAGTGTATTATTAAAATAAAGTATGGCATATTTATAGAATGGAGTGCCATTAGAATATAGGAAGGACATTACTGGGATCTTCTTCTAAGTTGCCTTAGTTCGTGGCCCAGCAGAAGCAGCACCCAGCAGTGTCAGGAGATCATGTTCAGTCCTGTTCAGGAGATCCATGTTCAGGTTTGACTCCCTGCCTCATGCATCAAAATATCTGTCAATTTACCCAGAGCCCTGTAGTTGGTGGTGGTGAGCAAGCTCCCATGGTTATCCTTAAGTATTCGGTCCAGGTAGAGAGGGCCTTGAACTGAGCTAACTCATGGATATGGAGCTAGAACACAGTTTATGCGTCTCCTACTATATAGATAAAACAATCTATCATATTAATGAAAACAATTCATTTTGATAGTGGACTTTGAAAGGATATTCATTTTATCTTTTTGCTACTCTATATCATGTAGTCTTTCTAGAATTACTTACTTTTGAATTTTAAGATGCATCAACATATGTTATTTTTAGTGTGGTTTTGGGGCTCTGATGTGTTACTGGGTGGTTGTTGGACTCTGGGGGAAACAAAGAACATGGTGGGTGTGGTGGAGTGACATCAGTGTATGGTCCCTATGGCCTGCCTGTCACTATTATCATTTGTCAAACAGAGCAATGTATTCAAACCTTTCTTCAAACAGTTATTCCAAGACATAAATCTGCTGCCAAAAAATCACAGTTGCATTTCCACTTCTGAAAGAGAAAAGGAATTTTATGCCTAAATGTTCAGGTTGAGCATACCAAAGGAAGCCCAGCACATGAATTATGAGCCATTCCCCATGATACAATACTGTATGAATCTCCTGGAATATACAGACTTCAGAATTCCTTGTGAGTTATATGGTCACTTGCAACTCACAGAAATAAATAGTTTCATTCTAATATCTATATTGTCACCCTATCTCCTTCATAAAGCTGGTCAGTCTAGCTATGAATTTGACAGTCAATACATTTCTAAAGATTATATGGACTTCCCATATCTGTTTTGAACACATTTTTAGCATTTTTTTCCCTCTTCAGGTAGAGTCAAAGAAAGTGTCACTTACACTGCAGGAAATGGGGACCCAAGTTAAAGTAAATGACTTAAGTTGAGAACTCATCAACCCATCCACTCTACAGATCATTCATCCATCCATCTACTGAAGACTATTTCTGAGTATGAATACTACCTCTTTAATTTACTTGTAATACAGCCAAAGGCACTTTAGGTAGACCATCTAAAAATGTGGCTTATATATATCCATATAATAAGGGAATAATAACTCTTATTCACGTGCTATGGTTACTCTGGGCCTTGAACTTTCCAGTGGCACAGTGATTCCTAGCTCTAGCTGCAAACCCTGGAGACTGCATTCTGCATGCCTGGATCACCTGTGGTGCCAACTGCAGGGAGGCCTTGCCCCCTCCTGTTCTGAGCCTGTGGGGCCCAGATACTGCCCTGTTGTTTTGGCAGCCCCTCTGATCCCACAAGGAGAGAGAGATGAGATCCCCTGCTGCCTCTCATCCACACCTGCCATCACCTTTTTTTTTTTTTAACAAAAAGCACCGTGTCTATTAAGGTTATAAATGGTTTTATATATGCACCAAAGTATGATTTTCTATGCTGTTACTTTTCCTGTTGAATATTTTCTTTTTCCACTTTTTTCAGTCTTCAGTGCAGTGACAGAAAAAACAATGAGGACATGTATTCACTATCCATTTCACCATTTTTGGTTTTTCCTCTAAAATAATCTTTTTTTCC
>NW_023270323.1:70943048-71088195 GCF_011800145.1 Mirounga leonina | reverse complement strand
TTCTTTCTTTCTTTCTTCTTTCTTTTGGATATGATTAAAATTTAAACCAGTAGACTATGAGAAGAGAAGATTGCCTTCCATAATGTAGGTGGGACTTACCCAATCAGTTGAAGGCCTGATAAAACAAAAAGACTGACTTCCTGTGAGCAAGAGGGAATTCTGTCAGCAGACGGCCTTCAGACATAAACTATAACACTGGCTCTTCCTGGGTTTCTACCCTTCTGGTTCACCCTGCAGATTGTGGACGTGTCAGCTTCTACAACTGCATAAGCCAATTCTTAAGATAAATCTTGTTCTTTCTCTATATACATTCTATGTTTTGTTGCAGAGCCCTGACTAATACAGTGGGTTGGTCCAATCAAAAGAAGAATGCCAAATAGATTTATGGAGTCACCATACTGGAATGATAGTGCATCTTGTCCATTCTATGGTTTTTAAAGTGTCCTGAGCATAAGTAAATGCATTTGGAAACAGAGACAGGCTTTGAATTTTGATCCTGTGACTCAGCCACATAGTTATGCCACAAACTGTGATCTTGAGTAAGCTAGTCTCTCTGAGTCTCAGTCTTAACATCTATAAAATTGGAATGACAACAGTGCTCACCCCATAGGTTTTGATGAAGATTAATGATTTAGTAAATATAACAACCTTGTAACAGAGACTAGCACTTAATAAGCACTCAATAAATGTGAGCTGTACAAAATAAGATTTTTGTAAAGAATAGAATCTCCCATCCCCTAGATGCTTGCTAGATGTTCGGGCTCATGTTAAGTGTTATATGTATATTTATTCATATAATAAACCTTCATAACCATTTCCTCTCTTACTGTTAACACAGAGATGATGTCACCGGCCCTTGATTATATAGTTAATAAAGGACATAACCCAATGCCAAACCAGTTCTATCTTCCTCCAGAGACTGTATCCATTTATGCCACACTATCCAAGCTAGCATGTGTAAAACCTATAGCTCAATGTCTAGGACACAGTTGGTATTCATTAAATGCTCACTAGAATTGCCATTAAAATTTATTGGCCTGGGATTGATTTTCATGTTTTTGAGAAAAAAGAGTCATTAAATTCTGGAAAACTATTTGTGAATCTAACTGAGGCCATGTTTTCCTAAGACCAAATAAGGGCATATTGTTTGATGTATTATTATCATTATTGTTGCTGTTGTTAAATATGAATGTTTACATAGGAAAAAAATTACCAAGTTGTAAAAGTAACATTGCACAATATATATGGGACAACAACAAAGACAAGTGTGAAATTTAGCATATAAATGGATCATTTTAATATAATATGTGTAATTGGCATTATAGTAATGAGAATCTGAAACACAGCTAAGAAATAATAAAGACAGCCATGCTCAGTATAAAGAAAACATTCAATTATTATCAGCTTTGCAAGGACCCTGGCCTGAGTAGGATAGGGAATGCAGATGTAATGAAGCCAAGGCCAAGGTCCTTCACCTTCAGAAGCTGTTTATAAACCAAATGAACCTTTGGGCAAGAGAAGACCTCTAATTTCATTGGTTCAACAAACAGTTCCCTGAAATACTCAGGGCTGAAGCTTCTGTGGCAGTTTTAAACAAGCTGTTGATATTCTTCATATTGAGAGAAGACTGTGTATTCTTCCCTTTTCATCTGGGCCAACTTTAGTGACTAATTGAAGCCCACAGAATGCAGCAGACGTGGCATTGTGCAACTTCCATGGTTGAATCATAAAATGTAGTCTGGCTTCAAGCTGGTTCCTAGCTCATTTGCTTCTGGCTCCCAAAGCCCCATGTAAGGGGCCTCACTACTCTGAGCCCCCCATGCTGTGCACCACGCAGAGGGGCTGAGTACACATCACAGGTCTCAGCCAGTGCTGAGTGGGTAAAAACACCACCCCATGACTCCAGCCCCAGCCACTGAGTCACCCCCAAAGCCAAATTTTCCAGCCCTGGCTCAGGATGTCACCAAGCAGAAGCCAGCCATTCCTGCTATGCCCTTCCCATATTCCTGACCCATGGAATCAAAGGACATATCGAAATAGTGGCTGAAGCTGCTAGGTTGTTGAATAACTTTTAAGTAACCTGAACAGCACCGTTCTCATCACATGGTCTAAAGGAGCTCTCTGGAGAAATTGTCTAGAGAAGTAGAACAATGCCCCGGGCCAAAGCAATCTAAGATCATTAGTTTGATCTTCAGTTTCTGACGTGAAATGTCTGTGTTGTCTGGAACATTTCTAAGGCATTTTCAAATAAATGTCTCAGTTTGAACAGTTTCCAAGTATTATTATTTTTTTAAGATTTTATGTTTTTCATAATTCCCAACCTGCTTTCTAACAGGCACTGAACTCAGCTCTCAGACATTTGGCCTCTGTCCTTAAAAAAAGCTTGTGAGGTGGGTACGATTGTTCAGGTTAACAGATGGGGAAACTGGACACTCACCAGCCAATAGTTAATATTTATGGAAGGCCCTACTATGTGTCAAACAGTCTCTAAGTACTTTGTGTTCAATGTCACATTTTATCTTCAGAACACATTTATCTTCAAAACAACTCTTTATCTTTATCTTACACAACAAGTAAGATGGCTGTTGTTTACCCTCCCCATTTTATCACTGATGAAATCAAAGCACACAACAGTTATGTACTCAATTTTACCCAGTCAGGAGGTGGTCGGTTGGGGCAGCCTGTGTGTTAGCCAGCTTGGGCTGCTAGAACAAAACACCACAGACTGCATTATGTAAACAGACATTTATTTTTCACTGTTCTGGAGGCTGGAAGTCCAAGATCAAGGAACCAGCCAATTCTGTTCCTGGTGAGAGCCCTCTTCCTGATTTGCACATGGCCCTTTTCTTGTGGTGTGCTCCTGGGCCAGACAGAGGGAGACAGCTCTGGTCTCTTCCTCTTTGGGGGGCCAGACCCTCATGACTTCATTCAGAGCTACCTCTCAAAGGATTTGTCACATGAGAGGTTAAGTCTTCAATGTATGAATTTGGGGAAAACAAACCCTCAGTCTCTAACAGTCGGCCTTCAGAAAGCACACTCTTAACAACTGTGTTGTGTTCTTTGAAAATATGCCACAGTGCACATGGAAAATACTTTTTAAAAATGTGTTTAAAAATCAGAGCATTAGTTTTTTGTTTTTTTTTTTTCCTGGGGAGGAGCAAGATGGTGGAGGAGTAGGAGACCTGGATTTCGTCTGGTCCCAGGAATTCAGCTAGATAGGGATCAAACCATTCTGAACACCTACGAATTCAACAGGAGATCGGAGAAAAGAATAGCAGCAACTCTCTGAACAGAAAAGCGACCACTTTTGGGAAGGTAGGACGTGCGGAGAAGTGAATCCAAGGTGATATTCAGGAGGATAGATGGTGGGGGAGGGGACCTCCATCAGCTGCTACCGGCAAGTGATAGAGCCACAGAGCACAAAATTGGAACTTTTCTAAGTCAGCTCCACTGAGAGACGTTGCTCCAGTGGCTAAGCAAGGGGTGGAACCCTCGCTGGGACAGTGTGGTCTCAGGACCCTCAAGGCCACAAAAAGACCAGGGGTGACTGAGTGTGGCAGAGCTCCCAGGTATGGGAGCAGGGAAGCAGGCCGCAGAGACAGACCCAAGGAGTGGGCTCTCAGCTCGGGGTTGCCATAAACTGTGATCTGCAACACAATCAGGACACTGCCCTTCCAGCAGGGAATATTGGGGGAGACTCCCCTTCCTCCCCTGGGAGGAGCGATGCAGGAGCAAACCACAAGGATCTGCTGGGTTTGGAGACTCCACTCGGGGTCATGTGGCAGAGATAGAAATGCTCAGTCACAGGCCAGGTGAGCATGGAGTGCAGCCGGAGACCAGGGGGTTGGGAGTGAATGACTGCTTTTCTCTGGGGGCATACTGAGGAGTGGGGCCCTGAGCTCTTGGCTCCTCTGGAGTGGAGATTGGGAAGCTGCCATTTTCACTATAGTCCTCCAAAGTTGTATGGAAAGCTTGCAGGGAACGAAAGCTACCAAGAGCAACCCGAGCAGATTACTTAGCCCTACCCCCAGCAAGGGCGGGGCAATTCCGCCTCTGGCAAAGTTATTTGAGAATCACTGCGACAGACCCCCTCCCCCAGAAGATCAGCAAGAACAGCCAGCCAAGACCAAGTTTACTGATCAATGAGAATGGCAGAACTCCAGCACTAGGGGGATACTGCACATAGAATTCACGGCTTTTTTTCTCATGATGCTTTAGTCTTTCAAAGTTAATTTTTTAAATTTTCTTTTTTTCTTTTTCTTTTTTTTTTGAATTTGTCTTTTTCCCTTTTTCAATCAACATCTTATCAATCCCTTTTTGAAAAAATCTTTTTTATTTTTCATTTTTAGAGTCATATTCTATCCCTTCATTGTAGTTAACCTTATTTTTGGTATATATATAAGTTGCTCTCTCTTTAAAATTTTGGGTTATAGTTTCTTCTAACAGACCAAAATATACCCTAAATCTCTAGTGTATGGATTTGTTCTAGTCTCCTGCCTGATCACATTCTCTCCCCCCCTTTTTTTTTTTTAATCCTCCTCTTTCTTTTTTCAATGAACTTCTTATCTTATAAATTCCTTTAATAGAATCTTCTATAATTTTCATCTTTACAGTCATATTCCACCCCTTCATTGTATTTACCCTTATTTTTGTACATGTATAAACTTTTCTTTCTTTAAAATTTTGGGAGGCAGTTTCTTCTAACACACCAAAATATGCCCAAAATCTAGTGTGTGGCACTGATCTATTCACCAGCCTGATCATATTTGATCATATTCTGGTTTTTTTTTTTAATATTTTACTTTTTTCTTTCTTTCCCTTCCTTTTCCTCAATTTCAAGTCTCTTCTGACTTGTTTAGTGTATATTTTTCTGGGGTCATTGTTACACTGTTAGCATTTTGTTCTCTCATTCATCTATTGTCCTCTGGAAAAAATGACAAGACAGAAAAAAATCACCTCAAAAAAAAAAAAAAAAAAAGAACAAGAGGCAATACCAACTGCCAGGGACCTAATCAATATGGACATTAATAAGATGTTGGAACTAGAGTTCAGATGATGATTTTAAAGATACTAGCTGGTCTTGAAAAAAGCATGGAAAATATAAAAGAAACCCTTTCTGGAGAAATCAAAGAACTAAAATCTAACCAAGTTGAAATCAAAAAGGCTATTAGTGAGGTGCAATAAAAAATGGAGGCTCTAACTGCTAGGATAAATGAGGCAGAAGAGAGAATTAGTGATACAGACGACCAAATGATGGAAAATAAAGCAGCTGAGAAAAAGAGAGATAAACAACTACTGGATCATGAGGGCAGAATTCTAGAGATAAGTGATACCATAAGACAAAACACCATTAGAATAATTGGGATCCCAGAAGAAGAAGAAAGAGAGAGAGGGGCAGAAGGTATGTGGGAGCAAATTATGGCAGAGAATTTCCCTGAGTTGGGGAAGGAAACAGGCATCAAAATCCAGGACGAACAGAGAACCCCCCTCAAAATCAATAAAAATAGGTCAACACCTCGATATCTAGGGGTAAAACTTAGAAGACTCAGAGACAAAGAGAAAATACTGAAAGGAGCTCGGTAAAAGAGATCTGAGAGAGCTCGGGAGAAGAGTTATGTAACCTACAATGGTAGAAACATTAGATCGGCAACAGACCTATCCACAGAGACCTGGCAGGCCAGAAAGGACTGGCATGACATATTCAGAGCACTAAATGAGAAAAATATGCAGCCAAGAATACTATATCCAGCCTGGCTGTCATTGAAAAAAATGGAGAGATAAAAAGCTTGAGGACAAACAAAAACTAAGGAATTTGCAAAAATGAGACCAGCTCTACAAGAAATCTTGAAAGGGGTCCTCTAAGCAAAGAGAGAGCCTAAAAGCAAATTCAACCAGAAAGGAACACAGACAATATACATTAACAGTCACCTTACAGGCAATACAATGGCACTAAATTCATATCTTTCAATAGTTACCCTGAATGTAAATGGGCTAAATGCCCCAATCAAAAGACACAGGCTATCAGATTGGATAAAAAAACAAGACCCATCAATATGCTGTCTGCAAGAGACTCATTTTAGACCCAAAGACACCCCCAGATTGAAAGTGAGGGGGTGGAAAACCATTTACCATGCTAATGGACACCAAAAGAAAGCTGAGGTGGCAAATTAGATTTTAAACCAAAGATTATAATAAGAGATGAGGAAGGACACTATATCCTACTTAAAGGGTCTATCCAACAAGAAGATCTAACAATTGTAACTATCTATGCCCTTAACATGGGAGTAGCCAATTATATAAGCCAATTAATAACAAAAGCCAAGAAACACATTGACAACAATACAATAAAGTGGGGAGACTTTAACATCCCCCCTTACTGAGAAGCACAGATCATCTAAGCAAAAGATCGATAAGGAAATAAAGACTTTAAATGACACACTGGACCATATGGACTTCACAGATATATTCAGAACAATCCATCCCAAAGCAACAGAATACATATTCTTCTCTAGTGCCCATGGAACATTCTCCAGAATAGATCACATCCTAGGTCACAAATCAGGTCTCACCTGGTACCAAAAGATTGGGATCATTCCCTGCATATTTTCTGGACCACAATGCTTTGAAACTAGAACTCAATCACAAGAGGAAAGTCAGAAAGAACTCAAATATATGGAGCCTAAAGAGCATCCTACTGAAGAATGAATGGGTCAACCAGGAAATTAAAGAAGAATTTAAAAAATTCATGAAAACAAATGAAAATGAAAACACAACTGTTCAAAATCTTTGGGATGCAGCAAAAACAGTCCTAAGAGGTAAGTATATAGCAATACAAGCCTTTCTCAAGAAACAAGAAAGGTCTCAAATACACAACCTAACCTGACACCTAAAGGAGCTGGAGAAAGAACAGCAAATAAAGTCTAAACCCAGCAGGAGAAGAGAAATAATAAAGATCAGAGCAAAATCAATGAAATAGAAACCAAAAGAAAAGCAGAACAGATCAACGAAACAAGGAGCTGGTTCTTTGAAAGAATTAACAAGATTGATAAACCCCTGGCCAAACTTATCAAAAAGAAAAGAGAAATGACCCAAATCAACAAAATCATGAGTGAAAGAGGAGAGATAACAACCAACACCAAAGAAATACAGACAATTATAAGAACATATTATAGGGCACCTGGGTGGCTCTGTTGGTTAAGCGACTGCCTTCGGCTCAGGTCATGATCCTGGAGTCCCGGGATCGAGTCCCGCATCAGGCTCCCTGCTCGGCAGGGAGTCTGCTTCTCCCTCTGACCCTCCTCCCTCTCATGCTCTCTGTCTCTCATTCTCTCTGTCTCAAATAAATAAATAAAATCTTAAAAAAAAAAAAAGAACATATTATAAGCAACTATATGCCAGCAAATTAGATAATCTGGAAGAAATGGATGCATTCCTAAAGATGTATCAACTACTGAAACAGAACCAGGAAGAAATAGAAAACCTGAACAAAGCTATAACTAATAAGGAAATTGAAGCAGTCATCAAAAATCTCCCAACTAACAAAAGCCCAGGGCCAGATGGCTTCCCAGGGGAACTTTACCAAACATTTCAAGAAGAATTAATACCTATTCTTCTGAAATTGTTCCAAAAAATAGAAATGGAAGGAAAACTTCTAAACTCGTTTTATGAGGCTAGCATTACCTTGATCCCAAAACAAGACAAAGACCCCATCCAAACGGAGAATTACAGATCAATATCCTTGATGAACAAGGATGCAAAAATTCTCCCCAGAATACTAGCCAATAGGATCCAACAGTACATTAAAAAGATTTTCACCACGACCAAGTGGGATTTATCCCTGGGTTGCAAGGTTGGTTCAACATCTGCAAATCAATCAATGTGATACAATACATTAATAAAAGAAAGAACAAGAACCATATGATTCTCTCAATAGATGTAGAAAAAGCATTTGACAAAGTACATCATCCTTTCTTGATCAAAACTCTTCAGAGTATAGGCACAGAGGGTACATACCTCAATATCATAAAAGTCATATATGAAAAAACCCACAGTGAAAATCATTCTCAGTGGGGAAAAACTGAGTTTTCCCCCTACGGAAAGGAACATGGCAGGGATGTCCACTATCACCACTGCTATTCAACATAGTATTAGAAGTCCTAGCCACAGCAATCAGACAACAAAAAGAAATCAAAGGCATCCGAATCAGCAAAGAAGAAGTCAAACTCTCACTCTTTGCAGATGATATGATACTTTATGTGGAAAACCCAAAAGACTCCACCCCAAAACTGCTAGAACTCATATAGGATTTCAGTAATGTGGCAGGACATAAAATCAATGCACAGAAATCAGTGGCATTCCTATACACCAACAACAAGACAGAAGAAAGAGAAATTAAGGAGTCGATCCCATTTACAATTACACCCAAAACCATAAGATACCTAGGAATAAATCTAACCAAAGAGGCAAAGAATATATACTCAGAAAAATATAATATACTCATGAACGAAATTGAGGAAGACACAAAGAAATGGAAATATGTTCCATTGTCATGGATTGGAAGAACAAATATTGTGAAGATGTCAATGCTACCTAGAGTAATCTACACATTTAATGCAATCCCTATCAAAATACCATCAACTTTTTTCAAATAAATAGAATAAATAATCCTAAAATTTGTATGGAACCAGAGAAGACCCCAAATAGCCAGAGGAATGTTGAAAAAGAAAAGCAAAGCTGGTGGCATCACAATTCCAGACTTCCAGCTCTATTACAAAGCTGTCATCATCAAGACAGTATGGTCCTGGCACAAAAACAGACACATAGATCAATGGAACAGAATAGAGAGCCCAGGAATGGACCCTCAACTCTATGGTCAACTAATCTTTGACAAAGCAGTAAAGAATGTCCAATGGGGGAAAAAAAAAAGACAGTCTCTTCAACAAATAGTGTTGGGAAGATTGGACAGCCAGATGCAGAAGAATGAAACTGGACCATTTCCTTACACCCCACACAAAAATAGACTCCACATGGTTGAAAGACCTAAATGTGAGACAAGAGTCTATCAAAAGCCTAAAGGAGAACACAGGCAGCTACCTCTTCGACCTCAGCCACAGCAAATTCTTCCTAGAAGCTTCGCCAAAGGCAAGGGAAGCAAAGGCAAAAATGAACTCTTGAGACTTCATCAAGATAAGAAGCTTTTGCACAGCAAAAGAAAGTCAACAAAACCAAAAGACAACCGACAGAATGGGAGAAGATATTTGCAGATGACATATCAGATAAAGGGCTAGTATCCAAAATCTATAAAGAACTGATCAAACTCAACACCCAAAGAACAAAGAATCCAATCAAGAAATGGGCAGAAGAAATGAACAGACATTTTTCCAAAGAAGACATCCAAATGGCCAACAGACACATGAAAAAGTGCTCAACAGCATTCGGCATCAGGGAAATCCAAATCAAAACCTCAATGAGATACCACCTCACACTAGTCAGAATGGCTAAAATTAACAAGTAAGGAAATGACAGATGTTGGCAGGGATGCGGAGAAAGGGGAACCCTCCTACACTGTTGGTGGGAATGCAAGCTGGTGGAGCCACTCTGGAAAACAGTAAGGAGGTTCCTCAAAAAGTTGAAACTAGAGCTACCATATGACCCAGCAATTGCACTACTGGGTATTTACCTCAAAGATACAAATGAGGGATCCAAAGGGGTATGTACACCCCAATGTTTATAACAGCAATGTCCACAGTAGCCAAACTATGGAAAGAGCCAAGATGTCCATCGACAGATGAATGGATAAAGAAGAAGTGGTATATATATATATATATATATATATATATATATATATATATATATATACACACAATGGAATATTATGCAGCCATCAAAAGGAATGAAATCTTGCCATTTGCAATGACATGGATGGAACTGGAGGGTATTATGCTGAGCGAAATGAGTCAATCAGAAGAAGACATGTATCATATGATCTCACTGATATGAGGAATTCTTAATCTCAGGAAACAAACTGAGGGTTGCTGGAGTGGTGGGTGGTGGGTGGGGTGGGGTGGCTATGTGATAGACATTGGGGAGGCTATGTCCTATGGTGAGTGCTGTGAATTGTGTAAGACTGTTGAATCCCAGATCTGTATCTCTGAAACAAATAATACATTATATGTTAAAAAAAAAAAAAAAAGAAGAAGAAGAAGATAGCAGGAAGGGGAAAATGAAGGGGAGGAAATCGGAGGGAGAGCCAAACCATGAGATATTATGGACTCTAAAAAACAAACTGAGGGTTCTAGAGGGGAGGGGGGTGCGGGATGGGTTAGCCTGGTGATGGATATTAAAGAGGGCACATACTGAATTGAGTACTGAGTGTTATATGCAAACAATGAATCATGGAAAACTACATCAAAAACTAACAATGTAATGTATGGTGATTAACATAACATAATCAAATAAAAAAAATCACAGCATTATATATCCTCTCTGATTAAAAAATAATGTTTGAAAGCATGCATAGGAAAAACAGAAAGTAGACATCAAAAAGAAACAAGTGACATTATTCATATATTCTAATTTCACCTCCTTTTTTTAATCTGTATTTAAGATTTTCTGTCATTATGTTACCCCTACAACATAAAAATAAATCTCATCATAATAATTTTATAGGACTTACCTCAAGAGTTTACACACAAAAGACAAATCACTGTTTTTGAGTGAGTAGATGACATGCCATACTTTTAGGGCACTGTTCATGTTTGATCACTTGCTGTATACATGCTGCTTTCTTGAAAGGTCAGGAGGGTACATCCCACCCGCGTGCGGTAAAGCAGATGACTGCCAATGCCAATAGTTTTTTGACAGAGAGAAGGAAGGTGACATTCTGGACTGTGGGCCTGAGGACCAAGCATGGACCCTGGGATCCTCATGGATAAATGTGTCCATGCTTTTTCTGAATCTTTCCACTTCCAGGACCAAAGAAAAGAGAGAAAGGAGAAGGAAAAAGAAACGTCTCTCCAAACGCATGACTGAGTTTGGTACTCAGGCACTTGTAGGAGACTTCACAAACCAGGGAGGCAGGACGGTGTTGAGAGACAGGGGAGTTGGGAATGAGCCAGGACACCTACAGGGGACAACCAGACACAGATCCCCACTTTACCACCATCTCTCAGTTTGAGTATCTGCATTTTGAGATATGGGATCTGGGGGGGTAGAAAACCAAACTCTGTTGCTCGAGGTCATCTGGAGGAAAAGAGGAAGGGTCTGTATTTGAACTCAAATCTGTGTGGTGCTTTGGGCTCTGTCCAGGACAGCATGGAAATGCTCTGTAGAACAGTCATAACATCTGAATTCCAGTGCTCCTCCTAACATAAATTAGAGATATGAGGTGGTGGGCAGGGGACTTCACCTTTTGATACCAAAGGACATCAGGAAGTCACTAGAAAAAATGATTTCTTCTCTGCTAGAAAATGTTTTTGAGACTCAAACAAGACAATGTCTTGGAGTGAGAACAGAAGCTTTGAAAGAAAAACATACTTCTCTTCATTTAATTTTTAGCTTCCCTGACTTGACCTGACCCTAAAGGGAGTTAGTGTATCACCTTCAGGTATTACATGAAGTGTGAATTTTTGTGGGTTTTTCTGCAAAAATATTAATGTGTTTATGTGGTATGGCCCTAGTCCCTGCTGGCAGAGTTGCATAATGTTTGGGGGGGGGGTCACAAAATCCAGAAACCCTAATGCATGTTTGGCTCCTCTGGTTTCAGAGAAGGGATTACAGGAATCTATTTATTTATTTTTTAGATGGGGAGGGTAGGAGGAGAGGAAGAGAGAGAAACGCTAGCGGACTCCACACTCAGCATGAAACCCAAGGTGGGCCTCGATCTCACAACACTGAGATCACAACCTGAGCCAAATTTAAGAGTCAGATACTCAACTGACTGAGCCATCCAGGTGCCCCAATTGTGATCATCTATCGTGTTCATTCATATACCATTTCTTTCTCCCTGCTGGCCATATGGCGCATGTGGCAAGATTTTTATTTACTAAAACGTTGTTTTTTGACTGTGGCATTTAACGGATTTTTTCAGGGAATGCTGTGTGCTCAGTATTCAGTGAACATCCTTTTCCCCTAAAGGAAGAGATGGAAGAGGATTCTTAAACTTCCCCTCAGATAGGTGGTTGGAACAGTGGTTCTCAGGAGCTACATGTAATTACAACTATCTTCGGGATGCTGGAACATGAGAAGATATGAAATAATAGATTCGGGAGCTAAAAACAAACAAACAAAAACAAACCCCTTGTTTAGGGGTTAAAGAAGAACAGGTAACAGTGTGTGAAGAATCCAGATGCTATCATCAGACAGACTTGGGTTCAAAACCTCCCTCTGCTCTTTTTTCCTGGGCAATAGTGTTCAGCACCTCTAAATTTGTTTCCCTGGCTGTTAAATGGGAATAGCAATATATCTCCTATAAGGATTAAATAGAATAAATGAGTCTTAGCATAGTGTCTGGCATTTTAACTACCTGCAAAAATAGACATCACTTTAATTAAATGCACGTGGTGATGTTATGTTTACTGTGAAGTGTTGCTGCTACAAGCTGTTTGTGGCAATCACGACCCTTAGCAATGAGTCAGTTTCCACGTTTCCTCATTAACTTACTCAAAGTGGCTGGAAATTTGATAGCCATGATTTTCAGACTTCTCAGACCGTAGGTTCAGAGCTGCAAGTTTATTTTCCAATGTTTTGTCAAACATCAAGCATCGCTGAAGAATCTTCCCGAAGATCTATGATGAGAGGGGAGTGGTCTGCTCTGGGTATCATGATTTATAGCTATAGTCTCTGGGCTGGATGACAGGAAGTTGAGATTATGGCTGCTTCAGGGAACTATCATCTGTAATGTGACTCCTGGGCCAGGAAAGTATTTAACAGCCCAGTAGCTGAAGCATCAGGCTGTGCTTAGAAGTTCCTCTCCCTCCTTTTTCTAATGGGTCCTTATCACAGAGGCAGAATGCCTATTAACCCAGGATTCAGAGCCTGCTACTGTAAATTCACCATAAAATCCCATTGACAGTGGTTGACTGTCATTGACATAAAACTGTCAATGGCCACATTTTCAATTATAAAGGACAATTACTCTGTGCATGTCAGTGCATGCACACCATAGCTCATGTGTGGGAATCATCAGACAAGAGGGGACTAGTGGTTGCGTCTTCACATGGTGAGCTGAGGGTTTGAATCGGTCCAAGCAATGGTACAACCCCCCTTGGATGTTAATACCAGGGAAGGAGAAAATACACTGAGGCCTGTTCCAATAGTGTCCTGGGCTTTCCTCTGCTGGAGCATGTCAGAGTGTATTGGAACTGTTTATTTATTAGTCTTCCATACTAGTCATTTGAAGGTCATGATTGTGTCTCTTACTTGTTTTAATTCTCAGAATCTAAAACAGCCCTTCTACATAGATGGTGTTGCATAAATACCTCAACATCAGTCCATGACCTCAGTACTTAAGATAATGAAGCTGAGTGTGCTCTATGTCTACACCGTGTTCTGTCCTTGAGAAACTTAACCTGCCAAGCAACTACTTTAGAATGGGTACACTGAGCCTCATTCTCCCTGAGCCCACAGACAAATGATCCAATTCTGATTGAAGCCGGTGCCAACATTCAAGGTGAGTTCTTACCAGCTTGCTTAGGTCCCTTGCCAAAGACATCAGAGTGTTCTCCGCCATTCTAATCCTGCCCCTGCAGGCTGACAGACATATCTCCAGCAGCTTATTCTCCTGACACGGACAGATGCGTCCTGCTCAGAACCCTGCACACAATGTTGATTTTCCAAACATCAGATGAACATCCTTTATCCTAGCATTTGAGACCTATTATCTCACTCCTTCTAACCAGTCTGATGTGTTTTCTGGTACAGGTGCACTCAGTGAGACAGGCTTTGCATGACCTATCAGATCTAAGAAGGTAGAGAGACCTTCACCATATGCTCTGCCAATCCTAACCCTGTAGCCTTAGAGAGATCAGGGAATCTCAGTGAGCCTCGCTTCCTTTACCTGTAAAATAGCAAATAAGCAAGGTTACCTGCAGAGTCCCAGTGAGAGTTAAGTGAGACATGGAATGCAAAGTGTCTGATGAATTGTGGTGTAAAATAAATGCTACTTCTCTTCTTATAAACATAATTGTTCTCACATATTAATTCTTCAGTGTGACCTGAAATAAATTTCCCATAATCTCTTACTATCCAAATCCTACCAGGAACATCGAAATCACAGTGCATTACAATGCATGTTGCCAAGATTGCTCACTGCACCCTTAATACCTGTGCTCACCTATAAAAAATAGAAGTTTTAGCTAGGTGGGAAGATTACGTATCTTGGTCTCCCTTGCAGCTCATCTGATCCTTTGAGTAGTTTCTGGCTAATGGTTGTAAACAAATTGAAGAGTTCAACCTAAAGAGAAAAGGAGTCTGCCCTCCCTGTCCTTTTTTGTACCTTGTGCAAAAGCTGAAGCTTGCTCTTTTTTCATGATAGGGAAGACTCGGGCAAGCTCATGGCACCACAGAGCAACTATTTCAGCCTGGACAGCTCATGCCCATGTCATTAGGCAGTTAGGAATATGTTTTTAAAGTCATTTATTTTTTTATTTTTTTAGATTTTATTTATTTATTGGAGAGAGAGAGTGAGAGAGAGCATGAGAAGGGAAAGGGTCAGAGGGAGAAGCAGACTCCCCACCGAGCAGGGAGCCCGACATGGGACTCGATCCTGGGACTCCAGGATCATGACCTGAGCCGAAGGCAGTCGCTTAACCAACTGAGCCACCCAGGCACCTCTAAAGTCATTTAAACTCACATCCTAACTAATAAAATATACTAAAAGTGAATAAATCAGTGTAGGTGCCTGTCAGTCCTGTGTTATGTAAGTTCTAGTACCACCACACCCCGCAGGACACCTGGTTGACTAGATCAGTATTATTTTCACAGTTAATTTCTGTCTTATTTTTTAGATGAAAAATATAACAGGGATTCTATTTCTTTTTCTTTCTGTGCCCCAATGCACTACTTTATTAGGTTGTTGGCATCCCAGTAGATCTCAGATTGTTTGTCCTGATAATCAGACAGCTGTGTTTTTTATTTTTCCTTTACTTTTTCTTATTATATGTCCTGGTCTTATCAACTAGGTTAACTGCAATCCTCTTGAAGACAAGGCTATTCTGTATATGTAACTGTTTCTATATAGCTCGCAGCGGTTCTCAAAATATGGTCCCTAGAATTAGCAATTTGTTATAAATGCAAATTCTTGGCATCCGTTGCAGACTTGATGAATCAGAAACTCCAGGGTGAGCTCCAGAATTGGTGTTTTAACAAGCCTTCGGGGGGGACTCTGAAGATAGCTTACATATGAGAATCAGGAAGACTGTGTCTATCACTCTTGAACTTTAAGAGTTTCAGAAGGAGCAGCTTTCTGAGCAATAACTGGAGGTAGGAGAGGTAGGGACAGGAGGATTTAAAGTCATGTTAGGCAGGAAGTGCTATGGGGTTCCCCAAAAGAAGGGGCTTCAAGATGCTCCCCTTCACAGTGAAGGAAAAAATGTTTCCACCAAAGGATTTAAGAGCACTCCCTAGTCATAGAGAGACAGTTGATTATGGCAGGTTAAGAGAGCAAAGTCCTTCCAGAAGGAAGTGTGGGGATGTTATTGGGATGGCAAAGGTGGCAAAGGTAGACTTCCTACATGGCCTGGGTTACTGGCTCCACAAGGAAGAAGTGGAGCGGGATTTCCTCCCAACAGAGCAGACAGAGATGTAAGCATGATCAGAACTGACAAAGCTAGTGACTCCCAAAGGATGAAATATTGGCATGGGAGAGTACAAATAGGTTTCATGAAAAAAGGAGATCCTATGAGCAAATAAATTTGGAAATTGCTGGGTTTATCATAGTTAAACACCTTCTCTACTGCAATATGGCTAACAAACTGTTAGAATCTCCAAGAAGGGGTTAGTTTAATGGACAGCATTGCCCAAAATTATTTGACCACCTCACCCCAGGGAAATTGATGAATCAAATATTCTTTGAAACCCATTTTGGGAACAGTGTGTTAGGAACAAAATGTGTACAAACTCCAATTTGTGAGTTTTGAATAGAAGGAAGGAATTGGAAGGAGTGAAGACTCAGCTCAAAGAAGGGGATTCTTGGGTAATTTCTGTGTTTATAACTCACATCTGTGACTTGGTAAGCTTATGGTGCAGTTCATTCTCAAACTCTACAAGGTGAGTGATAATTATTGGATTCTCATAATGTGTGTCTTATGAGATGAATTCTATTGACTGTTGACTTTTCTGATGTAGTTCCGTTGGTTACCTTAACACCAAAAGGCCCATGAAGTAGGCTGGTTGTCATGGGTGAAATGTGGCATCAAGCAGTTCTTTGAAATCAATAAAGCTTGAAAGAGGCAACTATGGAGATAAGGATTTTAGATGGTTTGGTGAGTCTGGTTCAGATGCAATCCATTGCTGAGGGTATTGAAAGAGTCTTGATCAAAATTAGCCACAAATCAGGGGAAATGCAAAAGCAAACTTGGTCCAAGGTGGAACTCAGCCCAGGAATCATAATTAGATGTAGACAGGAGCCAAAGCAGACACCTGGGGGGGGGGGGATGGCAGAGATCTGGGTGTCATGGAAAAATGGCTGTGGACTAATGGGGATATATGGTCAACCAAGGGACCTTGAGACTAGCTCCAAAGAGGCAGCTTAAACAAAAGCCCTGAGGCCCAATGAGTTCACTCTGTGTGGTAATTGGAAGTAGTCAGTATAATTGGATAGTGACAGACAGGGGGCTGGGGGATGAGGCTAGAGAGATATGCAGGGTCAAGATCAGCAGCCTATAATTTCACATAGCAAAGAGAAAAAAATCAGATTTGCATTTTAGAAGCAGTGGCTGGGGAGGAAGTGCATGAGAGAGACAAGCCTCTAAGCAGAGATAGGAGACACTGAAACAACACGGACTCATTGAGTCAGATGGACCCAGTTGTACCCCAGTTTGGCTACTTATTAGTGGGGTGATCCTGAATATCTTGCTTGCCCTCACTAACTAACAATTTCACATCTACAAATAAGAATCACAATAGTAGATGCTTTGTGGGATTATTGTGAGAAAAGATGTACATTCCTATTACAGCTCAGATATGCAGATAAAATGGAAATGAGAAAAACAGAGTCTGGGCTTCCTCATGAGCCCTCAAATACCAGGTAGTAGGCAAAATGACAACAACAAAACACTCTTATTTCACTCTAATTTAGAGAGCTTATATAAGTTTTCTGTTGCTGCTATAACAAATTACCGTAGATTCAGTGGCTTGTAACAAGCTAGATTTGTTATCTTGCAGTCCTAAGGGTTAGACATCCAGTGCAGGTCTTGCTGGACTAAAGCAAAGGATCTGGCATGGCTGTGTTCATTTCTGGAGGCTCTAGGGGAGCATCTGTTTCCTGCTCACTCAGGTGGTTGGCAGAATTCACTTTCTTGCTGTTGTTCAGACTAAGATCCCCATTTTCTTGCTGGTTGTCCACTGAGGGACATTTCTACCTTCTAGAGGGCTCTGCATGGCTTGGTGTGAAGGCTCTTCCTTCCAGTTTCATATCATACCATCCATTTCACACCACGCCTCTCTGACTCCATCTGTCAGTCTCTCTTTCTGACCAGTCCAAGGTTCTCTCCCCTTTAAGGAATCCTGATTAGATTGGGCCCACTCAGACAATCCAGGTTAATCTCCCAGTCTTAAAGTCTGTGCCTTTACTCACATCTGTCAAAGTCTTCCTTGCCATGTAAGGTGACATATTCATGAGTTCTGGGCATTAGGACATGGGTGTCTTTGTGGGGGCCATTATTCTGCCTACCACACAATTCTTCCAAGTAATGCCTAGTCTTTTTTTTTTTTTTAAGATTTTATTTATTTATTTGAGAGAGAGAGTGAGAGAGAGAAAGAGCACAAGAGGAGGGAGCGGGAGAGGGAGAAGCAGACTCCCTGCTGAGCAGATAGCCCGATGAGGGACTCGATCTCGGGACTCCAGGATCATGACCTGAACCGAAGGCAGTCGCTTAACCAACTGAGCCACCCCAGGTGCCCCAATGCCTAGTCTTATTTGGGTAAAAATAATGACTGTTAGGGATCTTCTAACTAACCTACTTCTTGTTTTCTTGTTTTGTTTTGTTTTCTTGGCAAAAGCACCCTAGTGTATGTGGAGTAGGTGGGGACAGAGGGTTGGGGGGCCCCCTGAGGTCAACAGCTGTCAAACATGTGGTCTTCTCTACCCCACCCACAATAGATCTCATTTGTGCTCTGTGACTGCTTGACACTCACATTGATTTCAATGAAAGTTGGAGTCCTAAGTCATTGTTCTGGCTCCCATCTGTCCCCTGACCCAGGGAAGTCCTTCCTGCAGGCCTTGTGTGGAGGTCCACTCTGTTCCTGCTTCAGGGTCTCTCTGGAAAGTTCTCTAGCCAGAACTCTCAGAGACTAGCATCCTCCCTATTCTGGGCCTTTAGGAACTTCTTGATCCTCTCATAACACATAAGAATATGGAGAGCTAAACTCAGGCCCTCCTCTGCCTAGCTACTTCTCACCAACACATGTACCCTGTGTGACTGCCCCTCATCCCACCCAAAGCAGGGAGTGAAGGCAGAGAGTACAGTTTGCCAGGCAGCCTCCCACTGAGGCTCAAATGAGCAAAGGGGCAATAATATTTTCTCTTTCCAAAGTATTTACCTAAAAATAGTACAACACAGCAAGTCTCCTTTCAGGGATTTGGACCCTAGGAGTAGAGAAATCAAAGCAGCTTGCAATTCCTGCCTTTCACCTAGTGCTTTCCCATATTTAATCAGATTCTCCTTTCTAGGTATATGAGAGACTATTATTCCAAACCCCTTTTTTATTTAGGTAGGACCTTGTTACTATTTTTGGACAATGAAACAGGAACAAAGTGACCTGAGCCAGTTCTGCACTATGGCAGGGAAACACTCCCACAGGATTCTTCAATTTATTTCTCCTCTACCATGAGTGGTCATGGAGAACTCATGAGGATGGTGGAGTCATGAGAAAGAAGCATCCTGGTTCACTGAGTTGCAGAAAGGCAGCTGTCTGGTGAGCCACCAGACTGTAGGGGACTCTCTGTGATTCAGAATTAAATGGAGACATTTGAGATTCATTGTTAGTGTAGCATATCATAACACAGCTGACTATTATTCCCTCTTTCTCTTTGCACCTGTCCTGGAGCCAGAATGGGCTTGTTTCTTCCCTCTCAATATTTGTATCGGTATCAAAGAGGCTCTGTGGTAGGGATTAAGTGGGTAGAGTGTTAAACAACCATTTGACTTTGGGGAGGTCACTAACCTTTTACACCTCAGTTTCCTATCTGAGAACAAATATTAAATTATTTATCTCATAAAATTCTTAAAGGTGTATGTGAGTTTTATACGCAAAGTGCCTAGAAGAATACTTGGTACATGGGCTGTGTTAACTGTAACTATTCCTACATTCTTTATATGGAAACCTTTATTCTGGTCTTCCAGACCTGGATTTTAAGCTTATTGCCCTTCTAAGGGGGCCAAATCTCTGCTACCTCCTGTCTGGGAAAATAAAACTTTAGGATTGGAGAAAACAGGAAGTTAAAATGCATCAGTTTGATTTTTCTTCAAATACTATCATTATTATCCATGTAAAAGCATCTGCCATAAAAGCATGATAGGTAAATTCCAGCTATTATTGATGTTATTTTAGATCCTGTCCTTCGTTGGTATTAGCCTGTGGCTCCCCAGGTTGATAAGGGTTGACACAGACACTGGCTAAGGCTGCATCTGTAGGTGAAAAACCTTTATGCATGCTGCTGAGAAGAAAGTTAAGGTAACTCAGAGATTTGTGATATTCCCAAGGTCCCCTGCTTGCATGGATGGCTCTGGGACCATTCTGTCTCCTAACTTGTCTTTCCTCTAAGCGGAGCCAGGTCTAAGCAAAGATGAGGCTAATAAGGCACTCATCTCAAGGACACAATTTAAGGGAAATCCAAATAATGCCATAACCAAGATAAATAATGTGATATGCAGTATTTTAAGAAGCAAAAAATTCCACAATGAGCAAAATATCAAAAATTTAAATAAAGGCTAGATACACTGAGCAGTACTGTAGTCTGAGGCAAAAGGAAAAATGCTGTTGACATTTTGCTCATCATAGATCCTTGGGCTTAATTTTGACTTTTTTTTTTTCAAATATTACATTAAAATATTATTTATCTTGATTACTGAGGTTTTGGGCATTTCCTTACATTTTACATCCAGACTTGGGCCTTACCTCTCCCTAATCTTGGCCCTTCCACTAAATCCTGTTTCACTATGAATATATAGATTCTTGCCTTTAAGTAATCATTTTGGGTTTAAATCAAGTCTCATAAAGAAATCTGTTTCAGTCCTCAAATCATACAGTTGGAGAGAAAAGTAGAAAAGAAAGAAAAGAATGAGTCCTTTCTCATGCTGTTATTTTAGAACACACCAAGTTAAGTTTTCAGGACAATAGATTATAACATTTCTTGAATGTTATAATCTATAAAACATATCAGATAGCTGGGTGCCCATTCCCCACTGAAAGAAAAAAGAAAATACAGCTCTCCTTGCATTTGGAGAAGCACACAGAACATAACAGTCATGATTGATCTCTCCCTACATTCACTATTGTGAACTGAATTATGCAGCCTCATAAGCTGTAACCAAGCTATAAATTAACTCCTGGAGCCACTGGGAGAGTCACTTAAGGTCTATAATCTTTGAGTTTTGCTGTAGGAAGAGTCTGGGGCTGGAGGGTGGGGTTCTGTCTTTCATCTCTAATGTGGAGGCCTGGAAAATGGGGGAGAATGTGTGAAGAAGAAGGTAATTCCAGGCCCTCTTGTAATTGAAATTACAATGATTCTTAGCTCTTAAACACCATCTAAGGCTGGGGTTCCCACACACTAACCATGTTGATTATCTCTGCCCAGACAGTGACTTGGAGTGGGTGTGGGGGTGCTGAAACCTGGTTTACTGTGAGCTTGACTCATCACAAATTTGAATCAGTTACCCTCCTGGGTCCAGGAAGAAACATAGAGAATAAAATCACTTAAAAGAGGACACAGAGGAATGACCTCTAAGTTGCTAATACAATCACTGTTTCATATTTTCACATGTGTATATGTGTTCGTTCAACACACATTTGCTCAGAGCTGCTCTCATCAAGGCACTGTGCTCAATGTTGAGGATGCAATGCTCAACAGAACCCCAAAGCCCTACCTTCACAAAGCCTAGAATCCACCAGGGAGAGAGATGATAATAAAATAATCACAGGAGGTGGAAGAAAAATTACAAAAGATAGAAAGTACTGTAAGGAAAGGCGTCCAATACCGTGAGAGTAGGTGATGCACCCCGTCCTAGGACAAGAGGTGAGGAAAGACTTCTTGGAAGAAGTGGCATTTGAACAATATAAAGGATAAGAAGGGATATAGTGGGGTCCTTTCAAGGCAAAAGGAGTAGCATGCAACTAGCATGGTGATTAAGATAAGGGACTCAAAGCAAGCTACTTGGGTACCATTCCATCACCAAGAAAGAAGGGGAATAAAATCAACAAGAGGAAATACTACCCTATGTTTGGTTAGTAAATGGTACAGATCTGTTCCAACCCTTTGTTTGCCTCATTCAAAAGCCAGTGATTTTTCTGTGCTTTCTTCTTATGAACAATGGGTCATTAGGAAAACATTCTGACTTCAGAAGCAGGCATCAGTGTCAGCTGTTAAGGATGAGGAAATCCACCTTGAATTCTTACTATTTTTGATTGGGTTTCTGTGAAAATCCACAGTGAAAGCCCTACCCCCCTAGTTGATTGTGTAAAAGTCCCAATACCCAAAAAGGTTGGCATTCTGAACCTTTCCCTCCTACCCAACCTTACAATGGTGAAATAAGATATTGTTCTTCCATGTTGACAGCAACAATTCCTGGCATCAAAATTAGAAATGTGGTTTGTGAGTCAAAATAATCTCTACCTATATTACACCCTGATTTCTCAAGCATGGTTGTGGGTCTGTGTCTCTGCTTTTTCTAGTGCTCTGGGTTTTTCTGGACTCATCTCCTGGGATACATTTCTGGATAGAAGGCATATTTCTGTGTCTGAATCACAAGTATCATCTTGAATCTTATTTTTTTTAGATCTTTTTTGAGGAACTTCTGACCTCTTATGTAATGAGTAATGAACAATTTCACACTAAAATACTTTGTTAATGGGGTTCACATCAGGCATTAAAGCCAGTGCTGGAGCAAATGGCTCTTATCCCAATAGAAAAGAGACAGGTTAGCATAGAATGGTGCGACAGAACATGTTAGCTTTGGAGCCAGACCTATTTGGCCTAAAATTCTAAATTTTATCTTCTTTCTTTCTTTCTTTCTTTATTCATTCAATAAAGACTTATCAAATCCCTATCACATGCCAGGTGCCGTCAATGGCACTGAAAATATAGCAGGAAACAAAAGAAATGAAAATCCCTGATTTCATGAAGCTTATATTATTATACAGAGAAAACAAACAAACAAACAAATAAATAAATGTGTTTTGTGTGTATTAATATGTGTTAATTAGATGGTGATAACAGACATGCATCACCATCATGATACAATCTTACAACTCCATAACATTGGTATATTATTTTCCTCAAGTTACAGATGAGGGAGAAATTAAGTCCCCAAAGATTATGACATGAATGAGGCAGTTTTTTCCCTAAGAATGTTAAAGTGGTACGAGAACATCTCACTGAGAACGTGACATTTCAACAAGGTCCTGAAGGATGGTAGAGAGACATCCACGTAGTTCTTGGGGAGAGGAGCTTAAAAGCATTTCTGAGGAAGAGGAACCGGCAGAAGGAAATCAGCTGACAGGATTCCAGAAAAAGTAAAATGGTTACTGTGGTTAATGAGGGAAAGAGTTGCAGGACACAGTTTGAGCATAATTGGGGGGAGGCAGTCTGTTAGAAAAGTGCTCAGCAAGTGTAATTTCTCTCTCTCCTGTTTTGAAAGAAATAAAAAGAAAAAAAAAAAATAACCAAGAAAACTAACCAACAATACCAAATACCACAATGGTTTTAATGTACTAGTCTCTGGTTCCAAATTTAATGTTCTCCCCTTTATACTAAACTGTCTCCTATCCTGGTGATACCACTCTATTGAGGTAGCCAAGGCACTAAGGTGAACAAGCGGACTTAGGCAATTCATGTTTCTGTGGGAAGAGGGGGGATTGCTTCCATCCACATTGCTCTGTCCTACATTCTTGGCCATGGTCAGCCCAATGCATTATGTGAACAGTGTTAAAAAATAAGGGGACTAAACCATTGAGGATAATGCAGGAGTGGGGAAGTCTCTTGATCTGTCCCTAGTACCTACTCCTTCCATAATCACCAAGGAAAATATTATAGGCTTAAGAATTATAGAAACATAGAACCATTTACAATATGTATTATGTATATAAATTTCAGCTTCATCAATGTATAATTGGTATTTAGAATTGTAAGATATCTAAGGTGAGCATCATGGTGATTTGATATACAAATACACTGTGATAGGATCCCTCACCTTGCCATCCAATTAATTAGCACATCCATCACCTCATGTGTTTATCTTTTTTGGGGGGAGAGTGAGTACATTTAGTTCTACTGTTTTAGCAAATTGCAAATATACAATATAGTGTTGTAACTATAGTCACCCTGTTTTACATGCGATCCTTAGATCTTACTCATCTGATAGCTGAGTTTACATCCTCTTACCAAACATTCTCTATCTCCCTCAGTCCCCCAGCCCCTGCCAGCCACTTTTCTACTCTGAGTTTGATTTCTTCTTCTTCTTTTTAAGATTCCACCTATAAGTGCACCACATGAATTTCATATGTATTTCTGATCTTTGTAATTTATGTTCATTCAGAGCATTAAAAAGCAAAATTCACAGAGATAACAGGTACAGCATAGGGAATGGAGTCAATGGCATCATAGTAGTGTTGTATGGTAACAGATGGCAGCTACACTTGTGGTGAGCAGAGCATAACGTATAGTCAAATCACTATGTTGTACACAGGAAACTAATGGAATATTGTGTGTCAACTGTGCTTCAGTTAAAAAAAGAAAAATCAACTGAATAAATTACAAAGATCTTATTGGCTTTATTCAATGATTCATGCATCAGGCAACATCCAATCTAGTAGATAGAAAGGAATTCTGACGAGTTGTACAAACTGAAAGACTTATAGGCAGAAGGGAGTTGGAACAAGGAAATTATAGTAGGGAAAAAAGCAAGTTGGTTATTGCAAGGTTATTTTCCTTTAGAGGATGGCAGGGGTATATGAGACAGATTACCTAACTAGTGCTGGTCAGGCAATTTCTGATTGATTGGTTTAAGATTCCATTTCTGGGAAAGACAAAATTGTAATTAAGTCTTGGTTTGGTGATGTTGGGCTTAGGATAAACAATTCCATTTAGGGCCTGTTGTCTTACTTTTAACAAGAAAAATCTGAAAATCAGTGAATAACTAAAAAAGTTCTCTCATATTTTGATGGCACCCATCCCAAACTATTATTTATTGATGAAGTTGAAATTATGAATCCATTGGAAATAATCACAGAAAAATTATGATCAGAATATCATCATTTCTAGGATGCTTGTGTTGGATGTGACTTGATCTGTGGACAGAATGACATTTTCTAATATTTTGCCCAAAATTTATTTGGCATGTTCCACCTAAGTGTAATTGGCCAGTTGTAAGAATTGCAGCCTCACACCAACTGATCCTACAGAGTAGGGAAGGAAATGGTTCTCATTTTGGTGCACTGCTACCTTGGTGCAGAACCAGAGGTATATTCATCAAGTCCAAGGGCATTCCATTTTCTCAATTTCATCAAACAGATAACTTATCTGGGGGTGGAAAGATGAGTAGTTATTTTACCAATACTTCCCAGAGAGTAGGTATTTCCATTTTATGACCAAGTAATAGTAAGAGGAAAGGTAAAAATGATTTCTTGTAAAGTGATATTTGGGGACCTAATTTTCAGAACTGTGTGTATGTGTGTGTGTGTGTGTACTTATTCTGCGGTACCCTATGCATTTCTTCCAGTTTCAGTAAATACACTTCTATATATGTATATGCATGTATATGTAAACATAAATGATACATAATGGGCATAAGCTTAGTATTTTAAGATATTAAAAGCCTTAAAAGTCAGCTTGTCCGATATTATTTGAGCAATACTGGGATTCTCCTAGAAATGTCTCTACCCTGGGGTACATAGGACTCTGTTTCTCATTTTCATTCCTCTTTAAAAATTGTTGAAACATTTTACCTTGTCATTTAAACATATGGCTCTCGATTTTACTTCTTAAGCCCCCACAGAACAAGTGACTTTCCATATGACAATCCACCAGATCTTTAAAAAAAAAAAAATGTCTTCTATAATCTTCTCTTATCTAGGCTCTAAAAACTCCTAGTTTCTTCAACATAATTCTTGCCAAGAATAACCAATTAATACCCACTCTTTTGATCTCTAATAGGTGAAAGGGAGACTATAATAGAGAGCTGTTCAATTAAGAAATAACCACATGCTCTCTCTCTCTCAGAGAAAAGGGTTAAGTTATCTTAGAAAGTGACTTCTTATTGTCCTTTCACAAGCCAACCTCCTTACTAATGAGGTCTCATTAATGGTATAAAAATATCTTTTTTGCACAATTTCTTTCATTAAGTGTAGAAATTAAATTAAATGCACTCATTAATGTCATTGGGAGTATGAGGATATTTCTCATACTAAATTTGCATGGACCTGGGACATAATATGCATGAGTTTAGGATAAATGGGTGTAAGGGGAAACAGCAATCCCCAAACTCCCAAACTGAATGATAATTTATCTTATAAATGATGTGATATCCAATTAATAAGGCAAATTAATTTAGATCAGGCCTGGGATCCAGTCTTCAGTTGTACAACTTTATGTGGGACACAGGCAAACTAGAGCCTACTACTCAGGAAAAAATCAAGTGGGATTTCAAAGAGATTTGAATTCAGGGGCTTGGTCTGGTTCAGTGTCATGTCCTTAGTGTCTAACACATTGTCCAAGACATGGCAGGTACTCAATAGATAAAAACCATCGAATGAAAGGCACCTGAAGTCCTTTCATGTGGGAGGAATCAAATGAGTTGAGAAAATTGTCTTTGGTCAGAGAAGATTTAGAGAGAACATGGTAAGGGCCTTCAAGTAACTAAAGTGCTGTCCTTTGGGAAAGAGATTATTTATCTCAGTCCAAATATACTCAGGAAATGTTTTAACAAGGTCTTTCATGGGATAAACACTGTGGTTGGTGAAATATGCATGACATTATATTTATATATACACATACATAACATACATATTTATATACACACATATATTTATATGTATTTGAATGAAATATATGTGTATATATTCTTCATATGTATACATGTATATTTATAATGTCATACATATTTCACCAACTGCAGTGTTTATGATGTGAAATCCAAATTCCATTCAAATATATATATTTACATATATATGAAAAGTGTTCTTTGCCCTCTAAAGGTAGTAGAGAATATATTGGACTTTGGTTGATTTCAACTAGTGATACCACCACTAAAGAGTAGAAGCTATAGAGAATGAGATGAAGACTTAATGAAAAGATAAACTTTGTCATTTCTACATAGCTTTGTTCTGTTTGCCTAGAAGGCTGTTCACGGTCATCGTTTTTCCTCAGACTAACCCCTCTTTCATCAGTCTGTCTGGAAAAATGCCACTTCTCCTTCAAGACTCCAGTTGATGACCACCTCTTCTGCAAAGCCTTCCCTGACTTTCTAGGAAGATTGCCAAGATCCTAGTTATCTTACACAGTTCCTTCCTTACATACCATTTTGGGTCATTATTGTTCTCATGTCTGTTTCTCTGACCAGCCAGAACTTCTGGGACCTGGCCATACTGCCTGAGCCTGTCAAGACACTGGTTTAAAAACTATGCTCAATAGTAGATCTGAATGAAGAACTGAATGGACAGCTGCTTAAAAGAGATTGTGGTAGAAAGGAGGGTGTGTGTGTGTGTGGGGGGGGTGGGCGGGGATGGCGAAGGGGCACTGGCTGCAAGGCTTTCTAGGACCTTGCCTCAGCAGTCACACAAGACCACATTGACCTGTGGCCTGAATTCTATTGCTCACAAGCTAGTCACCAGACTAACTGGATTCTAGGTGTGAGGACCACAGAAGGGTATGACTATCTGCAAGAGGCATGAGTCACTGGAGGGCCTGCTTCAGAGGCACGTTACCACATTTTCATCTTCTGTAATTGAAAGAATTGTAGCAGATGGTCTGATAGCATTTTTTCTTGCTCCCAAAATTGTCTTGGTTAACACATGTAGAGGATTATGAGAACTTTTTCCACTTTTACCTACATCTTTACCTTGATCTTCCATTGATGATCTGCATTTTCCCCATCTTAGTCAAAGAAAATATTTAGTTCAGTGGTCAGCAAATTTTTTTAAATTTTTTATTGTTATGTTAATCACCACACATTGCATCATTAGTTTTTGATGTAGTGTTCCATGATTCATTGTTTGTGCATAACACCCAGTGTTCCATGCAGAATGCACACTCTTTAATACCCATCACCAGCTAACCCATCCTCCCATCCCCCTCTGCTCTAGAACCCTCAGTTTGTTTTTCAGAGTCCATTGTTTCACATAGTTCGTCTCCCCCTCTGATTTCCCCCCTTCATTCTTCCCCTCCTGCTATCTTCTTTTTTTTTTCTAACATATATTGCATTATTTGTTTCAGAGGTACAGATCTGTGATTCAGCAGTCTTAAACAATTCACAGAACTCACCATAGCACATACCCTCCCCAGTGTCTATCACCCCATCCCTCCCACCCCACCCCCCACTCCAGCAACCCTCAGTTTGTTTCCTGAGATTAAGAATTCCTCATATCAGTGAGGTCATATGATACATGTCTTTCTCTGATTGACTTATTTTGCTCAGCATAATACCCTTCAGTTCCATCCACGTTGTTGCAAATGGCTAGATTTCATTCTTTTTGATGGCTGCATAATATTCCATTGTGTGTGTGTGTGTGTGTGTGTGTGTGTGTGTGTGTACACCACTTCTTCTTTATCCACTCATCTGTCGATGGACATCTTGGGGTATTGTGGACATCGCTGCTGTAAACATCAGGGTGCACATACCCTTCTGGATCCCTACATTTGTATCTTTGGGGTAAATACCCAGTAGTGCAATTGCTGGGTTGTAGGGTAGCTCTAATTTCAACTTTTTGAGGAACCTCCATACTGTTTTCCAGAGTGGCTGCACCAGCTTGCATTCCCACCAACAGTGTAGGAGGGTTCCCCTTTCTCCGCATCCCCGCCAACATCTGTCCTTTCCTGACTTGTTAATTTTAGCCATTCTGACTGGTGTGAGGTGGTATCTCATTGAGGTTTTGATTTGGATTTCCCTGATGCAGAGCGACGTTGAGCACTTTTTCATGTGTCTGTTGGCCATTTGAATGTCTTCTTTGGAAAAATGTCTATTTGTGTCTTCTGCCCATTTCTTGATTGGATTCTTTGTTCTTTGGGTGTTGAGTTTGATGAGTTCTGTATAGATTTTGGATACTAGCCCTTTATCTGATATGTCATTTGCAAATATCTTCTCCCATTCTGTCAGTTGTCTTTTGGTTTTGTTGACTGTTTCTTTTGCTGTGCAAAAGCTTCTTATCTTGATGAAATCTCAAGAGTTCATTTTTGCCTTTGCTTCCCTTGCCTTTGGCGAAGCTTCTAGGAAGAAGTTCCTGCGGCTGAGGTCGAAGAGGTTGCTGCCTGTGTTCTCCTTCAGGATTTTGATGGACTCTTGTCTCACATTTAGGTCTTTCAACCATGTGGAGTCTATTTTTGTGTGGGGTGTAAGGAAATGGTCCAGTTTCATTCTTCTGCATGTGGCTGTCCACTTTTACCAACACCATTTGTTGAAGAGACTGTCTTTTTTCCACTGGACATTCTTTCCTGCTTTGTCAAAGATGAGTTGACTGTAGAGTTGAGGATCCATTTCTGGGCTCTCTATTCTGTTCCATTGATCTATGTGTCTGTCTTTGAGCCAGTACCATACTGTCTTAATGATGACAGCTTTGTAATAGAGCGTGAAGTCCGGAATTGTGATGCTGCCGGCTTTGCTTTTCCTTTTCAGCATTCCTCTGGCTATTCAAGGTCTTTTCTGGTTCCATACAAATTTTAGGATTATTTGTTCCATTTCTTTGAAAAAAGTGGATGGTATTTTGATGCGGATTGCATTGAATGTGTAGATTGCTCTAGGTAGCATTGACATCTTCACAATATTTGTTCTTCCAATCCATGAGCATGGCATGTTTTTCCATTTTTTTTGTGTCTTCCTCAACTTCTTCATGAGTATTTTATATTTTCTGAGTACAGATCCTTTGCCTCTTTGGCTGGATTTATTCCTAGGTATCTTATGGTTTTGGGTGTAATTGTAAATGGGATCGACTCCTTAATTTCTCTTTCTTCTGTCTTGTTGTTGGTGTATAGGAATGCCACTGACATCTGTGCATTGATTTTATATCCTGCCACTTTACTGAATTCCTGTATGAGTTCTAGCAGTTTTGGGGTGGAGTCTTTGGGGTTTTCCACATAAAGTATCATATCATCTGCAAAGAGTGAGAGTTTGACTTCATCTTTTCCAATTTGGATGCTTTTTATTTCTTTTTGTTGTCTGATTGCTGTGGCTAGGACTTCTAATAATAGGACTTGAATAGCAGTGGTGATAGTGGATATCACTGCCGCATTCCTGACCTTAGGGGGTAAGCTCTCAGTTTTTCCCCATTGAGAATGATATTCGCTGTGGGTTTTTCATAGATGGCTTTTATGATACTGAGGTATGTACCCTCTATCCCTATACTCTGAAGAGTTTTGATCAAGAAAGGATGCTGTACTTTGTCAAATGCTTTTTCTGCATCTATTGAGAGAATCATATGATTCTTGTTCTTTCTTTTGTTAGTGTATTGTATCACATTGATTGATTTGCAGATGTTGAACCAAACTTGCAGCTCAGGGATAAATCCCACTTGGTCGCGGTGAATAAACCTTTTAATATACTGTTGGATCCTTTTGGCTAGTATTTTGGTGAGAATTTTTGCATCTTTGTTCATCAAGGATATTGGTCTGTAATTCTCCTTTTTGATGGAGTCTTTCTCTGGTTTGGGGATCAAGGTAATGATGGCCTCATAAAATGAGTTTGGAAGTTTTCCTTCCATTTCTATTTTTTGGAACAATTTCAGAAGAATAGGTATTAATTCTTCTTGAAATGTTTGGTAGAATTCCCCTGGGAAGCCATCTGGCCCCGGGCTTTTGTTAGTTGGGAGATTTTTGATGACTGCTTCAATTTCCTTAGTGGTTATAGGTCCGTTCAGGTTTTCTATTTCTTCCTGGTTCAGTTTTGGTAGTTGATACATCTCTAGGAATGCATCCATTTCTTCCAGATTATCTAATTTACTGGCATAGAGTTGCTCATATGTTCTTATAATTGTCTGTATTTCTTTGGTGTTGGTTGTGATCTCTCCTCTTTCACTCATGATTTTGTTGATTTGTTGTCATTTCTCTTTTCTTTTTGATAAGTCTGGCCAGGGGTTTATCAATCTTGTTAATTCTTTCAAAGAACCAGCTCCTTGTTTCGTTGATCTGTTCTACTTTTCTTTTGGTTTCTGTTTCATTGATTTTGCTCTGATCTTTATTATTTCTCTTCTCCTGCTGGGTTTAGACTTTATTTGCTGTTCTTTCTCCAGCTCCTTTAGGTGTCAGGTTAGGTTGTGCATTTGAGACCTTTCTTGTTTCTTGAGAAAGGCTCGTATTGCTATATACTTTCCTCTTAGGACTGCCTTTGCTGCATCCCAAAGATTTTGAACAGTTGTGTTTTCATTTTCATTTGTTTTCATGAATTTTTTAAATTCTCTAATTTCCTGGTTGACCCATTCATTCTTCAGTAGGATGCTCTTTAGGCTCCATATATTTGAGTTCTTTCTGACTTTCCTCTTGTGATTGAGTTCTAGTTTCAAAGCATTGTGGTCCAGAAAATATGCAGGGAATGATCCCAATCTTTTGGTACCAGGTGAGACCTGATTTGTGACCTAGGATGTGATCTATTCTGGAGAATGTTCCATGGGCACTAGAGAAGAATATGTATTCTGTTGCTTTGGGATGGATTGTTCTGAATATATCTGTGAAGTCCATATGGTCCAGTGTGTCATTTAAAGTCTTTATTTCCTTATCGATCTTTTGCTTAGATGATCTGTGCTTCTCAGTAAGGGGGGATGTTAAAGTCTCCCCACTTTATTGTATTGTTGTCAATGTGTTTCTTGGCTTTTGTTATTAATTGGCTTATATAATTGGCTACTCCCATGTTAAGGGCATAGATAGTTACAATTGTTAGATCTTCTTGTTGGATAGACCCTTTAAGTAGGATATAGTGTCCTTCCTCATCTCTTATTATAATCTTTGGTTTAAAATCTAATTTGCCACCTCAGCTTTCTTTTGGTGTCCATTAGCATGGTAAATGGTTTTCCACCCCCTCACTTTCAATCTGGGGGTGTCTTTGGGTCTAAAATGAGTCTCTTGCAGACAGCATATTGATGGGTCTTGTTTTTTTATCCAATCTGATAGCCTGTGTCTTTTGATTGGGGCATTTAGCCCATTTACATTCAGGGTAACTATTGAAAGATAGGAATTTAGTGCCATTGTATTGCCTGTAAGGTGACTGTTAATGTATATTGTCTGTGTTCCTTTCTGGTTGAATTTGCTTTTAGGCTCTCTCTTTGCTTAGAGGACCCCTTTCAAGATTTCTTGTAGAGCTGGTCTCATTTTTGCAAATTCCTTAGTTTTTGTTTGTCCTCAAGCTTTTTATCTCTCCATTTTTTTCAATGACAGCCAGGCTGGATATAGTATTCTTGGCTGCATATTTTTCTTATTTAGTGCTCTGAATATGTCATGCCAGTCCTTTCTGGCCTGCCAGGTCTCTGTGGATAGGTCTGTTGCCGATCTAATGTTTCCACCATTGTAGGTTACATAACTCTTCTCCCGAGCTCTCTCAGATCTCTTTTACCGAGCTCCTTTCAGTATTTTCTCTTTGTCTCTGAGACTTCTAAGTTTTACCCCTAGATATCGAGGTGTTGACCTATTTTTATTGATTTTGAGGGGGGTTCTCTGTTCGTCCTGGATTTTGATGCCTGTTTCCTTCCCCAACTCAGGGAAGTTCTCTGCCATAATTTGCTCCCACATACCTTCTGCTCCTCTCTCTCTTTCTTCTTCTTCTGGGATCCCAATTATTCTAATGTTGTTTTGTCTTATGGTATCACTTATCTCTAGAATTCTGCCCTCGTGATCCAGTAGTTGTTTATCTCTCTTTTTCTCAGCTTCTTTATTTTCCATCATTTGGTCGTCTGTATCACTGATTCTCTCTTTGCCTCATTTATCCTAGCAGTTAGAGCCTCCATTTTTGATTGCTCCTCATTAATAGTCTTTTTGATTTCAACTTGGTTAGATTTTAGTTCTTTTATTTCTCCAGAAAGCGTTTCTCTAGTAACTTCCATGCTTTTTTCAAGCTCAGCTAGTATCTTTAAAGTGATGATTCTTAACTCTAGATCTGCCCCTCTCTCTCTTTCTTCTTCTTCTGGGATCCCAATTATTCTAATGTTGTTTTGTCTTATGGTATCACTTATCTCTAGAATTCTGCCCTTGTGATCCAGTAGTTGTTTATCTCTCTTTTTCTCAGCTGCTTTATTTTCCATCATTTGGTCGTCTGTATCACTGATTCTCTCTTTGCCTCATTTATCCTCGCAGTTAGAGCCTCCATTTTTGATTGCTCCTCATTAAGAGTCTTTTTGATTTCAACTTGGTTAGATTTTAGTTCTTTTATTTCTCCAGAAAGCGTTTCTCTAGTAACTTCCATGCTTTTTTCAAGCTCAGCTAGTATCTTTAAAGTGATGATTCTTAACTCTAGATCTGCATCGTACTAATGTCCATATTGAGTAGGTTCCTGACAGTCGGTACTGCTATTGTTGAGGTGATCGTTGCTTCAGGGAAAGCAGCAAACTAAGATTGTTGAGGTGATTTTTTCCATCTTGTCATTTTGTCCAGAGGAGAATAGATGAATGAGAGAACAAAATGCTACAGGGTAACAATGTCCCCAGAAAATGTACCCCAAACAAATCAGAAAAGACCTGAAACCAGGGGAAAAGAAAGGAAAAGAAAGAAAAAAGAAAAAAAAAAAGAAAAAGACACAAACAAACAAAAACAGAACAAAACAAAAATATGATCAAATATGGTCAGGCTGTTGCATAGATCAGTGCCACACACGAGATTTTGGTTGTATTTTGGTCTGTTAGAAGAAAGTACCTCCCAAAATTTTAAGGAAAGAAATTTATATATGTACAAAAATAAGGGTTGATATGTTGAAGGGATGGAATATGACTGTAAAGATGAAAATTATAAAAAAAATTATAAAAGGAATTGATAAGAAGTTGTTTGAAAAAAGAAAGAAGAGGATTTAAAAAAAAAAGAAAAAAAAGGGAGAGAATGTGATCAGGCAGGAGAGTAGAACAAAACGATACACTAGTGATTTAGGGTATATTTTGATCTGTTAGAAGAAACTATCTCAAAATTTTAAAGAGAGAACAACTTATATATATATACCAAAAATAAGGGTAACTACTCTGAAGGGATACAATATGACTCTAAAAATGAAAAATAAAAATGTTTTTTAAAAAAGGGATTGATAAGATGTTGGTTGAAAAAGGGAAAAAGAAAAATTCAAAAAAAAAAGACAGTTAAAAAAAATTAACTTTGAAAGACTAAAGAATCATGGTAAAAAAGCCATGAATTCTATGTGCATTATTCCCTTAGTGCTGGAGTTCTGCCGTTCTCATTGATCAGTAGACTTGGTCTTGGCTGGCTGTTCTCGCTGATCTTCTGGGGGAGGGGCCTGTTGCCGTGGTTTCCAAATGTCTTTGCCAGAGGCGGAATTGCCCCACCCTTGCTGGTCTGGGCTAAATAATCTGCTCAGGTTTGCTCTCCGGAGCTTTTGTTCCCTGCAAGCTTTCAGTACAGCTTTGGAGGATGAGAGAGAATGGTGGCCTCCCAATCTCCGCCCCAGAGCCGAGAACTTGGGGCCCCACTGCTCAGTGCACCCCCCAAGAAAAGCAGTCAATCACTCCTGTCTCCCCGGTCTCTGGCTGCACTCCATGCTCACCCAGCCTGTGACCGAGCATTTCTATCTCTGGCACCGGACTCAGTGTGGAGTCTCCAAACCCTGCAGATCCCTGCGGTGTGTTCCCATGCCACTCCTACCCGGGGAGGAAGGGGAGTCTCCCCAGATCTGTCACTTGTTGGGTCCCTGCTGGAAAAGCAGTGGCCCGACTGTGCTGGGGATCACGGTTTATGCCAACCCCGAGCTGAGAGCCCACTCCTCGTCTCCATCTCTACAGCCAGCTTCCCCGCTCTGCTACCTGGGAGCTCTGCTGCACTCAGGCACCACATGGTCTTTCTGTGACCCTGAGGGTCCTGAGACCACACTGTCCCATGAGGGTTCCACCCCCTGCTTAGCCACTGGAGCAACATTCCTCAGCAGAGCCAACTTGTAAAAGTTTCGATTTTGTGCTCCACGGCTCTATCACTTGCCAGAAGCAGCTGACGGAGGCCCCCTCCCCCGCCACCTATCCTCCTGAATATCACCTCAGATTCACTTCTCCACACGTCCTACCTTCCAGAAAGTGGTCGCTTTTCTGTTCAGAGAGTTGTTGCTATTCTTTTCTTCGATCTCCTGTTGAGTTCGTAGGTGTTCAGAATGGTTTGATCCCTAGCTGAATTCCTGAGACCAGATGAAATCCAGGTCTCCTACTCTTCCTCCATCTTGCTCCACGCCCCCAGCAAAATTTTTTTTTAATTTTTAATTTTTTTTATGACTTGCCAGACAGAAAGTAAATATTTTAGGCTTTGTGGGCCACCTGGTCATTGTTGCAATTTTCAAGTCCACAACCGGTAGAATAAAAGCAGTGTAGACAATGTATAAATGAATAGGCATGGCCATCTTCCAATAAAGCTTTATATATAAAACATATGCAGGGCTGCATTTAGTCCACTGGCTGCAGTTTTCCAATCTCTGAAATAGTCTTGCATGTAGTAGCTTCCACTCAAATGCCAAGAGACATATTTTTCTACCTGTCACAACAATGACAAAATCCTAACAGGAGAAAGCAAAAACAACAAACCGTTTCCCAATGCCAATTGATGACAATTCACTCTTGTAAAATATGACTTTTATATACAAAATCTAAACTGTTATAAGCACACATTCAAAAGCACTGCTGATAATGGATATTTTGTGTGGAGCAGCACTATAAATAATGGGATGATGATGACATTATTTCATATCCACTATTCCTCCATTATTTTCTGTTCCTAATTTATCTTCCATAAGATTTGAAGATAGAGTCAACGTGCTATCTGCAAGTGACATGATCGTGGGAGTGTTGCCACCTGCCATGGAAAGTTGACAATGCCTTCTGAGGAACTTGGAGTCCCAGATTTTGAGGGGATATACAAAAGCAATTTTTTATGAAATAGAAACTCTACACCCTATAAATCAATTTTAATGAAATATACATTTGTTTTCTTCAGGTTCTAATCTTGAAATAGGTTCAGATTCTGGGCCAGGAGGAAGATAGATTGAAGGCACTAACAACATAAGGTCAGTATGAAATCTTTTCCACTTGAGCTCCTTCTGGAGCTTGATAGCTTGATGGGTTTTGGTATTTCTTCTCTCTGTCATGTTGCCTGACTAGGCTCTACAGGCTCAGTTTACACAACCTGCAGTGCATGCCTGTGATTTTCTGAGGACACTTGAGGGGTAATAAGTATTTTGTGACATAGGGTATTTTTTGGCACATAGAGAGATTGATACTATTTCCTGGAAAATTGTTCTATAACCTGATCTACCTCAGCCTTAGGATGATACGTTGAGTGTCCTAAATCTCTTCAGTGCAGAGTTAAAGGAACAGATTGTTGGATTTTGGAAGGCTACCTTAGCTATCTTCATTTACTGATTGTTAGGCTCCATGTCTAATGCTGTCTCTGTACTTACATTTTTTTTTTTTTTTTCTGGATGATCTTGTCTGTCTGCTTCACTAGATCTTGTACATAGGGAGTCTTAGACTTAGATGTCTACAGATAACCATGCAGGCAAGAAACAAAACAAAATGATGATACAATTCTATGAAAATAAAAATAAATAACATTAGTTTTCACATTCATGGAGAACATGGGCAACGATGGGAACAGTGGACCTGGAGAGGCCATAGCCCATTCTAGGAGAGTGAGTGCCACCATTACTTAGTTCAGCCAATTCTACTTTATGCCAAGTGCCAACCTAGTGATTCTATTTCCTCTGAGTGTGAAAAAGAAACTGTAGCTTCTAATTTTAGTGTAAAAGCTTCCAATTGTTAAATCAGTATTTTAAAAAGTAACTTGTGGGCCAAATGTTACATTTTTGTAGGCCAGACTTACACCCTGGGCCATCAGTTTGGGACTGCGGTTGAAGCTCTGTGAAGAAAAGTGTCTCATCTGGTATTTTGCTTGTTTGTTTTTGTTTGTTTGTTTTACTGCTGCATCATTGTTATTATCATAGTGAGTAGAACATGGAAGATTTTCAATAAATATTTATTGGATGAAAAAACGGGCAAGTAAACTGTGACTGTGAAGGGACACTTGTATAAAGCTTGATCTTAAGTGGAGTCAGAATATTAATTTCCATATCAGTTAGTATTTGCTGCATAACAAAATACTCCAAACGTTGGTGGTTTAAAACAAGTATTTATTTGTTAACAATTCTGTGAGACAGCAAATTAGTCATGGCTCAGCTGGGACAATTTATTTCAGCTTTATGCAGTATTTGATGGGATCGTTCATGCCTTTGTCATCAGATGGCAGGTTGCCTGAGAGCTAGCTGCTCCTGGGTGCCCTCCCTCATATGGTTGGGACTATTAGTGCTGGACATCCATGTGGACTCCCCAACACATCACAACTTCTTTATGGTGTCTGGGTTCCAAAACTGCAAATTCGAATGTATAAGCATCTATCTAGCTCCTATTGGTATCACATGTGTTGCTTTCCCCATGGGCCAAAGCAAATCATGTGGCTAAACACTGAATCAATGTGGGAGGGGGTTATATAAGATGTGAATACCAGGAAATGTGATTAGTTGGGGATACTTAATATTTCAATCTACTATAGTATATAAGGTTTTTTTAAAAAAATCTTATTCAATAAATATATTATTTAAGAAATTAAGAGCACAACTTCTCCCTAGGCTAAAAAGAAACACAACTTAAATGTCAGCTTCCCCTCTCCCAACTTTGAGATGACCCAACTCTGATGGTCAGGAAACAATATTTGGTCTATCTGCTTTTCTCCTCCAAACAGAGCATCAACACTATCTTCCCATTTGGGTTGTCATATGTGATGTTGGTGTAAATGTCGTTTTTAAATCTAAGACATGGTGCTCTATGAACAGAAATAAGACCTCCAACTTATTTTACATAGGTCACTGAACTGATATGATAGTAATGACTTATTCCTGACCTCATCAAAGAGGATTTGAACCAATGAACTACAGATGAAGGGTTCTCTATCCCATTAGCCTGGGGACATTTAATTCCTCTTGGAGAAGACTTCAGTTCTAAGGAGTATTTGTCACCTCATATCAGTCACATTAAATACATGTATTTCATGTATTTCATATATATGAAAGCAAAAAAAAGACTGTAAGTGCTCCCTTTTCCCAGCATATTGAAGAATCCAGTGTTGAGCTGATGATGGGACTAATTAACCCTGAAAGAGAAGGGTATGAGAAGTAAGGATAATGACTATCATATATTTATGGGTGCCAGTTATTCAATACACACTGATTCACTGTGTTGGATGCTAGCAATACATAAACAGAAATGCATGGTTCACATCCTCAGTTGTATGGAATCTGTAGTTACATGAAGAGGTAGATTATAGAGAACAGGATAACCATTCTTGGTTTGGGATCCAGGACATCTTGGTTCTATTACTGGCTTCTTCAGTAAATCACTGTTCGATTCTGACTAATTAATTTTGCTTTTTGAGAACATTGGCTTCTTTACTTGCAAAAGGGCATTTATTGAATACCTACCATATTTTGCATATGTTCTAAGTCAACTTTACAATATTCTTATAAGAATGACAGTTTTATTTCTGCCTCATAGATAAATAAATTGAGGCTCAGAAATATTTAAAATTTGATAGGATAGTACTCAGCAAATAAGTAGCAAAAGCTAGTATTTGAAACTAGATTTGGTCTTGCTCTGATGTCTATTATTCATTACACCCCATGTCTCTTCTCCATTGGTTAAAGATCTTCCTAGGATACCACTATGTTTGACTTGGTCTCATCAATCCTATCACTTGTTCCATGGTCAACACAAAGGGTCATGTCTGACCTAGCTCTGCCTTGGAACCATTGCTCCTCCACAAAGGTAATAGAATGAGAAATTTCTCATTTCATACTAATACCACAATATTAGCCAGTATAGGATAGGTGATGCTACATTAAAATTAATCTTTCCCCTATAATCTCAGTGCTTTAACACTACAAAAGTTGATCTTTTGCTCACATCCACATGATCCACATAGGTTGATGATGCTGTCCATTATCTTATAATTGCCTCATGTAGGATCCATGGCTTTTTCAGTCAGAGAAAGAGACTAGAAAATTATGCAAATGCTCTGCTAGGTCTCTGCTCAGAAGTGACACGTCATTTATGGTCATATTTTATTGACTGGAACTGTTCTCATGTTCTAACCAGCCACAAGGTAGCTGAGAAATGCTATCCTCTGTGTGCCTAGAAGGGGAAACAAACTAAATGCTGGTGAATAATCCTATTAGAATTCCAGTCCATCAATTTCTTTGACTCTAGAACTTTAACAGCACTGAGTGCTCTATGTGGGGACATTAATCTGCCTGCTGGCTTCCTTTCCAATCATGGTTTCTCTTTCTTCCCAGGGCAGGAGCCCTGAAAACAGAACCTTGTTCTGTGTGCCAATCTAGCTATCCACCTTTCTTAAGAAATAGATCCATTTCTGTTTACCATGTCTTATTTTTGGGATTAAATTATTGGAGTAAGTATGCTATCCTTGGCCTTAACACTATCTTTACTCTGTATTATAATTGCTTATCTGAAGAACTGAGGCCTCTTTCCCTTTTAACATTATGAGAGGGTATACCAATGAAGATTTTTTTGGTTGAAGGTGGCAAGTAACAGGGCTGCCTTTTTTTTTTAATGGCATTTATTAATTTACAAATAGTAGAAGAGTAGATGTGGTCTCAAGTGTGGTGGGATAAAGGGACTTGAATAATGTAATTCTGGATTTGTTACTTTCTCTCCATTTCTTAGCTTTACTTCCTTTTGAGGTTGCAAGATGGCTGCCAGAAAGAAGCACTTAGGGCAATGTGAATTTAAGTTCAACCCCTGTGAGAAATGGTAAAACTTTTCTCAGTTTGCTTCTGTGAAGATCTTGAAATTAATTCTCTTTGGATGACATATATCATTTTATAAGAAAGAAACTATACTTGGCATATCAGCCCACATTCTCATCCTTTAATCTCTTCTCTCTTCCACAATAGAGGCTGGAAAACAAAATTCTTTATTTCTGGCATGAGTTGAATATGTAGAACTGACACTCAGCATCTATTCTCACCTCCTTCTATTGTGTCTTTTTTTAAATCCCATAGTCTGAAAAAGTAAAAACTACATTTCCAAGATTCCCTCACAGCTGGGATTCTCAATGCAAATTAGAGCTTTATCAGTCACATGTACATATCCAACATTTGGAAGGCAAAAGTCAGTTAGAGGCTATTTTTTCTCCTGTTCTAGGCTGTTTTCTAGAGGTATGCATTTCCCCCTTTTTCAGTATCCTTGTTTTCAATATCCTGCCATGTAGCTATCAAGAAAAATTTGCAAGAGGCAGTGGCCAGAGTTCAAGATCTGATGCCCCATGACCAGCTTTCTAGCTGTGAGAAGGCAATTGTAATGATGGTCATAGTTGTGACTGATCCTGGTGTTCTGACCACTTTTTGTGACTGGGATGATTTATGCTTTAATTTATGGTTCCAGTGGACACATGCAAATTCTACATGGGCCAGTATATAATCCATATAGTCACAGGTAACAGCAAACAAATAAATTTTAAAAATGACTGTACCAAGGAAGGGCAGCATTTCCTCATGTAACACAGTGACTAAGTACACAGGCTTAGTAATACAGATTCAAGTTCAAATCCCAGGTCCATCATTAAGCTGTATACATGTGTCAAGTTACTGAAAATTTATAAATTTTAGTTTCCTTCTCTGAAAAAAAAATGAACATAGTGATATAGATGTTGGAAAGATGTAGAAAAAATGAAATAAAAAATGCATGCGATATACTGTCCTCTCTGTCAACTGAAAAAACAAAACAAAACAAAACAAAGCTCATTTGTATCCTCTTGCCTGGCTGTCTCACCTGTGGCCAGGTAACACAAGGTACTATCTCAACTGCAAAGAAGGACTTTCCCTTGCTCTCCTGGCTCCCTACTCCACTCAGGGGTATTTTCCTTTCCCCTTTAGTGCCATATTGCTGCTTTCCTGGGTCTCGAGTCTCATTTGGATAGTGTTTTTCTTGCAAACATTTCATGGAATCAGAAATATCTCTCTTTTAAGTGACATTTCCAGGACCACAATCACTGGGAGGTGTAATTCTGGAGAATTTGGACACTCATATAATTTGGAGCTATTGCCCAACCGTCAGGGAATGGTGTGCTATTTTCAGAGCAGGTTATTTTCAGAGGGTGGGAAACCTGCTTATCCCATGATTTCAGAGCACTTTGGCTTGCTGGTTCTGAAGATAATTTTTTCCTGGTCAGTTCATCCTTAGCCCTTAGCTCTGGGATAGGCAATCACATTTTGTTACCTTTATCCATTTGGAAGTTTCTTGCTATTTCAATGTATTTGAGCCTATTTAAACAACAGTAAAAAAGGAAAATTCTTCCATATAAATTTAATTCCAATTACTCTGACTTCTTTGCCATCTTATGGTTATAATTTAAAGCCTTTTCCAAATGGCAAGTTTAAAAGGTGATAATTCACTTGACAGCTGGAGAAACTGGGGTCATTAAAGGCAGACATAATTCACATTATTTTTAATGCACCATGGCTATTCTCTGTGTTTCCAGAATGCTAACAGTGTTCTTTGACGTCCTGCAGCGTCCCTTCCTTATTGCATGGCTGAAGATTTAATTTATTTATTCATTTATTCAATAAATAGTCACTGAGCATCTGCTATCTTCCAGACCCCGTGCTAGGTATTGGGGACAAAATATGAATAAGACATGGTGTGACCTCTCTTCTCTCTTCTTATAACCAAGTTAGATATAAGAACACAGAAGGAAGGAAAAGAGGGAAAAGAAGATTATGCAATTGGAAAGAGAGGGAATAACAAGGGGAGATGTTGAAAGAATAAGACAAGAATTAAAGGGGTTTGGAGAAGCAGAAGAGAGAAATACTGAGGAGACAGGAGAGAAAAAAACAAGTAAAAGAAGTGGCAGCAGAAAAAAGATATAAAATTTTTAAAAATGTGGTAGAATGGAAATTTATAGACTGCTATTCTCATATGCATGCCTGTAACTTTCTCTATTTTCTGTAACTCAAGCAACTTGGTAATAAGCCCTCTGCTTCCACTTATGTTGGCAAAAAATTACAGTCTTATCATTTTAAGGTTATCTGTCTCTTCCAGTTTAAATCATAGACTCTCTTTAGGTTAATTCCGTCTACTCATGACTTTTTCTACCTCTCTCCTCCTTTGCCTTCTCCCAGCGTAGGAAGCTTATATGACATCAAGGATGCATATCTCTTATCTGAATCCCTGTTTCTGGGCATCTGCTGACTCTGTTGGTGATATAAGGGTTATCTTGTGTCCTAGTATTGGCTTCTAGCCTTGCAGTCTCCTGTGGTAGACAGAGCAATCACCCCCCAAAGATGTCTACCTCCTAATCTTCAGAACTTGTGAGTATGTTGCCTGAGATGGCAACAGGACTTCAGATCACACATGGAATCAAGGCTGCTAATTAGTTGACCTTGAGATGTTGGAGGGGATTCTCCTGAATTACTTAGGTAGGCTTGATATAATCAGGAGGGTCTTTAACATGGAAGAAGGTGGCAGAAGAGGGGAGTCTGCAGGAGGTGTGATCTTGGAAGATGGGTAAAAGTAAGGGTGTGGAGCTAGCTTTGAAGATGGAAGAAGGGGACCACTAAGCAAGGGATATGGAAGGACGCCAGAAGCTAAAAATATTAAGAAAACAGATTTGACCTTAGAGAAAGAAGTACAGTCATATTGACACCTTGATAGTAGCCCAATGAGACCACCATCATCTCTATATCCCTTCCTTGGGGTGGGCAAGAAATCTTGGATCTTTGAGTGCATATTAGACAAACCATGGCAAACTGGAAGAGGAACCTGAGCCTTCTTTCTGTCCAAACAAACCACTGCACCATTCCAACTTTCCCGAAGCTACTCCATGTGAGCACAGGACATCGGCTAAGTGTTCCCCTGAGCATTTCAAAAGGGAAGTGGGTATAATCCCTCTCTCCTTCCAGAGTCTTTCTCAAAGCAAGGTTTCCTGACACATTAGACAAGGCTCAGGATTTACTGGTAGTGGGCCTATCTCAGGAAGCAGGCAACATCTTCCCTCTAGCTGTGGACCCTTAGACTCTGCAAACATGCCCACCAAACCCAAAAGAGGTGTTACTCTTCTGTGTAAAGGGAATTTGCCTTGTAGCAAATCTTCCATCTGTCCTATTCTATGGTAAGACTCTACGCTCTTCTTTAGCCAGCCTGTGGTCCCTGAAATTTAAAAGAAAGCTTTTGAGTTTTAGAAAACTCCATTGTCTTTCCCAAGAGTCTGACTCTTTCAACCAAAAACTTTGTTTGCACAGTGTTGGTCCTTGAATGCATTTCAAAAGTTTATTTTTAAAAGCAAAACACTGGGCGCCTGGGTGGCTCAGTTGGTTAAGCGACTGCCTTCGGCTCAGGTCATGATCCTGGAGTCCCGGGATCGAGTCCCACATTGGGCTCCCTGCTCGGCAGGGAGTCTGCTTCTCCCTCTGACCCTCCTCCCTCTCGTGCTCTCTCTCATTCTCTCTCTCGCAAAAAAAAAAAAAAAAAAAAAATTAAAAGCAAAACACTAAATAAGTCCCGCTTTCTCATCTTAGTTTGCTGCTTTCCCTGAAGCAACGATCACCTCTGTCTCAATAGAAGGAGGCTGAGGAACAGTAAGACTTTCTAAGACTAAAAATAACACTTAATCATATTTTAAAATACTACCATGCTGTAAAAGAATAAGAGAAGAAACTAGAGGAAGAACAATGAGGTGAAGCAAAAAGAAGCACAAAAGTAAAGGAAATGAAGGATAAAAGGGAAGGAAAGGGGGGATAAGGCAGCCATGTTGGAAATATGAACAAACAAAATTGATTTTCCTGAAATTTCTTTGCAGAAAGGTTCAACCTTACTCTGAAAGTAACACACCCTCACTCCCACCTCAGACAGTCCCTAAAAGGGACTCTCCTGAACCTTTAGAATTTTGTACTCCTTTGCTCCCTTTCCTTTTTCACACAGCTTCCTGTCCCTGGAGACTGAGGTCTGTCCCCCAATTCAGGGAAGCCTTACTGTGTCTGTCCATCAGATGAGCTGAGCCTAGGCAGTCCACCTGTACATCTGGAAACTGCAGCACTCACCCCATGGTTCTGTAATATTCTGCTAGCTGTTAATTTACTTACCTTCTATGTGACTCAGGTTTTCCATCTGGAAAATGGGGTTATGTTAGAGATAAAATTTGCGGTTTATAAACAGGTCCACAGTAACTGATGATATTCTGTTTATCTTCCGTTTTGGAATGGAGCCTTATGCATAAGCATTCCGTGTGTAACAGCAAGTTTCACAACACCTTCCCTCTTGGCCTCACAACTCAGGCTCCACACTTCTGCCACACTCTCTGGGGACAAATTTTTACAAATTAAAAAAGAAAATAATAAATACATAAAATAAACAGCCACCAAGATGTCCCAGGTTAATGCCACTCCAGAGTTAATAGATCAAAGTGATTAACTGAGCCTTCCAGTTTCTTTCGCCAGAGAGAACTGCAAAATACCGTTTTCCCTCCCTTTTGTCATTCTGCATTCAACGGAAGTGATTTCACACCACTTTTCACCAAGTATGCCCAAGTGCGCACACGTATTTTCTCTCTCTCTCTCTCTACTGTTCCTCTCTGCACCTGCAGGAACACACTCACACATAGCCTCATGCGAATAAACTGAGTGTCAGGCCCTTTCCTTTCTCTTGGTGAAATATGTAAGGATTTTTGCACATGTCTCTTCTCACTTGCTTTCTAAAACCTCACCCTTAACTCTTCTCTCCTTCTCTGTGTCCTCTTTCTGCGCTCTCTTCTCTTCCGCCCTGCCTCGTGGCTGAGACCCTCTGTGAACAGTGACTCATGCATGGTTAGGAGTGCCGCACATAATGGGAGGCAGACATTTTGAGATCTCAGCTAGGAAGTCTGCATTTTATCCTGGGTATTGAGGGGATTCTGTAAATGGAATGTAAATGGAGGAGGAAGCTGATCAGCTTTGCGTTTCATAACATCATTTTGTCAGCTGGCAGGCTCATGGGCTGAAATGGGGATGTTATTGGAGTTAGGGAGACCAAGTTTGATTCAACAATGATGAAGACCCCTCTTAAGTCTGGATGGTAGCTGTGGAGAGGTAAGGCTAGTTTGGAAACTGAGTTAGGGGATATGAGAAAGATAATCATCTCTGTCCCATCATGGTGACAAAGCAGACAAAATAGGTGTGTGAGCACAGATAATATATAATTGTAAGTATGAGAAACTTGCTGTAAGTGTTAAGTGTTTCTGGGACTTAAGTAGGTTGGCTTTCTAGGATAATTGCTGCAAGGCTGAAAATTAGGTGTGTGTAGCTGATAAAGCTGCAAATGGAAAATGACAATGATGGATTGTGAGCTCAGATTTTCAATCTGGCTGTGAAGAGTTTTACTTTTTTTTCTTACATCTGACCAAAACTATTTATTATTCTGAAGATGAAAAGCACCCACTAGTATGTTCAGGAGAATGATCTCCCTGAGAATTCTGGAACATTCTTAGATGAAGTTTCTCCAGGTCAACTAAATATGCACAGTAACTTCATGAGATAGAAGAGCATGGATACAGGAAAAGTGAAGGTCATGTTATAAAAAACAGAAATAATGGCTGACATGAAAATTCTCATCAAGCTAATAGGTAAATACCTTTTAACATATGGTGCTGGGCTACCATGCTGTTTCAGAAAACAGAAAACAGATATTTTACCTCCAAAATAAAAAGGTAGAAATTTCCCAGTTGCTTTCTGCCTGAATGATCACACTGGTCTTCACATGACAAGAAAGCACTTCAATGTCACCATTGTTATCAGAATAGCAGACTTTCAGAGATTAGATTAGGAACTCCCTATGGCTTAAACCTCCCTATTTTGCATGGGCTTATATAACAACAATGAGGGATACAAATAAAACAATAGGTATTCAGTTATGTTTGTGCACAAAAATTAGTCTCTGCATGCTTCAAAGAGAGAAACCTGTGAGTGGTAGACAGGGACACTAAGAACTCTGATCAGGACATGACCTGGACCTTGTCTAAAGAAGGAAGAGGAGGTCTCAGACAAGGTGGTTACCCCCTTATACTCCTGGTTAATGTCTCCAGTGCCCAGGTGAGGAGGGGTGAGGAGTTAATCAGACTCCTGAGTTGTAGTTGCACATGTGAAGAGTTCATATGCTATTTGAGGCATGTAGATCTAAGGGGACTATGATTTTCATACCTATACATCATCAATATTGTCTTAAATATTTGGGCTTAAGGACAATGCCAAAACATGCATGTTAGCAATGATGGTCTGTAGTGTGCTCACTCTGACAACAGCCCATTGTGCATAGTTCTTCCCACCTTCATGTTAGATGAAATCAAATTGGTAGCTTAAAATTGGCTGTGGTGGAAGCATTTTACCATTGAAACCTGCAAGTTGTATGAATCAGGGCTGTTTTGTTTTGTTTTGTTTTAAGTGCTGGTTCTTAAAAATTTATCAGTACACCAATGCATATTGATGTTCCTCAACATAACAATCTCTCTGAATCCCTTAAACCTAGAACAAAGCCTAGTTTACTGCATGTGTATTGAATAAATGGACAGGGAGGAGGAGGAGAGGAGATTTATAAGAACAGAGAGACTCTTCAAGACACTGTTTTAAGGAGGGAAACCTGAGTTTTGAGGAATGCACAAGAGAAGGTATAGTTGAGAATGGAAGGTGAGACATGTCTTCCAGGGAGAAAGAAGGCTTGCTTAGACAAATGAAGAACATAAGGAATTAGAAGTATCATAAAATAGTTGAAAATAACTTGAAAATAGAATGCACGTGGACAGTGTCAGTAGATGAAGGCAAAGTGTTCAATGGCAGGAAGATCTGAAAAGCTATCCCTAGCTCTAGTCAGGACCTCAGCCTAGCAAAGATGGACAGACAGGAAGTTAAGTAAGAAGTCCCTGCTCACAGTGATGCTCTCTGGCAGGAGTCTCTTTCTGGGCAATTACCCCCACATTAACTTTTCAGTTCTATTGAGTTATAGTTGATATATAAAAGTTACTCACTTTTGGGGCACCTGGGTGGCTCAGTTGGTTAAGCAACTGCCTTCGGCTCAGGTCATGATCCTGGAGTCCCAGGATCAAGTCCCATATCAGGCTCCCCGCTCAGCGGGGAGTCTGCTTCTGCCTCTGAACCTCTCTCCTCTCGTGTTCTCTCTCTCATTCTCTCTCTCTCAGATAAATAAATAAAATCTTTAAAAAAAAAAGTGTGTAACTTTTTTTTTTTTTAAGATTTTATTTATTTATTTTGACAGAGAGATAGACAGAAGAGCACAAGCAGAGGGAGTGGCAGAGGGAGAGGGAGAAGCAGGCTCTGCACTGAGCAGGGAACCCGATGCGGGACTCAATCCCAGGACCCTGAGATCATGACCTGAGCCGAAGGCAGACGCTTAACCATCTGAGCCACCCAGGCGCCCAAAGTTACACACTTTTAATGTATACATCTGGATTAGTTTGAACTATCACCACAATCAAGGTTCTAAACATATACATCACCTCCAGAAATTTCTTTGTGTTCTTTTGTGTTTTGTATGTATTTGTGTGGTAAGAGCACTTACCATGAGATCTATCCGCTTAACGTATTTTAAAATATACAATATTGTATTGTTAACTATAAGTACCATGTTGAATCGCAGATTTCTAGAACTTATTCACCTTGCATATCTGAAACTTTATACACATTAAGCAATAATTCCTCATTTCCTCTTTTCCACAGCCCCTGGTAATCATTATTCTATTCTCTGCTTCTATAAGTTTGACTATTTTAGATATTTCATATAAATGGAATCATGAAATACTTGTCCTTTTGTGACTGGCTTAGTCACTTAGCCTAATGTCCTCTAAGTTTATTGATATTGTCTACCATTAATACATTGCAATGAGGGGTGCCTGGGTGGCTCAGTCAGTTAAGCGTCTGCCTTCAGCTCAGGTCATGATCCTGGAGTCCCAGGATCCAGCCCCGTGTCAGGCTACCTGCTCAGCGGGGAGTCTGCTTCTCCCTCTCACTCTCCCTCTGTGCTCTCTCTCTTAAATAAATAAATAAAATATTTAAAAAAATACATTACAGTGAACATAGGGTCCAGATATCTCTACTAGATCCAGATTTCAATTCTTTCAAAGAAACATTTTTTTTTTTTTAGAAAAGAAACATAAAAACCAATTAGAGAAGTCTTCTCTTCTTTATTCCATTTCATATTTTTTCCTGCTTTGTCAAAGGTTATTGGACCATAGATTTGAGGGTCCATATCTGGGCTCTCTATTCAATAAATGGTGCTGGGAAAATTGAACAGCTATATACAGAAGAATGAAACTTGACCATTCTCTAACACCATACACAAAGATAAACTCAAAATGGATGAAAGACCTCAAAGTGAGACAGGAATCCATCAAAATCCTAGAGGAGAACATAGGCAGTAACCTCTTCGACATCAACCACAGCAACTTCTTTCAAAATACATCTCCAAAGGCAAGTGAAACAAAAGCAAAAATGAACTTTTGGGACTTCATTAAGATAAAAAGCTTCTGTACAGCAAAGGAAACAGTCAACAAAACAAAGATACAACCCACAGAATAGGAGAAGATATTTTCAAATGACACTACAGACAAAGGGCTAATATCCAAGATCTATAAAGAACTTCTCAAACTCAACACCCAAAAAACAAATCATCAAGTCAAAAAATGGGCAGAAGGCATGAACAGACACTTCTCAAAAGGAGACATATAAATGGCTAACAGACACATGAAAAAATGTTCATCATCGGGCGCCTGGGTGGCTCAGTTGGTTAAGCGACTGCCTTCAGCTCAGGTCACGATCGTGGAGTCCTGGGATTGAGTCCCGCATCGGGCTCCTGGCTTGGTGGGGAGCCTGCTTCTCCCTCTGACCGTATCCCCTCTCATGCTGTTTCTCTCTCTCTCTCTCTCTCTCTCAAATAAATAAATAAATAAAATCTTTAAAAAAAATGTTCATCATCATTAGCCATCAGGGAAATTCAAATCAAAACTACAATGAGATACCACCTTACACCAGTTAGAATGGCAAAAATGGACAAGGCAAGAAACAACAAATGTTAGAGAGGTTGTGGAGAAAGGGGAACCCTCTTACACTGTTGGTGGGAATGCAAGTTGGTACAGCCACTTTGGAAAACAGTATGGAGAGTCCTCAAAAAATTAAAAATAGAGCTACCCTATGACCCAGCAATTGCACTACTGGGTGTTTACCCCAAAGACAAAAATGTAGTGAAAAGAAGGACCATATGCACCCCAATGTTCATAGCAGCAATGTCCGCAATAGCCAAACTTTGGAAAGAGCCAAGACGCCCTCAACAGATGAATGGATAAAGAAGATGTGGTCCATATATACAGTGGAATATTACTCAGCCATCAGAAAGGGTGAATATCCAACTTTTACATCAACATGGATGGGACTGGAGGAGATTATGCTAAGTGAAAGAAGTCAAGCAGAGAAAGTCAATTATCATATGGTTTCACTTATTTGGGGAACATAAAGAATAGCATGGAGGACATTAGGAGAAAGAAAGGAAAAATGAAGGGGGGGAGAATCGGAGAGATGAACCATGAGAGACTGGACTCTGAGAAACAAACTGAGGGTTTTAGAGAGGAGGGGGGTGGGGGAATGGGTTAGCCTGGTGATGGGTATTAAGGAGGACACATACTAGTGGACCACTGGGTGTTATATGAAAACAATGAATTATGGAACACTACATCAAACACTAATGATGTACTGTATGTTGACTAACATAACATAATAAAATAAAATTAAAAAAAAAAAAAAGAAGTCTTCTGTTCCTGATTTAGTAGTCACAAAGTAACTTGATGCTGTTCAGAATATTGTGAGCTATATGCTCAGGGAAGAATTTTTCTTCTTTTCTAGTTTTTTAAGTAAGCTACTCAAGAGCCACACCCAGAGACCAATATCTGACCTGCAGTCATCCTGGACATGTGAGTAGATAGAAACATGTCTTTGCTATTCTAGGTGTTTCAGTCAAGAACTATGGACGGCATTCTGGCTTCTGCTAAACTGTTAAAGAAAATGGTGCATTTCCCCAAGTGTTGTGGGTGATGGAACCTCTAGGGATGAGGAGAAAAAGAAGAAAAAATTCAATCCAACTCAGAATTGGAACACTAGAGATCTTCTCATTCAACCCCCCATTTTATACAATGGAGGAAAATGGAGATCAAAAAGCAATTTCATTGGAGATATTTCCTAAATTGAGATCTTCTCTGCCACAACACACACACACACACCTGCCCCCTTTTGATTCTGTGCTATACACATGGAATGAAGTGCAGTGAAATCAAACGGACAGTGGTTAATGATGGCCTTTGGTGTCATAACTACCTGAATTTGAGCATCCACTTTATATCCTAGCTAGGCAACACTGTGGAAATTTTATGACTTTGTTGAAACTTAGACTCCTCACTTATAAAATAAAATGAGGGATAACAGTATCTACTTAACAGTACTGCTATAAGAATTAAATGAGATCAATAGGCAGAATGCTTAGCATAGTCTAGAGCACATGATAGAAACTCAGTGCCTGTTAAGTATGATTTCTGTTGCTGTGAGATGATGATGAAGACATGATTTTATCTTAATCTTTGGATAATGATGTTTTAACAATTGAAATGTTTTGGCAATTGACAAGCATTTTAAAAAATATTTTTCAATATATATAATTTATAAGATCACAGGAGTTAATATGCTTTCAATTTATTTCAACTGATGTTTGAGAGTCTTGACACTAAGCCATTAGCTTCTCTTTGAAGAAGTACTACAATTTGATGAATAGCTTCTGGTTTTTAACCAGGTCCTCTCTGTCATTGGACCCAGGTGAAGTTTTATGGGTGGGGATGACACAGAGGGTTGCAATAAAATCTAACAAGTGTCACCTGATAATTATACAGATTAATCACTTTGACCACCAAAGCTGTTCACCACCATGACTATAGAGCATTAAGACTTAGCAACTCATAATTAAAAGTCAGGAAGTTCACAAAAATCAGTGTCTGTGAATGTCCCAAAGAAGACTCACTTAGGCCTGTGGTATGGACCTCCCCAAGGGTTCTAGAGTATAGTCATCTAACACCTGCCCCTCACATGTACTGCAGGAAGGATCCACAGGAAAAGTTCCAAAGAAACCATGTGGATGACAAATGTCTTGAGATGTCAACCTCCAGTTCTGGGGCTGCTATTTATGACCATTAACGGGCCTCCTTGTTTCCACTTTTGGCCATCTCCAAACCATTCTCCACACAGGGCCAGAGTGGTATTCTAAAAATGTGACTAGCTCTCATTATCCACCTGCTTATAGGCATCTAATGAACTTCCATTATGCTTTACAGTGAATCCAAAGATTAAGAATTCCTCATATCAGTGAGATCATATGATACATGTCTTTCTCTCATTGACATATTTTGCTCAGCATAATACCCTCCAGTACAATCCATGTCATTGCAAATGGCAAGATTTCATTCCTTTTGATGGCTGCATATACCACATCTTCTTTATCCATTCATCTGTTGATGGACATCTTGGCTTTTTCCATAGTTTGTCTATTTTGGACATTGCTGCTATAAATATCGGGGTGCACATACCCTTCTGGATCCCTACATTTGTATATTTGGGGTAAATACCCAGTAGTTCAATTGCTGGATTGTATGGTAGCACTATTTTCAACTTTCTGAGGAAACTCCATACTGTTTTCCTGAGTGGCTGCACCAGCTTGCATTCCCACCAACAGTGTAGGAGGGTTCCCCTTTCTCCGCATCCCCGCCAACATCTGTCATTTCCTGACTTGTTAATTTTAGCCATTCTGACTGGTGTGAGGTGGTATCTCATTGAGGTTTTGATTTGGATTTCCCTGATGCCGAGAGGTGTTGAGCACTTTTTCCTGTGTCTGTTGGACATTTGGATGTCTTCTATGGAAAAATGTCTGTTCATGTCTTCTGCCCATTTCTTGATTGGGTCATTTGTTCTTTGGGTGTTGAGTTTAAGAAGTTCTTTATAGATTTTGGATACTAGCCCTTTATCTGATATATCATTTGCAAATATCTTCTCCCATTCTGTCGGTTGTCTTTTGGTTTTGTTGACTGTTTCTTTTGCTGTGCAAAAGCTTCTTATCTTGATGAAGTCTCAATAGTTCATTTTTGCCCTTGCTTCCCTTGCCTTTGGCGATGTTTCTAGGAAGAAGTTGCAGCGGCTGAGGTCGAAGAGGTTGCTGCCTGTGTTCTCCATTAGGATTCTGAAGGACTCCTGCCTCAGGTTTAGGTTTTTCAACCATGTGGAGTCTATTTTTGTGTGTGGTGTAAGGAAATGGTCCAGTTTCATTCTTCTGCATGTGGCTGTCCAATTTTCCCAACACCATTTGTTGAAGAGACTGTCTATTTCCATTGGATATTCTTTCCTGCTTTTTCGAAGATTAGTTGACCATAGAGTTGAGGATCCATTTCTGGGCTCTCTATTCTGTTCCATTGATCTATGTGTCAGTTTTTGTGCCAGGACCATACTGTCTTGATGATGACAGCTTTGTAATAGAGCTGGAAGTCCGGAATTGTGATGCCACCAGCTTTGCTTTTCTTTTTCAACATTCCTTTGACTATTCGGGGTCTTTTCTGGTTCCATAAAAATTCTGGATTATTTGTTCCATTTCTTTGAAAAAAGTGGATGGTATTTTGATAGGGATTGCATTAAATGTGTAGATTGCTCTAGGTAGCATTGACATCTTCACCATATTTGTTCTTCCAATCCATGAGCATGGAACGTTTTTCCATTTCTTTCTGTCTTCCTCAATTTCTTTCATGAGTATTTTATAGTTTTCTGAGTACAGATTCTTTGCCTCTTTGGTTAGATTTATTCCTAGGTATCTTACGGTTTGGGACACAATTGTAAATGGGATCAAATCCTTAATTTCTCCTTCTTCTGTCTTGTTGTTGGTGTATAGGAATGCCACTGATGTTTGTGCATTGATTTTATACCCTGCCACTTTACTGAATTCCCATATGAGTTCTAGCAGTTTTGGGGTAGAGTCTTTTGGGTTTTCCACATAAAGTAGCATATCATCTCAAACAGTGAGAGTTTGACTTCTTCTCTGATTTGGATGCCTTTTATTTCTTTTTGTTTTCTGATTGCTGTGGCTAGGACTTTTAATACTATGTTGAATAGCTGTGGTGATAATGGACATCCCTGCCATGTTTCTGACCTTAGGGGGAATGCTCTCAGTTTTTCCCCATTGAGAATGATATTCGCTGTGGGTTTTTCATAGATGGCTTTTATGATATTGAGGTATGTACCCTCTATCCCTATACTCTGAAGAGTTTTGATTAAGCAAGGATGCTATACTTTGTCAAATGCTTTTTCTGCATCTATTAAGAGGATCATATGGTTCTTGTTCTTTCTTTTAGCAATGTATTGTATCACACTGATTGATTTGCGGATGTTGAACCAACCTTACAGCCCTGGAATAAAACCCACTTGGTCATGGTGAATAATCCTTTCAATGTACTGTTGGATCCTATTGGCTAGTATTTTGGTGAGAATTTTTACATTCATGTTCATCAGGGATATTGGTCTGTAATTCTCCTTTTTGATGGGGTCTTTGTCTGGTTTGGGGATCAAGGTAATGCTGGCCTCATAAAATGAGTTTGGAAGTTTTCCTTCCATTTCTTTTTTTGGGAACACTTTCAGAAGAATAGGTATTAATTCTTTAAATATTTGGTAGAATTCTCCTGGGAAGCTATCTGACTCTGGGCTCTTGTTTTTTGGGAGATTTTTGATGACTGCTTCCATTTCCTTAGTGGTTATAGGTCTGTTCAGGTTTTCTATTTCTTCCTGGTTCAGTTTTGGTAGTTGATACATCTCTAGGAATGCATCCATTTCTTCCAGATTATCTAATTTACTGGCATAGAGTTGCTCATAATATGTTCTTATAAGTGTTTGTATTTCTTTGATGTTGGTTGTGATCTCTCCTCTTTCACTCATGATTTTGTTGATTTGGGTCATTTCTCTTTTCTTTTTGATAAGTCTGGCCAGGGGTTTATCAATCTTGTTAATTCTTTCAAAGAACCAACTCCTAGTTTCATTGATCTGTTCTACTTTTCTTTTGGTTTCTATTTCATTATTTCTGCTCTGATATTTATTATTTCTCTTCTCCTGCTGGGTTTAGGCTTTATTTGCTGTTCTTTCCCCAGGTCCTTTAGGTGTAGGGTTAGGTTGTGTATTTGAGACCTTTCTTGTTTCTTGAGAAAGGCTTGTATTGCTATATACTTTCCTCTTAGGACTGCCTTTGCTGCATCCCAAAGATTTTGAATAGTTGTGTTTTCATTTTCATTGGTTTCCATGCATATTTTTAATTCTTCTTTAATTTCCTGGTTGACCCATTCATTCATTAGTAGGATGCTCTTTAGCCTCCATGTATTTGAGTTCTTTCCAACTTTCTTCTTGTGATTGAGTTCTAGTTTCAAATCATTGTGGTCCGAAAATATGCAGGGAATGATCCCAATCTTTTGGTACCGGGTGAGACCGGATTTGTGACCTAGGATGTGATCTATTCTGGAAAATGTTTCACGAGCACTAGAGAAGAATGTATATTCTGTTGCTTTGGGATGGAATGTTCTGAATAGATCTGTGAAGTCCATTTGGTCCAGTGTGTCACTTAAAGTCTTCATATCCTTGTTGATCTTTTGCTTAGACAATCTGTCCATTTCAGTGAGGGGGGTGTTAAAGTCCCCCACTATTATTGTATTGTTGTTGATGTGTTTCTTTGCTTTTGTTATTAATTGCCTTATATAATTGGCTGCTCCCATGTTAGGGGAATAGATATTTACAATTGTTAGATCTTCTTGTTGGATAGACCCTTTAAGTAGGATTTAGTGTCCTTCTTCATCTCTTATTACAGTCTTTGATTTAAAATCTAATTTGTCTGATATAAGGGTTGCCACCCCAGCTTTCTTTTGGTGTCCATTAGCATGGTAAATGGTTTTCTACTCCCTCACTTTCAATCTGGGGGTGTGTTTGGGTCTAGAATGAGTCTCTTGAAGACAGCCTATAGATGGGTCTTGTTTTTTTAATCCAATCTTATAGCCTGTGTCTTTTGATATGGGCATTTAGCCCATTTACATTCAGGGTAACTATTGAAAGATATGAATTTAGTGCCATTGTATGCCTGTAAGGTGACTTTTACTGTATTTTGTCTGTGTTCCTTTCTGGTCTATGTTATTTTTATGCTCTCTCTTTGCTTAGAGGACCCCTTTCAAGATTTCTTGTAAGGCTGGATTTGAGTTTGCAAATTCCTTTAGTTTTTGTTTGTCCTCAAGCTTTTTATCTCTCCTTCTATTTTCAGTGACAACCTAGCTAGATATAGTATTCTTGGCTGCATATTTTTCTCATTTAATGCTCTGAATATATCATGCCAGTCCTTTCTGGCCTGCCAGGTCTCTGTGGATAGGTCTGTTGCCAATCTAATGTTTCTACCATTGCAGGTTACAGATCTCTTGTACCCAGCTGTTTTCAGGATTTTCTCTTTGTCTCTAAGATTCGTAAGTTTTAGTATTAGATGTCGGGGTGGTTGACCTATTTTTATTGATTTTGAAGTCAGTTCTCTCTGTGTCCTGGATTTTGATGCCTGTTTCCTTCCCCAAATTAGGGAAGTTCTCATCTATAATTTGCTCCAATATACCTTCTGCCCCTTTCTCTCTTTCTTATTCTTCTGGGATCCCAATTATTCTAATATTGTTTCAACTTATGGTGTCACTTATAGCTCGAATTCTCCCCTTGTGATCCAGTAGTTGTTTTTCTCTCTTTTTCTCAGCTTCTTTATTTTCCATCATTTGGTCTTCTATATGACTAACTCTCTCTTCTGCCTCATTTATCTTAGCAGTTAGAGCCTCCTTTTTTTTTTTTTTTTTTGTTTTAATCTGGGATTTATTTTATTTATGATGTGCACAATCTAAGTCTGTTTTTTTGTTCTTTGTCCTTCTGAATGCCAATGGTCCAACCAAATAACATGTGTTACATACATGATTCATCTTTTCTGCACCAGCTTGATTTCTATTTACATATATATGCATACATTTCATGCATGTGCGTATATCTATGCCTTAGACTCCCTTAGATACCTGGGTTTGTGTCTAGGTTATTTTTTTTATTATTATGTTATGTTAATCACCATATATTACATCTTTAGTTTTTGATGTAGTGTTCCATGATTCATTGTTTGCAATAACACCCAGTGCTCCATGCAGAACGTACCCTCTTTAATACCCATCACCATGCTAAACCATCCCCCCACCCCCCTCCCCTCTAGAACCCTCAGTTTGTTTTTCAGAGTCCATAGTCTCTCATGGTTCATCTCCCCTTCCAATTTCCCCCCTTCATTCTTCCCCTCCTGTTACCTTCTTCTTTTTTTTTTTTTTAACATATAATGTATTATTTGCTTCAGAGGTACAGATCTATGATTCAACACTCTTGCGCACTTCAGAGCTAGAGCCTCCATTTTTTATTACACCTCACTAATAGCCTTTTTGATTTCTACTTGGTTATATTTTAGTTCTTTGATTTCTCCAGAGAGGATTTCTCTAATATCTTCCATGCTTTTTTCAAGCCCAGCTAGTATCTTTAAAATTGTCATTCTGAACTCTAGTGCCACCATCTTACTAATGTCCGTATTGATAGGTCCCAGCAGTCGGTACTGCCTCTTGCTCTTTTTTCTGAGGTGAAATTTTCTGTGTTGTCATTTTGTCCAGAGGAGAGTAGATGTATGAGAGAACAAAATCCTAACAGGATAACAATGACCGCAGAAAAATATACACTAAACAAATCAGAAGAGACCTGAAACTGGGGGAAAAGAAAGAGAAAGAAAGAAAAAAGAAAGAAAAAGAAAAAGAAAAAGATTAAAAGCAAAAGTCTATGTCTATCACCCAGCCACCCCATCCCTCCTACCCCCCACCTCTCCAGCAACCCTCAGTTTGTTTCCCGAGATTAAGAATTCCTCATACCAGTGAGGTCATATGATACATGTCTTTCTCTGATTGACTTATTTCGCTCAGCATAATACCCTCCAGTTCCATCCATGTTGCTGCAAACGGCAAGAATTATGTAAGACTGTTGAATCACAGACTTGTACCTCTGGAACAAATAATACATTATATGTTAAAACAAAAAAAAGAAGAAGATAGCAGGAGGGGAAGGATGAAGGGGGGTAATCGGAGGGGGAGACGAACCATGGGAGACTATGGACTCTGAGAAACAAACTGAGGGTTCTAGAGGAGAGGGGTGTGGGAGCATGGGTTAGCCTGGTGATGGGTATTAAAGAGGGTACGTTCTGTATGGAGCACTGAGTGTTATATGCAAACAATGAATCATGGAACACTACATTAAAAACTAATGATGTAATGCATGGTGATTAACATAACATAATAATAAAAAAAGAAAAAAGAAAAAAAGTATATGATCAAATATGATCAGGCTGGTGAATAGATCAGTGCCACACACTAGATTTTGGGTGTATTTTGGTCTGTTAGAAGAAATTGCCTCCCAAAATTTTAAAGAAAGAAAAGCTTATATATGTACAAAAATAAGGGTTAATGTGATGAAAGGATGGAATATGACTGTAAAGATGAAAATTGTAAAAGATTTTATTAAAGGAATTATAGATAAGAAGTTGGTTGAAAAAGAAAGCAGAGAAATTAAAAAAAAAGGGGGGGGGAGAAAATGTGATCAGGCAGGAGACTAGAACAAAGCCATACACTAGAGATTTAGGGTATATTTTGGTCTGTTAGAAGAAACTGTATCCCAATATTTTAAAGAGAGAACAACTTGTATATATACCAAAAATAAGGTTAACTACAATGAAGGGATAGAATATGACTCTAAAAATGAAAAATAAAAAAGATTTTTTAGAAAGGGATTGATAAGATGTTGGTTGAAAAAGGGAAAAAGAAAAAATCAAAAAAAAAAAAAAGAAAAAGAAAAAAAAAGAAAAGAAAATTTTAAAAAATTAACTTTGAAAGACTAAGGTATCAGGAGAAAAAAGCCATGAATTCTATGTGCTGTATTCCCCTAGTGCTGGTGTTCTGCCATTCTCATTGATCGGTAAACTTGGTCTTGGCTGTCTGTTCTTGCTGATCTGGGTGAGGGGCGTGTTGTAGTGGTTCTCAAGTGTCTTTGCCAGAGGGAGAATTGCCCCGCCCTTGCTGGGGGCAGGGCTAAGTAATCTGCTCGGGTTTGCTCTGGGTACGTTTTGTTCCTTGCAAGCTTTCCGTAGATCTTTGGAGGAGGAGAGTGAAAATGGCGGCCTCCCAATCTCCATCCCAGAGAAGCCAAGAACTCAGGGCCCCACTCCTCAGTGAGCTCCCAGAGAAAAGCAGTCAATCACTCCTGTCTCCCTGGTCTCCGGCCACACTCCGTGCTCACCCGGCCTGTGACCGAGCATTTCTATCTCTGGCACATGACCCCGTGTGGAGTCTCCAAACCCAGCAGATTCCTGTGGTGTGCTCCCATGCCACTCCTCCCGGGGGAGGTAAGGGAGTCTCCCTGGATCTGCTGCTTGTTGGGTTCCTGCTGGAAGAGCAGTGGTCCGACTGTGCTGCAGTTCATGGTTTATGGCAAACCCGAGCTGAGAGCCTATACTTCAGCTCCTGTCTTTGCAGCTGGCTTCCCTGTTCTGATACCTGGGAGCTCTGCCACACTCAGGCACCCCCAGTCTTTCTGTGACCCTGAGGGTCCTGAGACCACACTGTCCCAGCAAGGGTTCCATCCCCCTCCCTCCGCTTAGCCACTGGAGCGATGTCCCTCAGTGGAGCTGACTTCTAAAAGTTCCAATTTTGTGCTCTGCTGCTCTATCACTTGCTGGGAGCCGGCTGAAGGAGGTTCCCTCCCCCTGCCGTCTATGTCCTCAAATATGGCCTCGGATTCACTTCTCCACACGTCCTACCTTCCAGAAAGTGATCGCTTTTCTGTTTAGAGAGTTGCTGCTATTCTTTTCTTTGATCTCCTGTTGAGTTTGTAGGTGTTCAGAATGGTTTGATGCCTATCTAGCTGAATTCCTGGGACCAGACGAAATTTAGGTCTCCTACTCCTCGGTCATCTGGCTCCTCCAAGACACAGGAAGACTTCTATAGCACAAGAAGTTTACAGCAACATTGCTTGATTTGCCCTGGTTTTGAAGGAGCGATTACAGAATCCTTGGACACAGCTGATTGGCTGACTCTCTCGGGGTCTCATGCAGTGGGACCCCTCCACTAGTCTGAAATGGTGCCTCTTTTGTGATCTTTGTCACTCTGAATTCATTTCAAACCAAACATTTCTCGTAGTATTTTGATATTGGATGGTTATCTGTCTCCCCTTCCACATCTAGAATTCATTCTCAGTGGAGACTATCCCTTCTATTCCCTTTTTTCTCCATTTATCCTCCATACAATTAGTAAATATTGAGCTCATAGTCTATCTAAATTTTATTTTATTGAGAATATGACAGTGTACAAGACAGATAAATCCTGTACCTTATGGAACTTATAATTGGAGGGGGGGAGGGAGACAAATACTAATTATGTAATCTATTTAACAAATAAAATAATTTGTGATTGTGGTAGTGATAAATTTTATGAAAATGAAACAAAATAAAAAATAATGGAATATGATACAGAGAGGCCTGGAAAGAGGGTGCTAATGTAGACACAGTGGTCAGGGAGCACCTCTCTGAGGAAGTGACATTTTAGCTAAGACCCAAGGATCCCAGGCCCAGAAGATCTGGGGGAATATTATTCCCACAAGAGGACACAACTAGTGTACTATGTGTAGGATCCAGTGCAAAAGCCATGAGCTGAGAATTGACTAGGACTGTGCCAAGAACAGAAAGCAGATATAATGGACTCAGGCTGTAAGTTTCCCCAGATTTGTTCAGCTTCCCTTGTCCCTGAGTGTGATGGTTAATTTTAAGTGTCCACTTGACTGGGCCACAGGATGCTGAGATATTTGGTTTAATGTTAGCTCTGTGTTTCCCCAAGAGATTAGCCTTTGAATCAGTGAACTCAATAAAGCAGATTGCCCTCCCCATGTGGGTGGGCATCACCCAATCTGCTGAGGTTGAATCTGCTCTCTGTCTGTCTGCTTGAGCTAGGATATCAATCTTCTCTTGCCCTAAGCACTCCTGGTTTCCAGGCCTCCAGACTGGGACTGGGATGTATACCATCAGCTCTCTGGCTCTCAGGCCTGCACCACTGACCTTCCAGGGTCTTCAGCTTACAGATGGCAGCTGGTGGGACCTCATCCTCCAAAGTGCTGTGGGCCAACATCTTATAAAAATCTCCTCCTGGACCTATTGGTTCTGTTTCTCTGGAGAACCCCAAATAATACATCAGGCCTTAGCATGTTGTGGCTTTGTGGCTAGCTTGGTCATATGCCATTTTGAGTTGTTCTTTCTTCTCCACTTCATGGCCATGTTTTTCTCACTCTTGCTTCCCTGGGAGAGCACACTCAAATGAAGATTTACTGCATAAGATTTTTTCTGACTCTCTAGTCTAAGGAGCTAGAACTGAGTTAAAAAGCCAGCCTGGCAAGAACATGGTGAAAAAGGGAACCAGAGGTAGGAGATAAAATTAAAAAGATGACTAGTTTGGATCTTATGAAGATCATATTGTCTACTCTGTTGGTAATAGTCTTTCACTAGCAGAGCTCATGCTGTGCATTAAGCACTCAATATATTTTTGTTGATTAATTGCACACATGCTTGTCCTCAATAATGGGTTTTATTTTCCTAGTTATTCTGGGTCAAACCATTTATCTCATGCAATGACCTATCCATTAATAAATGTTTGTGGTAAAGACTTATACAGCATATACATATTTTTATTTTATGTAGCTGCTTTTCTTTTGTCCCATAAATTTCCTTCTCTCCTAATAGCCCCCATTCCATCCCCTTAGGCACCATTTTTTATTGAGTTTGGGCTAAGAGTCTACACTCTTAAGTTACATTTAAGTTATTTAAGAAGTGACTTAGTAAAACAGCATTTCTGAAATTGTTCTGTAGCTGAATTGAAAAAAGGAATGTTCTTTTTGTCAAGTAATTAAACTTTGAATATTTTTGTGGGGTAGTCTCTTACATTATCTCTATTCACATGCAATGTGAAGTAGAATTGTGGCCACTTATAATGGGAGAGCTAAGAACTTAAGCCTTTCTTTGTAAGCCTCTAGGCCTTTTATTTCCATTTCCATGGAATAAAATGTGGACTAAAACTATCTCAAAATTTCTCATCCAACAGTTTTAGGAACAGATTAAATTTCAATAGTGAGGGATGCTTTTAATATCAAAAATGCTTATTGACTATTTAGATGGGGAAACACAAAGTTTTGAAGAAGGGGACCAAACTATTTGAATGAAGACCTGAAAGATAATTATGGCATATAGGTAAAAGAAGGAAGGGAGCTTGGCATGGGGAACAGTTAAGAAGGAGACACATTCTTCCAGGTAGAAGAAACAGCAAGTAATAAGATCATAAGCAAGAGAATGTTTTCTGTTCCAACTTATGAAAAGGGTAAATAAAACTAGGATGTGGAATAGGAGAGGAAGAGTAGCAAGAAGAAAGCCTGCAGAGTCAGACAGATTGAGGGTATTTTATTTGTCATGTTGAAGAACTTGAACTTTATCCTACGGGAAAAGGAATGAACTGAAGGATTTAAGTAGGAGAATAATATGATCAATTTGAATTCTGGGAAGACTATTTTATGTGCTCTGTGGAACGTAGATTGGATGATATAATCCTGTAGTGAGGAGACCTGTTAGCAAGTCATTGCAATAGCTTCCCCAAAACTTGATTTTCCCTTAAGTGAGAGTCATACTCCTTTCCCAAGTTTCATTTGTAGTCAACATCTTTCCATCTTTAGTCTTTGCTAAGTTCAATGTTATTTATTTTCATTTATATTTGATAAGCAAATTAAATTGTTGATAATTCATCCTTACAAATATTTATTCTTTTGCATAAATATAGATGTACGGTTTCCTGGAATTCTTAGTTTTCCTGGCCTAAAATTATTCATGCTAATAACAAAACCCAACATATATTGAGCACCTGCTAGTACAAGGCCTTGTGCTAAGTGCTTGGAATATAGTTTCTCATTTAATCCTCATACAGTCCTCATGCTCTTTTTATGGATGATAGGTCTGAGGCTTAGTGGTTGCAGCATTTGCTCAAGGTCATGGGATTAGTTTCTCATGGAGCTAGACTCCAACCCAGGTCTTCTAGATACTAGGGCTGAATCCTTTACCCACCAACTGGTATATTGATCGAGCACTGCTCTTTTTTTTTTTTTTTTTTTTTGTGAGTCATCCAACATGGGGACATCAGAAGAACATGTGTCAAGTAGGTCCCTAGCACAGACTAGGGAAATGAGTAGCAATTCTATGAAGACATGTTCCAGTTCCTCCAACAATGATCTGAGTAGCCAGCAACATTCTATTGAGGGTAGATCTTCATTTTTCTTTCTAACTCATCATTCATAGATGAAGAAACTAAGATCTAAAGAGCTAACTAGATTTGCTTCAGCTCATTCATCTAGTCTGTGGTAGAAGTGACATTCAGGTTTTCAGATATCCAACTCTGTCCACTTTGTTCTTTTGGAGATGGAGAAGTTCAAGTAATTTTAGAGCCTTAGTAATTTTCTAAAAGTACTTGGGCTGGTCCCCCAGTACAGCGATATGTAAGGTGAGGTCTCCAACTTGATGAACTCACAGTCCTGACATGTTCATGTACACTTTCCTTCTGCTCATCTTTTGTTTATTCATTCTTCTGTTCTCTTCACTCTCTGCAGCAATTGCTACTCTTGGTAATGTAGGTTTTGAGGATTTCAGGACTTTGAAGGAGTTCAAAGCCTTTGAAAATTATTCACATCATTCTGTCTGGAAGCTGAGTCATTCCTTATGGATGTATATTGAAATGGATGGAAAGTGCATTATTTTAGTCATCCAACCAAATAAATTCAAGCAAGCAGAACTGCTGATGTCTCCTGGAGAATACAAGACTAAACACAAATTTATTTTTCACAGTAACCCAAGATAAGAAGATAATCCCCTAAGTTCCCTGGTAATCCTTTGGGAAGGGTAAGGGCTTATGAAGGACTCAGAGGGCTTTTGCACAGATTGCCATGTTCCTTTCCCCCATGAATTTGTCTCCATTTCATAACAGGAGAAATAAAGATTCTAAATCACAAGCAAAAAGGGGGTTATAACCAATACTCTTTAACTTTGCATTCTTTCATTGTCTAACTTGTGGCACGAGCTTTTAACATTTAATGATTAGTGCCTCATTAGATGGAGGTGCAGGTGATAGCAACCATTCCTGCAACCCTAGGTGAGCTTGATGTGACTCCTAAATGGCCTCTGGCCCAGATGGCATGCTTCTTTTATTGGGTATTTCAAGGGATTTAAAACAACTAGGACTCCTCTTAGACTTATTAATCATGTTTTTATATCCATGTGTTTAGAAAAAAGAAGTCAACTAAATTAAATAGAATGAAAGGGTTATTATCAATCATCCAGTCTAATATTTTTTTCTTTTTTGAGTGGGTACAAAAGATGTTGATATTCCTGCCTTTATGAGTTAGAATGGCAACTATAGACTTTTGGATATCATCCATTGAAATATGGAAAAGAAAATGAATATTTACATCTAAATTCTTCTAACACAGATGATATGTGGATCAATTTTACCCTTATGCTCTAAACAGATGTCAAGCAGGTTAATCTATTGATTAATGAGCAAACTTGTCAAAGGAGTTAGATAAGAAATTCAGCTTATTGGACATAATTCTCATAAAATAACATAAGCAACCATAACAACAGCAGTCATTTGTGAGTGTGTTTTGTGAACAAGGCAATGATGTAGTAACTGCACACATATTTTCTCTAATCTCTTAAGTCATGCTTCAAGGTAAATATTAGGCTCTCTTAAGATATAAGTAAATCAAATCTCAGAAAAGCCAGGTCACATACCCAAGATCACACTACCCTGGTGAAATTAAAATGGCATCAGGTCCCTTCAAAGCCAACAATCTTTCAACAGACTACTGCTGCCATATTAATCAGTAGGTTTGCTATCCAGTTGATAGCATCATATTAAAAAAAAAAAAAAAAGGCATGGCAACATACATACTATTCCCAGTCCAGGGTTTTTTTGTCCACCTATGACATGTACAAATTCTAGCTGATTTCCTACAAATCTAAAGTGGGACAACTTCAATTATCTGTTTTCTTCAGTGGTTCATTTTTCTCATTCCAAGAATTTGAAGCCTGAGGAGAAGAGACAAAAAGACTCCAGTGCTGGTGAAGTGGAAGGACAATTGGATGGAGAACTGAGATTGGTGTTCTGGCCCAGCTCATCACCCACCTGAATGAGCCTGAGTGAGCACCTAGGCCCTCTGAAGAGCACATCTTCTCTGGGAGTCAGGAGAAGATCCTGCCCTTACCTAATGCCTAAGGTTGTGAAGGAGATCCAGTGAGGCAGTGAATGAGAAAGTACTTTGCATATTGCGAAGCACTGTATCAGCTATAATAGTTCATGAATCCAAAACACTGCAAAATGAGGTGGGAAGTGCATCAGACACATTCTGTGCCCCCAACCATTCCGCTGGTGCACATAATTTAAGTAAAGCTCTTATGGGCATCCTAAGTATCCCTGCTGCACCAATCTCTGTTTCTTTGGCCACATGGTTCCCTCTGCAGTTTGTAGGGCTTCTTATCCCAGGAACAGATCCAGACTGGGAGTATGGAAGTAATCATTGCTCACACTTATAGTGGACAGAGGTGGAAGAATAAGTGTTCCAGCTTCTTGTGCTTCAGAAAAACATTTCTGAGGCACATTCCACAAGATTCCTCAGATGGTTCCTGTGGGGTTGAGCCCCAACTGTGAACCTTAGTGTCCAGCTCAATCCTCCACACTTTATTGACTGTTATTCTTCTACAATCTCACTTCCTCTCTTTCTATCTCTACTTCATTGATATCCCCTTTGTGATGGTTAATTTTATGTGTCAGCTTGACTGTTCCACAGGTTCACCAGATATCTGGTTAAATATTATTTCTGGATATGTCTATGAGGGTTTCTGAATGAGATTAACATTTGAAGCAGTAGACTGAGTAAAGCAGATTGTCCTTTCCAATGTGTTTGGGCCTCATCAAATCTGTTAAAGTGAAAGGCTGAATAAAAAATATTTCTTTCTCTGCTTGACTGTCTTCAAAGAGGTATGTTGATGTTCTCCTGCCTTTGGACTTGCATTCTGACTTGAACTTATACCATCAGCTCTACAGTTTGCTGACTGCAGATTGTGGATTTCTCAGCCATGCCATTGTTATGGTAAATCCCAATCTATGTATCTATCTATCATCTATCATTTGTTCATCTACCTTATTTCCTATTGGTTCAGTTTCTAGGGACAACTGAGACAAATATACCTCCCAAATCAGTACTCTGTACCCAAATCTTTTTCTCAGGCTCTGCTTCAGGGAGATATGGAACTAAGACGGATGAGTTGATTTGTAAGCCTTTTCCATCTGATCCACCGATTCTTTTTATTTCTGAAAAAGTTTATAGAACTTCTACTGTGTGTCAGGCACTGTTCTGGGGATAGGGAAATATGACAGGCTCTTGACCTTGGGGGAATTACAGACTAGCAAGGGTGACAGACATCGGAATGGATGATTGCCATGCAAAGCAGTGAGACCAGAGGGTAGGTAAGCATCCCTGCCTCCTGGCCTCATCTGTTCATCTCTGGATCAGCATCCATGTTTGGCTGCAGCTCCATTTATGGAATTTCTGGTTGTGCTTCCTCAGTACAGACCCCTTGCCCCAGGCTTGGCACAGACTCCCAGCCAAGACATCTCCCCTAGTGATATTTCTGGGCTTGTGAGCCTGATGCAATGACAGCTGTGAAGAATGCTCCATCTCAGAAAGGTCAGGGAACGGCATAATCCACAGACTAGCAGCCACTTTGCACAAAGCCCATTGCTGAAACAAAGATTTTAACCTTTGGTTTTGCTAAGGCAGTCTTCAGCTGCTGCACCCTGCCGGGGGCTGGCAGTGATGGGGAGAAGCAAAGGTGGGATTCATTACAGCAGGCCCCTACACCAAACTCCCCATCCTGCCATGCCAATCTTTGCAAATGCTGCATCTGTTTGTACCTGGGTTTCTTGGGAAACAAATGCCTGATTGAAAGTCGCAATGCTGAAAATGCAAAAAGCTGGAGCATGGATATGTCTCCGTGCTTTCATGCTGTGGACCCAGATGAAAAGATTCAGCTGCTGGAGGACCAACCTCTCTAGGGCAACAAATCCCTTTTCTTTTGGTTCTCCCACATGTTATATGGCTGCTCTGACCCAGATTCTTTACTGGCATTGAGGGTCTGAAGGTAATGAGACTACATCTGCTGTCCTGAAGCCCCTATGGTTTAGCTGGGAAGTCCGATACAACACAGGGTTTTAAGGCATCAAGGCCTTCCTCTGTGATCACTTTTGTAGGAAAGTGGTGGGTGAAGTGGTTTAGAGAGGCAGGCTTAGTGCCAGGCATACCCATGTTTGAATCCCATCTCCAACCCTCACTAGCTTCTAAGTGTGGGCAAGTGACTTCACTTCTCTGGACTTCCAATTCCTCAGCTGGACATGGGAGAATACCTACAAACAACATCTCTCCTATCCCCCTCCTCAGCCCCCAAGAAATGGTTACTATGTGAGGTCATACAGGTGCTAACTATCTATAAAGACAATCATATTAGAATATATAAATGTATCAAATCAATGTGTTATATACCTTAAATTTACACAATGTCATATATCACATATATTTCAGTTAATACATTTAAAAAGGAAAAATGGAACAGCAGCTTATGGAGATGGTGCAGTTGTGGGAAGAATTTGTGGGAGGGATGGTGCATCAGGGGTATCCAGGAGGAAGGGAATGTTGCTACCTCCCTTTCCTGCCCTCCCTGCCTGCTAGTATACCCAGAACCTCTCTCTGTGTCCTCTCCTGTGCTTCATCTGTGTACCTGTGACACCTTGTTTTGACCTCTCCACTCTGGATTGTAATCTTTGACAGAAATTAAGTCATTTAAACTCCTCTGATTCTAGGTTTCCTATCTGTAAAATGGGAATGAAATAAACTAACCAGGCATGTGAATCTCATTGAATTATTGAGTGCCAAATGAGGCAGTTGCTGTGATGGTACTTGGTAAACTGGGAAGGCCTCATTATCCATGTGAAATGACCCTCAAGAGCAAAGTCAAAGGGAATTTTCCTGGGTTGTAGGGATGCCCATCCTTTTTATCTGAGTTACATAATTTTGGGGGAGTCTCATATATTTTGCTTTAAAACTTTTTTTTTCATATTTTATGAAAAAAATATGGTGCTGTATTTAAAACAGAAGAAAAATTTTGAGAAGAAAACAAAAGCCCACCTTTATCCCACTCCATACAGATCTTGCTTGTTAACAGCCTTCTTTACTCCCTTCCATAATCTCTGCAGGTTTTTTTTTTTTTTTAATTTTATTATGTTATGTTAGTCACCATACAATACATCAGTGGTGTTTGATGTGGTGATCCACGATCCATTGTTTTCGTATAACACTCAGTCCTCCATGCAGTACGTGCCCTCCTTAATACCCATCACCGGGCTAACCAATCCCCCCTCCCGCCTCCCCTCTAAAACCCTGTTTGTTTCTCAGAGTCCGTAGTCTCTCATGGTTCATCTCTCCTTCCAATTACCCCCCTGCATTTTTCCCTTCCTCCTCCCAATGTCCTCCATGCTATTCCTTATGTTCCACAAATAAGTGAAACCATATGATAATTGACTTTCTCTGCTTGACTTCTTTCACTTAGCATAATCTCCTCCAGTCCCATCCATGTTGATGTAAAAGTTGGGTATTCATCCTTTCTGATGGCTGAGTAATATTCCATTGTATATATGGACCACATCTCCTTTATCCATTCATCTGTTGAAGGGCATCTCGGCTCTCTCCACAGTTTGGCTCTTGCAGTAGCTCTGCAGGTTTTGTTTTGATCTGGCTTGGATTTCAGGTTGAAAAGCCCTCTACTGGCCTGTTCTGGAGAGCCTGGAAATCAGCAGAGAGAGGCTGGGGAGCAGGAAGTCAGAGAAGGGATGTGGGGTAAACACACAGCTCCTCACTTTTAGGCAAACATATCTGATGCTTATGTTTGAGTCCATGATCTGAATATTAAAGGAGGGAACTGCAAAGGGGAGAATATATGTCCTCCCTCCTCAGAGTGTTTCAAACAAACAAGAGCAAGACTCCAAGGCTTCCAGCTCAAGTGTCTCAACAGTACTTCTCCAGGTATAAACTCAGTGGCCCAGAACAGAGGGCCAGGACAAAGAGATCCCGGGTACACTGGAGAACAGACAATGCATATCTGTGTGTGTGTGTGTGTGTGTGTGTGTGTGTGTGTGTGTGTGAAAGAGAGAGAGAGCGTGATTGATTTCTGGGACTTCAAGAGAACATAGTAAAAAAAAAAAAAAATCACATTGGGCCTCAGGGATAAGGGAGAGAATGTTTATCTCCAGGAAGATTCAGGGGAAACAAAATAAAAGCAGGTAAGGTAAGAAAAGCTGCTGGAGCCGCCTTAGAGGAGGATTAAAGACAAGGGATTTCTGGAGCAGAAGTTGGCTCCAGGCCCTTGGGAGTCTGTGGACTTGAACATCCCTACCTTCTCCTTAGCTCAAGGGCCTTAACCCAAGGTCCAAGAAACTCCACAGATCACAAACCACAACAGCATAGAAGCTGTGGTTAAGTCACTAATGAAAATCGCAGATCTTCTCATTACATTACAGTTGTTTCAAATTGAAAGTGTACAGTACCATCACTATTATATTATAGGAGTTATTAAATCCACCAGTAGGTTGTGTTACTTAATGTATTAATAAAGACACACATATATTACTATATCAGGGTTTGTTATGTTTAGTGTTTTGATAACTAGAATTCAGTAATTGGTTTTACTTGTGATTCTTTGTATTACATCTAATGTAGTAAAAATATTACTTGTGAAAAGAGTCCAAAAAATAAACCATTATCTATGAGCATAGGGATCTAGAGATCTATGACATAAAAAGGTGAAGACCCCTTGATATAGTAACTATTGGAGACCTAGCGAGATGCTCACAGGGACTTCTAGAAGCAGAACAAAATAGTTCAGATGCTTTTGGCTGCAAGAGCAGAAAACTGGACTCTGATTTAGCCACAGAGGTACATATCATCTCAGATAACTTTAAATCCATAACTAGGGGGTGGGTTGATTCATTAGCTCACAAATGACATGAGTAGCCCAGCTTCTATTCGTGTCTCCACTCTGCCATCCACAGTGTGAGCTTGATGGTAAGATGGTTCCCTCGAGTTCATGACTTGGCTGCAGTCACAGGGCTACTGGTTACTATTTGTTTACATCTAGTAGGAGACAGAAACACCAACCTTTTTCCTGTTGTTCTTTTTTACAAGTAAGGGAAAATGTTAAAATTTCTAGCAACTTCTCCTGGTGACTCATTGGTCAGAATTTGGTCACATGTTTATTCACCAATCAACAATAAAAAGGAATGGTGTGATTAGCAGATATGACTTGGGTTACCAGAAACATCTGCCCCCACCCCACTCAGTTCTAGAGTCAGTTCCCCAAACTTCATATTGTGGCTACATGATGGGGAGAAGGAAGGAATCCTATGTGGTCCACCCCAGTATCTGCAGCTTTGTGACCATTGTGTTCTTGGTCTACAGAATAATGTGTTGGAGATGCAGGATTTGGCTGTTTAAACATCTGCTACAGCATCCTTCTAAGAATCTTTATGTGCAGAAGAACCAGGAAGGACAGTGGGTGGATGAGCAGGGTGCTAGGTGTGGACTCAGGGGAAGTAATATGTGTATTCTCTAAGAAGAGAGAATACACATATTAGAGTAAAGTTTTGTGCTGTTTTCCAATTGATGTCTCCAAAATTAGTTATAAGTAAGCAGAGACACTGAATCCTTTAACCATTAAGGCCACTTGACAGGGTCCAGGCCAGCTGAAGTCCCAGGATGATTGCGTGTAACCAAGAGTAAACTCCTCTATTTCTTGCTGTGTGCCTTACAAATGTGCATCACATTTTATGTGCATGCCAAGATCAAGGCAAGGAAGCACCGGCTTCGTAACTGGGAACACTTTAGAGCAAGACTGCTTTGCTTCACATTTGAGCTCTGCTAGCTACGTAGCTTCTCTGTACTTTGGCTTCCTCACTTGTAAAATAGGAATTGCAATAACAATGACCTTATCCCAGGGTCATAGTGAGTTTTAAATAAGTTATTGCATCCCTGGTATGTTTTTCACATGCCTAGCATGTATAAAGCATTAAATAAATCTTACTGTTCAAAAACAAAATCTCCCCACCATCCCTTCTTCCTCTAACTAGGAGACTAGCAATGCAGGACCCATTGTTTCAGAAATGCCTCTAATCCAAGTGGTGCACATTTTATGTACTCAACAGGTACTTTCAGAAAACACAAAAATGTGTGAACTACCTCAACCCAGTCTTTTCACTTGTGGGACAGGCATTGCAGTGTCTAGACATACATGCAAATATACACATACCCCAAATAAAACAAACATACACACAAAACCCACTGTCAACAATGAAGACAACACAGATAATCCCATCTAGCTTGGATGCTCAGGGCATCATAGCTGGTAGAGTATAAAAGAGACTGTATGACCACCTATACTCGCATACTGATATTATAGACTGACTATAGAAAGTCATCCTTCTCTCTGTCCAGCACTCTGCACACGAACTAAACCAGGTGATTCCTCCAGTAGTCAGTGGGGAGTCTCACATACACTCAAGAGCAACCTGTCCATGGGGAAGAACATCTCTGAGCATCAGAAGGTCTAAAAGACCCCTTCAGCTTCTTTCTGCATATCCTCCATCTATAAGGGAACAAACACTACTCTGCATTTCTGTGTCTTTCTCCAAGTTATTTCTCATTCATGCACATGCACACACTCATGCACACACAGAAAATTTTTTCCTGAAAATAAAATAGATAATTGATAGCCTGATGGAGCAGTCTGGGTCCCCCACCAATATCCACACTGTTCCACTCTACACTGTCTCTCCTGCTCAGGTGCTATGCCCTGCTAGTGAGTCATAGATAACTATCCAGACAATGAGGGGAGGAAGACAGATTGGTGGTTCGAGGAAAAATTCAAAATGACAGTTGCATCAGGCAGCAAGGAAAGTTGTCATAAGAGAAGCCATATTGTTTTCCTGTTAGGAGTGCTGAGTGTATAAAGAATAAATTGGCAACTGTTGATGGATTAATGATGGTGGCATCTGCTAGAAACAGGTGGTGGCTCACAGGGGCCATGAAGATGCTCCTAGAATTAAGAAACACCCCCCCCCCACCCCACACATGCTTGGGCTTCTACTTCCTATCTTCTTGTCAGAGTGTGTGAGATTCAGATGCTGCATACAACCCAAAAAGGAATGGGCTGAATGTGGTGTTAACCATGACATGTTAAACCCGCATTGTCTTCTTACTTCAATCTCTTTCTGTTCTTGTATTTTCCCATATTATGAGTATGCCAGCATTAGAAAAGAGATGGGCTGGCCTGTTCTATGAGTACACATTTCTGAGATAGTAAAAGAAATGCCAGGTGCACCTGGTGGCTCAGTCATTAAGCGTCTGCCTTCAGCTCAGGTCATGATCTCAGGGTCTTGGGATCGAGCCCCTCATTGGGCTCTGCTCAGCGGAAGCCTGCTTCTCCCACTTCCTGTGCTTGTGTTCCCTCTCTTGCTGTGTCTCTCTCTGTCAAATAAATAAATAAAATCTTTAAAAAAAAAAAAAAAAGAAAGAAAAGAAATGCCAGATGATATGACACCTCCCGAAGCTAATAGTCTGGGAAGCTCAGACAAGCCAAAGAAGGTGGTTCTAATGAAAGCAAGGCTGGGATCCCCTTGACTTCAGCAGATGGCTGTGCTTTTGATTGATATTAAAACAACAGCAACAACAAAACAAACAAAAAAAAACAATGGCAGTTTGGAATCCTTCATCTTTCTCTCTCCCTGGAAGGCTAGCTTAAAGGGTGTTTACCAGATAGCTGAAGAGTGTTACCAGCTCATGGATTCTAGGCTAATACTGCTATTGAGTTAAATGTGGAATAAAGTGACTCATCTGTTTATTAAGATGGTAAAGAAGGTAAATAGGTTATTCAAAACTTTGGGCTCAACTGAGAAATGGTATGTGTTTGTGTGGATGGGTTTCATGTGTATATATCTTCAGTGGCCCCTCACCCCCATCCTTCACTAAGATGGAGTGACCCCTTGCAGTTTTCTCTGTGGGTCCAACATCATATTATCACTTTGCAGTGCCCACTGCTGATGCCCACTGTGGGATTTCTGTCCTGTTGAACACAGCTGGTAATCACTGCCCTGTTGATCATTGTTTTATCTCAATCTGGCCCTGAAGGAGCGGATTAGAGTTACTAACATGTCCACTTAGGAAAATGTACAGAAATTGTCCAACCTTTCTGAGTCTTTGTATCCTCACTTCTAAAACATAGAAAACATTAATTGGTTACATTTATTGAACACTCATTTTATGCAGGTATTTTTCCAAGCATTTTGCAAGTGTTAATCCTTCTCTTAGAGTTGTGGTAAAGATTAAGTGAATGCACAGATGTGGACTTTTTTAGGACATTATTTGGAATGTAGTAAATATTTGTTTACTGTTTCTATGACTATTGCAGTTCATTTTTTTTTTTTTTTGGTTATTGTATCACTTTTCTAGGGTTGTCATAACAAAATATCATAGACTGTTGGCTAAAATAACAGTAATTTAGTTCTGGAAACTAATGTATCTGTGTCCTAATATCCTCTTCTTTAAGAACAGCAATCATATTGGATTAGAGACCACCCATATGATCTCATTTTAACTTAATACCTTTTTAATGGCCAATCTCCAAATATGGTCACATTCTTAGTTCCTGTGGGTTAGGACTTCTATATATGAATTAGGGGGTGGATAGGGCACAGTTCAGCTCTTAACAATTATAATACATGCTTTTGTCTTACGTTCCTACCATGAACCTCTGGAGATGACTTTACAATAAGACTTCCATGGAAACTGAAATTGAAAATAAAGAGAAATAAAGAGAATATAGAAAATGACTTAAGACTACAGCCTGCTGTGACCAGGTTTAACATCCTCAGGTCACATTTGTGAGCCCTTGAAGACTGATTCCTCAGGATTCTTGCAGCCCATTGTCATCTCATCATTCCCAGTGAGTGCATTCAGTAGCAGGTCCACTCCAGTGGAAGTCTGGCTCTGACCCAAGTCCATGAGGCCCCGTAGGAGAAGGGAAGTTGTAATGTCCATTGTTATTCTAAGATCATCTTCTCCAGTTCTGACTTATTGACTCAGGATGTGCAGTTTCCCAGGATAAATGTCCATTTCCTTCATGATAAATCCCATCCATCTTCATTGGTCTTGTTCTTTGGCTCCGGCAATGCAATCATAGTAAAATTTATAGGTCATTCTGAAATATTCTTTAATTGAAAGATAATGTCAATGAGAAACATGCTCTGAAATTTATTTTATATTTTGATATTATCTTTTGGCAAATAATTTTACATTACTTTTTTTTTCTATTTTTTGTGTGTGATTTAGCCAAGCTTATCCTCTGTCTTTGGCCATGTTTTCAGTCATGTTTATTTAATTTTGTTCATGCCTGGTATGTTTGTCACATGTTTTCCTATTAGGAGTTCTGAGTGTATAAAGAATAAATTGGCAAGTGTTGACAATTGTTATTTCAAATATGACTCTCAACTCCACAGTGGTTTTATTTTTCTCTTCCTTTTTCTTTTTCTGATCTATTCTCACTTTTTAACTTCCTTCTACAGCATTATCAGTTTCTTTTCCTTTTATCTCTAAGGTTTATCCTTTGAGCTTTTTTTTCTTTTCAGAGAAACTTTTCAATTGCTTGTGATGTCTGATTCTTTCTCATTTTCTAGAGTAATTCTGATAAAGTTTAGGTATTTTATTTTCATTGATCTTTTTCAGCAACACTATTACCATTTTAATTACAGAGTTTGTGCATAAGTTCTGAGCCACTCTTTTTCTGTTACATATGTCTGAAGCTTGAAGACGACTGTTTCTTCTGAGTTAGCTATTTGCTCCCAGCAATGAGAGAGCTGGCTGAAGGCACAGGGCTGAGAAAGTCAACACCTTACATTTTGATTAATGGTTTCAATCTTTCTTAAATCAATGTCCTCTGGCTTGAGGACCTGTATTCCCCTAGTATTCAAAAGGCTTTAGGACTAACAGAGAACTTCTGAAAATCTTAGGTGCTGTGTGGCTTCTATCTGTTTTTCTTCCCTCTTTCCAGATTGCCCTTAGGTGGCTGTTTCACTAATATTATTGCTAATAAAGTTGACATGTCTTCATGTTTCTTCCTTCTGCTCCATTTCTCAAGCTGGTCTGAAGTCTCTCTGAGGATATATTCTCTTCTATCTACACAATCTTCCTATATACCTTCATCCAATAAATGGTCATCGGATGGGTCTTGAAACACTGTGACAGTTATTTTAGAGAAATATACATAAATTTGAAGAGGCTATCATTGTCCCCCATTTTAAAATACTTCATTTCCGATATTCTTTATATACTGTGATTTGTAATGGCTACCTACCCCTTGTATTATTGGAGATGGGATATCATGTTCATTTTTTTACTCTTTCTAAAATCATTTGGATGGGTTTCCACAGAGGGAGGTAGACACAGATTTTTAATTATCCCAACTGCCATTCATATATATATTCATATATTCATGTATATAATTTCTTTGTTTTAAGACATTTTCCCCAAATATAATTATTTATATTGATGTGTTTATGTAAAATGACTCCCCCCGAGCAATTAGCATATTCATAATTAATGGTTCATAAATAATAATATCAGATATGGAAAACTAATGGCCTTGTATTTTTAAGGAGCACCAAGAGAAGGCAAGATTTTTTTCCTAGTCATCCTTCTAGGATAAATTGAAAACTACAAGATTCATGAAGCCTTGGCTGTTTTATTACCTGCAATAGTACATTGCTTATGCTGGTGCATGGAATATAGTAAATCTCAATAAATTTATGTTGAATGAATGAACAAAGTCCATGCCTACAGATCCTTATGGCTGTTTTTATAATCTCAGTTGTACATTGACTACAAACAATCTCTCAAAGAGAAAGAACAAAGGCAATTCACAAGAAAAAATTATAAACTTAGATTAATCTAAAATCACACTGAAAAAGAATTACATTTTGGTCCAAAGAAACACCCTTATTTTCAAAGTCTATATTCTTCTAAAAATATATATATATATCCAATTTATATGACCAGGAAGGACACACCCTCTGATTCTAGGATAATCAGATTAATTTTGGCCCCAGTATCTGTCCTCTAGTCAACCAAAAGAGTGAGAATTTTCCAAATTTTTTCATAACCCAAAGGAAAGGGGTCTTTTCCTTTCTTCCAGAACAACAAAAAAGATTTGTTCCAAAGTTCAACTTAATTTATCTCCAATCACAGGACAGAAACTGCTTACCACTTTTAGGAACAAAAGTTGCCAGCTTCTATTCCTACTAAAGTTAAAGAAAATAATAGCAGCATAGGTATCTTATCAGGGGTATTTTTGAAGGCAAATAGTTGTTGAGGTTGGAATCAATGTAGGTGTTGATGACTGGGGGAATGGTAGTTAAAACGTGTAAGCTGTGTACCATAGAATACTGTATTAAGGGAGCTACAGGCCAGGTGTATCTACAGCATGGTTACACCTTCAAAACTTAATGTTAAATGGGCAAAGAAAGGAAACAAAATAAGGTCTATAGCAAATATCATATAATATAAATCAAATATTCACAACAAAAATATCCATATTCTACAAGGATATATATAAGTAAAAGGACAGAAGTAAAAAAACAAAACAAAACACTAGAATGGTTATTTTTGGAAGAGGAGGGAAATAAGAGTGGGTGATGGGGATACAATGTAATAAATACCCACATACATACAACTAGACAGGTGCCTTGTAGGAATAGATAATAAATTAAGGAGTATGATAGACTCAACCTAGTGCAATATGAAGTTTAAAAACACACATTTGTGGGATATAAGAAAGAATGTGATGAAAACTAACTGAATTGAGGGTTTCTGTATTAAATAGGAAATATGATAAGGGGTATGAAGGAGAATGAAGAGTAAAAATAACCTCAAAGATTATATCTAGAGAGATGTATAAAAAGAAAAACAACTAGTAATGCTCATTTCAAGTTTTTCTCTCAATTCCCCAGTGTTGTTCTGCATTGGAATGAGCCACATGAATATCCATATCATTCTAAGCAGACCTGTAAAACTAGGATAGAACAAAGTTGTCACCTGCATGGGCAGAGCTACAAGGATGCAGGAGGTCACTGCTACTAACTTGTGGGACAAGGTATTGAGAATTCTCAGCTTTATCTTTCAAGGTACTGAGGCAGGATTGTCATCTAGAGGAAGAGGAGTAATACCAAGGACAGGTTTGCAGACACCCAGGCACAGAACGCAAAGTAGAAGGTAAGGAAGGGCTCACCACAGGAGCCAGTTAATGTGGTTGTGATTGCATAGCATCCATATACCCAGAGGCAGGCAGGAAGTGGGATTTTTTTTCTAAAGTTTATGAGTGTTAAAAATTTTCTTTTAAGAGTAGAAACAATTTATTGTAGAACATTTTGAAAGTAAAAGCAGAGAGAAGGAAAAAATTGTTCATAATCCAATGAAACACTATTATTATTTCAATATATTTCCTTCAGGTGTTTTCCAGATATAATGTTATTTTGTAACTTTGGTATGCATAACTATAATTATACTTTTTTTTAACGTCATAATTTAAGCAATTTGTTAAATTACTACACACTTTTTACAAACATCCATTTTAATGCCTTGAATAGTATTACACTGAGGTAGATTAGCCAAAATTGATATAACTATCCTCATCTTATAGCTCTCTTTTCCCCCTCATAATATAAGGTAATGACTATTCTCTCTACTTAATGCTTTATGTTTTCCATACTTCACAATAGTTTCTCAAGAAAGATCACCACAGGGGCTCATGGGTGGCTCAGTCGATTAAGTGTCTGACTCTTGTCTTCAGCTCAGGTTGTGGTCTCATTGTCATGAGCTCGAGACCCTCATGAGGCTCCAAGTTCAATGGGGAATCTGCTTGAGATTCTCTCCCTCTTCCTCTGCCCCTCCCGCTTGTGCACTCTCTCTCTCCCTCTCTCTAAAATAAATAAATAAATCTTAAAAAAAGGAAGATCACCACAATAAAATTACTAACAATAAAAATTATGAACATATTAAGGATCTTGACACGTTGTAAAGTTGCTTTCAAGAAAGGTTGTGCCAAGACATGCCATCACCAGGAAAGAATGAAAGTCCCAAGCTCATGTTTGTAGCAGTTACTGCCTAAGACCAGAAGCTGCTAAACTTTGTTTTTTGTAAAATCATATGAGCAACTTGTTAAACTCCAGTTTCCAGATGCCACTCATAAATATCCTGATCTAGTAGGTCTGAACTCTGCATCTTTTTTAAAAATTTAATTTAATTTTATTATGTTAGTTGACATACAGTACATCATTAGTTTTCAATGTAGTGTTCCATTAATCATTGTTTTCATATAATACCCAGTGCTCCATGCAGTATGTGCCCTCCTTAATGCCATCACTGGGCTAACCCATCCCCTCATCCCCTTCCCCTTTAAAACCCTCAGTTTGTTTCTCAGAGTCCATAGACTCTCATGGTTCATCTCCTCTGATTCCCCCCCTTCTTTTCTCCCTTCCTTCTCCTAATGTCCTCCATGCTATTCCTTATGGTCCACAAATAAGTGAAACCATATGATAATTGACTTTCTCTGCTTGACTTCTTTCATTTAGCATAATCTCTTCCAGTCCCATTCATGTTGATGTAAAAGTTGGGTATTCATCCTTTCTGATGGCTGAGTAATATTCCATTGTATATATGGACCACATCATCTTTATCCATTCATCTGTTGATGGGCATCTCAGCTCTTTCCACAGTTTAGCTATTGCAAACATTGCTGCTAGGATGCTGCAGTTTATAGCAACACAGATAGAAAGGGAGATAGTGTGACCTGGAGAGCTCACTGAAAAACAGACTGTGATCTCTCTGTTCTGAGGCAGAGGGTTGGAAACAATCTCTTCTGCTCTGACTCTCAGAAGAGACACAGGAAGCTGTCAGGGAAAGTTGCCAGAGAACAAAAGCCCCCCAAAACCGGTTTTCACTACTCCCATCCCCCCCCCCACAGGGGGCAGGGCAACTCTGCCCAAACAGAGTTGCCTGAGTAATAGTGCAGCAGGCCCTTCCCCCAGAAGACAGGCTGGGAGAACAAGAGGCCAACAACCCTAAGGTCCCTATAAAACAGGTGCATCTTGCTTCGGTTGTGGTCAATAATTTGGACTCTGTACATTCCTTTGACCACCCCTCAACTGAATGACTAGGAGGAGGAACCACCAAAATAGGAAAGACTCAGAGACTGTGACTTCTGCCACAGATTTACAAATGGATACAGATATAACCAAGATGTCAGAAATAGAATTCAGAGTAGCAGTTGTGAAAACAATAGCTAGAATGGAGAAATTGATTAATGGCAACATAGAGTCCCTAAGGGCAGAAATGAAAGCTGAACTGGAAGAACTTAAAAATGCTATCAATGAGATCCAGTCTAATCTAGGTAATCTAACAGCTAGGGTAAGCGAGGCAGAAGAACAAATTAGTGATCTAGAAGACCAATTGATAGAAAAGAAGGATAAAGAGGAGGCCAGGGAGAAATGGTTCAAAATCCATGAAAACAGAATCAGAGAAATAAGTGACACCATGAAACATTCCAATGTCAGAATTATTGGGATCCCTGAGGGGGTGGAGAGAGAGAGGACTAGAAGATATATTTGGGCAAATTGTAGCTGAGAACTTCTCTAATCTGGGAAATGAAACAAACATTCATGTCTTAGAGGCAGAGAGGACCCTTCCCAAGATCAAGGAAAAGAGGCCAACGTCCCAGCATGTAATATTAAAACTTGCAAATCTTAGAACCAAGGAAACCATTTTAAGGGCAGTTAGGGGAAGAGAATCCTTACATACAGAGGGAGGAACATCAGAATAACATCAGACCTATCCACAGAGACCTGGCAAGCCAGAAATGACTGGCAAGACATATTCAGGGTACTAAATGAGAAGAACATGCAGCCAAGAATACTTTATCAGGCAAGGCTGTCATTTAGAATGGATGGAGAGATGCAGAGCTTCCAAGACTGGCAGAAAATGAAAGAATATGTGGCCACTAAGCTGGCCCTGCAAGAAATATTAAGGGGGGTTCTATAAAAGGAGAAAGACCCCAAGAGTGATATAGAACAGAAATTTACAGAGACAGTCTATAGAAACAAGGACTTCACAGGCAACATGATGACAATCAATTCATATATTTCAATAATCACTCTCAATGTGAACGACCTAAATGCTCCCATAAAATGGCACAGGATTGCAGTTTGGATAAAAAGACAGGACCCATCCATATGCTGTCTACAAGAGACTCATTTTGAACCTAAAGATACAACCAGACTGAAAATGAAGGGATGGAGATCCATTTTCCATGCCAACGGACCTCAAAAGAAAGCTGGGGTAGCAATTCTTATATCAGACAAATTAGATTTTAAGCTAAAGACTGTAGTTAGAGACACAGAAGGATACTATATCATTCTTAAAGGGTCTATCCAACAAGAAGATCTAACAATTATAAATGTCTATACCCCCAATGTGGGAGCAGCCATCTACATAAGCCAACTGTTAACCAAAATATAGTCATACTGATAATAATACATTAATTGTAGGAGACCTCAATACTCCACTCTCAGCAACAGACAGATCATCTAAGCAGAAAATCAACAAAGAAACAAGAGCTTTGAATGAGACACAGGACCAGATGGACCTCATAAATATATACAGAACATTCCACCCTAAAACAGCAGAATACTCATTCTCAAGTGCCCATGGGATTTTCTTCAGAATAGACCACATACTGGGTCACAAATCAGGTCTCAACCGATACCAAGAGATTGAGATTATTCCCTGCATATTCTCAGACCACAATGCTTGAAAACTGGAACTCAATCACAAGAAAAAATTTGGCAGAAATTCAAACACTTGGAAGCTAAAGACCACACTGCTCAAGAATGTTTGGGTCAACCAGGAAATCAAAGAAGAACTTAAACAATTCATGGAAACCAATGAGAATGAAAACACATTGGGCCAAAACCTATGGGATACTGCAAAGGCGGTTCTAAGGGGGAAATACATAGCTATACAAGCCTCACTCAAAAACAGAAAAATCCCAAATTCACCAACTAACTTTACACCTTAAAGAACTGGAGAAAAAGCAACAAACAATGCCTAAGCCATGCATTAGAAGAGAAATAATTAAATTAGAGCAGAGATCAATGAATTAGAAACCAGAAACACAGCAGATCAGATCAACAGAACTAGAAGCTGGTCCTTTGAAAGAATTAATAAGATTGATAAACCACTGGCCAGACTTATCCAAAAGAAAAGAGAAAGGACCCAAATTAATAAAATTATGAATGAAAGGGGAGCAATCATGACTAACACCAAGGAAATAGAAACAATTATTAGAAATTATTATCAACAACTATATGCCAATAAATTAAGCAACCTGGAAGAAATGGATGCCTTCCTGGTAGCCTATAAACTGCCAAGACTGAAACAGGAAGAAATTGACAACCTGAATAGACCAATAACCAGTAAGGAAATTGAAGCAGTGATCAAAAACCTCCCAAAAAACAAGAGTCCAAGGCCTGATGGATTCCCTGGGGAATTCTACCAAACATTCAAAGAAGAAATAATATCTAGTCTACTGAAGCTGTTTCAAAAAATAGAAACAGAAAGGAAGCTTCCAGACTCATCCTATGAGGACAGCATTACCTTAATCCCCAAACCAGGCAAAGACCCCATCAAAAAGGAGAATTTCAGACCGATATCCCTGATGAATATGGATTCCAAAATCCTCAACAAAATCCTAGCTAATAGGATCCAACAATACATTAAAAGGATCATCCACCACGACCAAGTGGGATTTATCCCCAGGATGCAAGGGTGGTTCAACATTCACAAATCAATCAACATGATAGAACACATTAATAAGAGGAGAGAGAAGAACCATACGGTCCTCTCAATTGATACAGAAAAAGCATTTGACTAAATATAGCATCCTTTCCTGATTAAAACTCTTCAGAGTGTAGGGATAGAGGGAATATTCCTCAAGTTCATAAAATCCATCTATGAAAAACCCACAGTGAATATCATCCTCAATGGGGAAAAGCTGAGAGCCTTTCCCTTAAGATCAGGAACATGACAAGGATGCCCATTCTCGCCGCTATTGTTCAACATAGTACTAGAAATCCTAGCAACAGCAATCAGACAACAAAAAGAAATAAAAGGTATTCAAATTGGCAAAGAAGAAGTTGAACTCTGCATCTTTAACAAGTAACTCAGTGTGATTAACATAAGAATTACAAAGAATACATGTTGCAAATACCATTTTGAGATATCACTGGGGATGCCTTTTACATAGAATTGTTTTCTATAGCTAAGTGAGATGTCATAAATCCAGAAATCCCTTGTTTTCAATAAAACATGGCAACCTTGTGATTCTGACAATTCTATCTGTGTCTTACTCTGTTATTGCACTTTTAACTTTTTCTGGATGAGCCCAAACCAGATGACCCTTGATTAAATGACAATTTTATGAACATTAAGTAGAAATACTTCTCTGAAACTTTGTATTACTTGCCAAGCAAAAATACTAGTGAAGTTGGGTTGTCAAGAGCCAAAATTTTTGGTAGAAAAAAATATCTGTAGAGAAAAACAATGAGTCTTGAGACATGTGGGTTTTGCATCTAGGCAATGTTTTCCTCCAAATATGCCTCCTATTTTCTCCTGGCCTGATTCAATCCCAATACACTGGGGTCCTGTGGAGGAGGAGAACATGTGTCCAGTGATCTATGTGAACCCTCGTCCAGTACTGCGGAATGATCTACTCTGCCTTGTGTCCTTGGCCTTGGTTTGCTGGTGCAAGGGAGATGTGGTGTCTTGCTGACCAGTTAGAGTCCTTTCCACCAATTTTGAACCTGAGACTCGGATTCATAGTGTTCTCTGATTGGATAATGAAGCTCTTGATGCGTGGGAGCTGTCTATGGTCCTGTCTGTAGTAGGGCAGAAGAAAGGTAGCATGGAGAATAAGAAGCAGGCTTAGGAATCAAAGAAATAGCTCTAATGGCATTTAAATTCTCAATTCTAGATGTTTCTTAAGTCTACCTGCTCCCTTGTCCTTTTGACAGCTTAACTGTACTACAGGGTATGACCATATCCATGGATAATTTCCCTGTTATTCATAAGGTCATTAGAGTTGGGTTTTTATTACTTACAGGTATAATAACCCTAATTCGTGGATAAACACAGTAATAAACACAAATTATTGCTTGCTTCCTGGGCCTAACAACATCACCTTTAGGCTTTGCCAAAGAAGAATCGGGAGGCAAGAATAGCATAGGAAGGGGTGAGTACTGTTGTTGTTAGTAATGTATATGACAAAGTAGAAAGTGCTAAGTTTCTGTTATATTGAGATATAATGGATTTATAACACTGTATTAGTTTTCAAGCATACAACATAATGATTGGATATATGTACATATATGATCACCATAATAAGTTTAGCTAACATCCATCACCTCACATAGTAACATTTCTCTATTACTGAGCCATCAGAAAAGATGAATACCCACCATTTGCATCGACATGGATGGAACTGGAGGGGATTATGCTAAATGAAATAAGTCAAGCAGAGAAAGACAATTATTATATGGTTTCACTTACATGTGGAACATAAAGAATAGTATGGAGGACATTAGGAGAAGGAAGGGAAAAATGAAGGAGAGAAAATCAGAGGGGGAGATGAACCATGAGAGACTATGGACTCCAGGAAACAAACTCAGGGTTTCAGAGGGGAGGGGGTGGAGTATGGGTTAGCCCAGTGATGGGTATTAAGGAGGGCACATATTGCAATGAGCACTGGGTGTTATACACAAATAATGAATCATGGAACAAACACTACATCAAAAACTAATGAAGTACTGTGTAGTGACTAACATAACATAGAAAAATATCTTTCAAAAAAAAAAAAAAGAACTTTTAAGATCTACTCTATCAGTAACTTTCTAATATACAAAATAGTACTTTTAACTATAGTTACCATGCTTTACATTATATCCCCAGAACTTATTTATCTTATAACTGGAAGTTTGTTCTTCTGACTGCTTTCACTCATTTGCCTCACCTCCCATCCACTAGCCCTGCCAACCACCAATCTGTTCTCTGTGTCTATTAGTCTATTTTTCTTAGATTCCATATATAATTGAGATCATACAGTGTTTGTCTTTCTCTGTCTAACTTATTTTACTTAGCATAATGTCCTCAAGGTCCATCTATGTTAAGCAAATGGCAAGAATTCCATCTTTCCCACGGCTGAGTAATACTCAAGTATTTTCTTGAATTATCCACTGATGGACACCTAGATTATTCCCATGTCTTGACTGTTGTAAATAATGTTTTAATGAACATAGGGGTGCAGATATCTCTTCAAAACTGTGATATCATTTCCTTTGGCTATATGCCCAGAGGTGGGATTGCTGAATCATGTAACATTTCTAGTTTCAATTTTTTGAGGATTATTCATGCTGTTTTCCATAGTGGCTATACAATTTACATTCTCATCAACAGTGCAAAAGGGCTCCCCTTTCTCCACATCCTTACCAACACCTGTTCTCTGTTGTCTTTCTGGTGATAGCCACTTTAACAGGGGCGAAGTGAAATCTCATTGTGGTTTTGATTTGCTTTTCCCTGATGATTAGCACATTGAGCACCTTTTCATGTATCTGTTGCCATTTGTATCTTTTTTGGGTAGAAAAATGGCCATTCAGTTCCTATGCCCATTTTTAATTGGATTTTTTTTTTTCCTATTGCGTAGTCAAAGTTCCTTATATATTTTGGATATTAATCCCTTATCAGATATATGATTTACAAATATTTTTCCCATCCTGTAGGTTGCCTTTTCACTTTGTTAATGGTTTCCTTTGCTGTGCAGACCTCTTTAGTTTGATGTCATCCCTCTTGTTTATTTTTGCTTTTATTGACCTTGCTTTTGATATGTACTAAACTTTTTGAGTCATACAGATATGGATTCAATCCTAATGCTCCTACCTCTTAAATATACAACCTTGGATGTGTTGTAAACCTTTCTCAGCCTCTATTTCTTCAACTTATAAAATTGGGTTGTTTTTTCTCACATAACAATTATGGGGCTTGGTGAAATTTTACATAAAAGCGCCTAATATGGAGCCTGTGCATAGTAGGTGCCCCATATTCCCCACTCTGAGTTGTAGCTAGAGAATCTTCCTTGAAAATGACAGCTTTGAGGTTTTATTTCTTCTGGTTCTATAAAACCTTATCCAGGACGTCTGCAGCCAAAAGTTTCTTATTTCTTCCTTTCATTACAAGGACCAGGATTTATTGGAGTGAAAAATTAAGTGATTTAGTTTTTGAAATAGCTTTGGAAATTTGCCCAATAATAATTTCCTTTGGGTGTGACCCTCAGACAAGTCAAATAAAATGATTACAAAGAATCCTCAAAGAAAGAATCTTTTGTTTTATACCAGGTTTTCATTCTGCACAATTTCCTATTCATCATCTCTCCCAAGTTTCAGTTAATGCAAATATTATCATCCCATAAACAGATGTCAAAACTGAAGCTCTTCATCCTTTAATCCAGTCAATATTCACTGGACAGGCATTGTACTGGATGCTGGGGATAAATGAAGAGAGTAATAAGATGTGGTCTCAGTCTTCCAAAGTCAGGGTGGAAGATAGACAAGCTAACGGTTAGTGTACCAGGAGGCAGGGGAAGAGGCAAGGGCACACTCTGCTGATGAGCAGAGAAACCAGGTCTGAAAGAGATGAGTTTTCTTCAGGACCAAAACCAAAGCTAAAGATGCAAAGGGATGGTTCTTTCTGATATTCAGTAATTGTTATGTCATGGAAGACAGATTAGATACCGTGTGTTCTGGTTAATCTAATATTCCACATATTTGTGAATGCTGCATCTAATGACAATAGATTAAAGTTTTTGAAAACAGAAACTAGGGACAAATGTAATATGATACTCTTGGCTCTGGCCTTCAGGGATGCTATTCCAAACATCAGCTGCATCATAATATAAATTTGAAAGTCAGTAAGGTGTGGTGATTGAAAGTGAAGGGTGTGAAGTTCATGCTGTCTGTGTTAACGTTCTAGCTCTCTCACAAACCAGGAAAAAAATTGCTTAAATACTCTATGCCTCAGTTTTCTCATTTTTAATGGAGACAGTGATGATGCCTACTTCATAGGATTCTTGTCAGGGAAAGAACATAGCCAACCCAGAGTGCCTGGCACATTGCAAGAACTCAATGTTTTACTGCTAGAAGATAGAACAGTTCAGGATGGAAAAGGGCTCTCTCTAGGGGCTAGAACAGAGTGGTCCTAGGTTGCTGATCATTATTCCTTAGAACTTTGCTTGGTTCTGCTTTTCAAAGGGTGAGAAAGACTCCCAAGCCTGAATTATCACACAGGCAAGAAAGAAGAAAAAAATCAAGATGGAAGGAATGAAGTAATTTCTTCCGTTCTTATCATCTTCCTTCCAAAGAATGTTCTGTGGCCCCAAGATTGAGCATTTAGCTTCTCTAGTGTTACAAGTGGGAGTTCCACAGCCAAGCACTGTGGCTCAGACATGGTTTCACAAGATTTTATTAAATTCTATCTCCTTAAGGATGGATAACCAAGTAGTCCACCAAAAAGTTTGGAAACCATCTTAATCTCTTACTCATTTTGATGAGGAACTTAATTTAAGAGTCAACTCATTCATATTAATAGCTCTCATATATTAATTAGTAGGACTGATTTGTAGGCAAATTTAATGACCCAAGATGAGAATGTTGAAATTCAGTTTTTTCAGCTAGATCTTGCCTAAATGACTCATGTACATCTTGGAAAAATCTCATTACTCCTTACTAATCATCCTTATCAATGTAAGTACTCATTTTAATGCTCTCTACATTATCCAACACTTCATAAAAAACAAGAGTGTGAAGTCTACTTATGGAACCCTTTCCCGCACACCATGATACTTATCTCTGAGTACCCAAGACCACATAAATCTGCTTGAGCCCTAATTATCAAGCTAACGGCAATTAGAAATACTTGAGAATTATTTTCAGGTTCAATTTTTATCTTTTAGAGGAAAAATGCATGTCACAATTATTTTTTAAATTGGCACACAAAATCCATCTGCAATTATTTTGTTAATCTAAAAAATGTTTTTGTTTGTATATATATAGCATTCTCTTTACTGGAAAAAACATATCATAGAACTTGGATTCTTAATCAAAATTATTTCCCTTGAAACACAAGTTAGAAGATCACTTTTCCTAGATATTCATGGTTTTATTGGGAGTATAAACTTGTATATTTTTACTTCCTGATAAAATATTTATGAAGGAAAGAGATTCCCTTATCTATCAAATTATATACTCTAATTCAGCAAAAGCTTTATCTTCTGGAACATAAGTTTAATTGGCAAATATGGGCCTGAGCAATTCTTGCAAGATTACTTCAGATTAAGATCTCTGAGGTTTTGCTTTTATGCCAATCTCTGCAAGAAAAAAAAAATTGTTCTAACTTCTTCCAAAGTGTTTTGACTTTTTGCAAGCTGTATAACAATGGTTTTATTCAAATTGATGCAAATTTGGAAAGCCCTTGACATTTTCCCTTAACCAGGCATTAAAAAAAAAAAAATCCAAGTAGCAGGTGTTGACTTTTATGCAACCAGCCATCAAATGAGCTTCTTATTTTTTCTTTCTTAAGTTTCCAGAAAACTCTGAACCTACGTTAGAGTTTGAAGAAATAGGCCATTGATCTAGCAGCACATAAAACCCACTTAGTTTTTGCCCTGCAGTAGAGCATTTGGCAGATGTTTCTGTGACGATTTGAGGAGCATCCTAAAACAGATTGTCAAGGACACTTCGGTACAAGGACAACCGTAAATCAAATCCTTCCCTAGCTTCCTCTCTCCTGCTCACTTTCATCTATTAACTGTGAAATAATGACAACTGAAACGTTTTTGCCAATACCATGAGTGCCATGAGGACTCACATTTACTGCAAAGCCCGTAAAACTCCAACCTTGTGTTTAATAAGGTGGGTGGAGAAGAAGAGGGAGAAGTCTCACCAATTTAAGAGTTTATGGAATTCATTACTGGAAAATTCCACTGTGTGAAGTTTATAGACTTGTGATTTGATGCCTGGTGCCTTTAAGTGCCAGGGTTTTTTTTTTTTTTTATTGTTTTTTTGTTTTTGTTTTGTTTCATTTTGCTTTGATTTGGTGGTTGTGCTGATTTTGTTTTTTCCTAAATATTTTAAATCAAAGACTTTACTTTCTTTCTTATCTCACGGTTGAAGGTCAAAATATGACTGCTTTCTCATTGTCCAATGCAATCGCCTTGAAAATTCCTAACTACTTTCTTTCATCCTAGTTTTTGAAGATTTGGAGAAGGCAAACACTCTGGCTTGAGGATAGGATACTTGCTTTGGATTGATATTTTGTGTCAGTTCATTTTTTTCAGGCTCAGAAAGCACTCTACCTTCTCTCCGGCATTGGAGTCCTTCTAAAACCCAACCTCTAAGGTACTGGCCATATTTTTATCTTTTTTTCTCTTTAAGTTCCCAATGTACTTGATTTATATAGCTCTTTAACACTTCCATCTCTTGGTGCCGCAATTGCCTGGGAGGCAGTATTGGGAAATGAGTGAGAGTTTGGAATATGGTATTGAGCAGACCCACTCTTACTTCCTGAGGATCACATCATCCCTATGAATTGGTGCTATTATTACCCCCACTTTACTAGTATGGAGGCATGAAGCCCAGAGAGAAATAACATCACCAGTTTCGTGGGGATGTTGCAAGCACTAATGAAAATTCATTAAAAAACACAACACACAGTACACTATGGCTAAATGGTTACTGTTAGCTGAGCTCTTATTTATCTTCATAGCTGACCAAAATCTCCTCCAGAATAAAGGCAGTGCTTAGTTCTACCTTTTTCAGGCCAGAAGAGTACCTTGTATATAATCCACACTCAACAAATAGTTATTGAGTGAGCAAGTGATTGATCTGAAATCTCACTGTCAATTGTTTCGCTTAATGACTACCTGGCTTGGAAACTTGTGTGTTCAATCTACACACACATCATCTCCCTCCTCTGGTGTTCTACACATCCTTCAAGAATTGTCGCCTGCAGATTGCCTCATTGACATTTAAGCCTATCGTGACTCTTCTTACCTCTCGCCTTCACAGGTCTTTTTCTCCTGCCTATGCTATGCCAGAGTCATTTCTTCATAAGGAAAATGTGTAACATTCCTCAACTCAGAAACCTTCAGCCAGCAGGTCCCTCTCATCATCAGGATGGAGTCCACTATCCTCCTTGTGAGATACAAGACTTCTTCCATCCTCTGGTCACCGTCTACCTCTGTAGTTGCCTCACTTGCTGTGACTCTGTTCATGTTCTTCCAACACTCTTCTATTAAAAAAAAAAAAACACACAAAACAAAACAAAACAAAACAAAACAAAAATCATTTTTCTCCCCCTGAGCACATTCCTAGCTAGCGCTTGTTGTTCCATCATCCACACTTTCAAAGACTATCTCTCTCAGATATTCCAGGCACATGTCTTCTAGGCTACCAGGCTATAAAACCCACTGCTTAAAAAGTGTCTTACCAAGAGCTATCTCTTTCAGTTTGGTGGCTTGTTAATCAGCACATTTTCATGAATTGGTCAATAATAACTTGAGTGTAAAAGATGATCAGAGATGATCACATTACCCTTTACAGTGGCCTAGAATTGCTGCAGACTGGTTTGCTGGATAAATGGGAGGAGACCTGCCACCATTTGGAAATCAGAGCAATGAATCAAAACACTGGTTGAGGACTCTGATGTGCCGAGCCTGATGTAGGTGTCAGGACCACAATGGGTATTTGATACTGTCACAGCCCTCCAGGAACTCACATTCTGGTAGGGGCAAGACACACATGTAAATGCCTTTCTACCTTGTGCCTCCTAAAATAAATGTTAATATTTAAAAATCTGCTCAACCTTCATCTTCATTGCCAAGTTTTGTGTGTTGTTTTCTTTTTGTTTTTGTTTTGACAGAACCCAGAGGGAATGACTCAGGCTCTTACTTTGTACTCTCCTTCTTAATCTCTTGTCCTGAATTGTTTATGTTTACATTTAAGATACTGTTCAGCTTAGGGTGCCACAAACAGAAAGAAGAGGATTATACAGCAGAGTGTAGATACAAGGAGCTGCTTTTTTGGGGGGAGATGCTGCTTGGCTTGGATATAAGAGAATAAAGGAAAGGATTTCAAGTAGAGAGAACACCATGAGCAGAGACAGCAAGTCTAATGGAGCACAGTGATAGGTCAGTGCCAAGTGTGAAGGACAGAGAGGCAGAGGGGAGGCTGGAGTGGGAGGCAGAGGGTGCAGGATGACCTGCTAGGAGACTGCAAGTGAACGCTGATGGAAGGAAGTTCAGTTGGAAAGTGAAAACATTAGATTTGTATTTTAGAAGTTGGGATTGGTGTTGGAAAAGACTGGAAGTGAGGAGGCAAAATTGGGGAGCCATTGCAATAATTCAAAAGTGAGATGATAAAGAGCTAGTTTAAAGCAATGGTTGTTACTTAAAACAAAACGAAATGCAGAATCTCTTACTAGTGACTCAAAGAAGTGAAACGTCTTGCCCATTTGTACTTCTTTCATAATTGTTCAATATCTTCTTCTACATAGGCTCCTTCCTACCATTCTAACCTCCCCCACCTTAGCCCCTCAACTCATCACCATATGGCAAATGCAGCAGGAGAGTATTTTTACATACAGGTAAGAATTTAAGTGATCTGGGAATGAGAGTCTTAAGAACCCTCAGGAAAATTACTAAGGAGACATAAAGGATTTGAATAAATGCATATTTTAAATGTCAAAGATGCTGTGTGCAAAATTAAAACGAAACAACCTCATAAAGTATGTGCCATAAAAGTGCAAAAAGAAAATATCATTAGTGTCCAAACAGCCCATAAAAATCAATTAGAAAAGCACTTAACCTCAAGAAAATCAGTGTCCAAAGAACTTGAAGGGAACACTACGGAAGAAAAAAATAGCTAATAAATAGAAGGATCGTATTAAACTTTACCAGTGTAATACAAATGAAAACTGAAGAAATATGAAAAAGAGGTTTCTATGTCAAATTGTCATAGCTATTTTTTTGTTTGTTTTGTAGCTTTTTTTTTTTGAGATTTTTTATTTATTGGACAGAGAGAGACACAGCAAGAGAGGAAACACAAGCAGGGGCAGGGGGAGAGGGAGAGCAGGCTTCCCGCAGAGCAGGGAGCCCGATTCAGGGCTTGATCCCAGGAACCCGGGATCATGACCCCAGCCGAAGGCAGACGCTTAACGACTGAGCCACCCAGGCGCCCCTTTGTAGCTGTTTTAAAAGCCTATTGTCCTCTACTAATGTTGATGGAGAAGGGGACAAAGAACATGCCCAGAATGAGCTCCAGGATAAAGGAGGGATACTTGTACAATACTTCTGGGAAGTAATTTGTTTCCTAGGTGTATAAATAGATAAATATGTATTTTATATATTTATAAATATATATAGAGAGAGGAACGTATGTACATATATGTGTATACACAACACACATATATGGAGAGGGGAAAAGTTTTAAAATATTTAAAATATTTGTACCTTTTGAGCTATTAATCTCATTGCTAGGAATCTATCCTAAAGAAATACTAAAGATACAATGAACATTTATTTACAGCAATGTACATTCCAACACTATTTACAGTAGTCCAAATCTGAAGTGGTCAAAATATCTAACAATGCATTGTTGTGTAAATGAGTAATGGCTTAATAACACGATAACCATTGTGCAGTTTTAAAAACTTTAGTTTTCAATTAATTTTATCAAGAAAATTGTTCTGCTGTGGTAGCAAAGGGGAGAAAAGATATAAAAGGATGTGTCTATTACCAATTTTATTTATGCATACCTGTGTATATGTGTTTAAAAATGTGTATAAATGATAGTAGATATTTGTGGATATGTGAACCCCAAGATCACATCCATATTAATATGTGATGCTACTGAAGAATGACTTAGAATCATCTGTTTTTCAGAGTTTATTAAACCTAGCTAACATTCCTGATCACAAAGTTTTGCTTTTGTTAACTTATTGGGCAAGGCAGCAACTTTTGAAAAGTAATGACTTTATTTCTTTGGAAAAAAAAAGTCATCACCAGGGAAGTGCAAAAAAACCAATAAAAGTTAACAGGTGGCTAAGTTTCTTAGGAGAAGAATTCTGTGACATATGTGACTTTTGGCAGAAATGTGATTGTGGAAAACCTCAGGAACTTTAATTACCAATTTGGTGTCTACTGATTATCTGTCTGAAATAAACTGGAGTAAGAGCACCAAAAATGCTAACAGTGGTGATATATGGGTTGGGAGATAAAAAGAAAATCTCTTTTTACTTATCTGATTCTGAATTTTCTCTGAGCATGCACTGCCTTGAAAACAGGAAAAGCATATAGTGGTAAAGTCATAGAAATTAAAGTCACACTCTACTGACCCGTTCACACCTCCAGAGCTTCTTGAAGGAGACAAGGGAAAAGCAGGGATATGCAATTAGGTTCACACCATGGTTCATTTTATTGTCTAGGCTGCACCATTAGAAAGCTTGGAAAAGATTTCATTTTCAATCAAAGAGAACTCAGCAAGTCATTTTCCCTCCCATTAAAAACTTTCTGCTCCTGCTACCACTTCCCCAGTGTCTCTCCAATCCCATACAACTTCCAATCCAACCCGTCAGTAGTGACTCCAGCCCCCCAAGAATCTACTTCCGGAAACTGCTCATCTTCTCCAGCCCTCCCCAGCGAGTCTGTCTCACTGCATGGCTCTTTAATTGAACCAGTTCCCAGGGCTTGGTATCTCTGTTTGCAGACCCTGATTATGCAGCACTTCATGAATAACCCGAGTCAGGATGTTCTCCCTGCAGTCTTCCAGCCAGGTCTGTGATATTAGTTGATCCTTTTGCACAGCACGTCTGCACAAGTTTGGAATTGGCAAGAAATAATCCACCAGCCAGGGTGAACTGAGGACATCCCTGACACCAGGATGGCTGTAGAGAACAGAAAACCACCCTCCCCATACAGATCAGAGAATACATCCCCTGGAAAAGAAAAATGATTTGGGGGAAATCATCCATGGATTTGTAATGATTCTACTATGTGCCAGATACTAATTGCTATGACATCACTAAATAGAAAGGATTATGGCTAATTATCACAACAACAGAGTGGAATAGATACAATTAGGACCCTGCGTTATTGGTTAGAAAATTGAGGTGCAAAGAGTTTAAATAGCTTTGCCAAAGTCATAGAACCAGGAATTACAGCCAGGTCTCCTGACGGCATATGCATGTTTTGTTCCAGATAGTAAATTTCTATAGGCAGAAAGCAAGGCCCTGAGTTAATGGAACACAGAGTTGAACCTGATGAAAAGGAACCAAAGGCTCTGGAGGAAGAACAGCCAGTGGTCCTATGTTCCAGATGCCAAACAGATGTGGGGAAAGAGAAAAGGCCAAGAAAGTATGTTGGGACTAGTGGGTAAATGGACCTCTGGGCTAGAAATCACAGGACTGCTCCTTGTTTGTTCCAAAGCATCCAAGTGAGCTTGGGTGAGCCCCTTTTCCTGGGTCCCAGTATTTGTCGCAGTGTCCAGCTCAAACCTTACAGATGTGCTCCTATTCTATTCTGACTTTTGCAGAATTTTAGCTCTCCCTGTCTAGAAAACCTGTAGGCTGTTGTACATGTCAAATATATCCAAATTCTGACTCCTTTTCACTTTATCATTGTTTCCACCCTGATCCAAATCACGATCATTTACCTGGATTGTGATGATAGCTCCTCAATGGCATCTCACTATTTGCTCTTACTTGCCTAGAGTCCATTCTGACTAGAAACTAGGGTGATCTTTAGAAAAATCCAACTCAGATTATATAATTCCTTTGCAATGGCTTTCCATTTCTATCAAAGTAAAAGGCAAAGTTACTTAATGGCTTAGAAGGCCATATATCAGGGATTGACATTCTTTCTGTAAGGGCTATAATGTGGGCCATGTGGTCTCTATCCCAACTACTCAACTCTCCCATCGTAGTATGAATGCACCATAGACAATATGCAAACAAATAGATGTGGCTGTGTTCTAATATAATTTTACTTACAAAAGCAGGAGGTGGGCCTGATTGGGCCCATGGGCCATAGTTTGTTAATCTCTATCCTATAAGATCTAGCACGTGTTTCTTCATTCCTGTTCCTGACTTCATTTCTTATGACTCTTTCTCTTGCTTACTACACTCCAACCACACAAGCCATTTTGTTGTCCCTCAAACATGCCATGCAATCTCCTGCTTCCCTGACCCCCAGACTTCTGTCTTCATAGAATACTCCAGATACCCAAGTATCTCCATGACTCACTCTCTCACTTCCTCCAATTTTGGACAAATCTTGCCATCTCAGTGAGCCTAATCTAGACTTCTTCTGTCCCATTACCATGCCCCTTACCTTGCTTTAGTTTTCCCTTTCTCTGTAATATTTATCACTTTTAAGCAAACTATAATTTGCTTATTTATCACATATATTTTTCACTCTTTATCCTCCACCCCCCCCAAATGGAATGGGGGGAATCTCCATAGGAACAGTGGGTTGATATGTTTTCTTTTTTTTTTTTTTTAGTCATCAGTTTATTGGCATAATGCTTTTGAAGGCAATATAACTCTAATATGAAAACCTTACAAACATATTACAAAAATGAAAAGCACAGATTAATAGCAATCATGAACAAAGATGGATACCTAGCAAAATACTAGCAAATCTAATTTCAACATAGAAAGAATAATATATAATAAGCAAGCAGTTTTATTCAAAGAATGTGAAGTTTATGTAACATTTGAAAATCAAATATGGAATTCATAATATTGACAACATAAAGGAGAAATACTATATAACGATTGTTATAAATTCAGAAAAAAAATATTTAATAAATTCAACACCTATCCATTGAAAAACAACCAACAAAAAAACTCTGAGCCACTAGGAGTAGTAGGGAACTTTCTAAAACTGATAAAAAACATATGCAGAAAAACATTTAGTCAACATCATTCTTACTGGGAAAGTCTAAATTATTTTCCTATGCTTTTTTTATTTTATTTTATTTTATTAAGTTATGTTAATCACCATACATTACATCATTAGTTTTTGATGCAGTGTTCCATGATTCATTGTTTGCGTGTAACACCCGGTGCTCCATGCAGTAGGTGCCCTCTTTAATACCCATCACCAGGCTAACCCATTCCCCCACCCCCCTCCCCTCTAGAACCCTCAGTTTGTTTCTCAGAGTCCATAGTCTCTCATGGTTCATCTCCCCCTCTGATTCCCCTGATTGATTTTACCATGCCCCTTAGCTTGCTCTAGTTTTCCTTTTCTCTGCAATATTTATCACTTTTAAGCAAACTATAATTTGCTTATTTATCACATGTATTTTTCACTCTTCAGCCTCCACCCCGCCCCAAATGGAATGGGGGAATCTCCATAGGAGCATGGGTTGATATGTTTTATTCACTCACATAACCCAAGTACCTAGAAGGGCATCTGGCACATAATAGATGCTCAGTACACATTATTGGAATCAAAAGCTGAAGATAAATCTTTTTTTTTTTTTAAGATTTTTTATTTATTTATTTAACAGAGAGAGAGAACACAAGTAGGCAGAGTGGCAGACAGAGGGAGAGGAAGAAGCAGGCTCTCCACGGAGCAGGGATCCCGATGCGGGGCTCGATCCCAGGACCCTGGGATCATGACCTGAGCCAGAGGCAGCTGCTTAACTGACTGAGCTACTCAGGTGCCCCAAAAGCTGAAGACAAATCTAAAGCTGGAAAAGTTATAGAAAGGTGTAGAATCACCTTGCTAAGATCAACTAACTTCCCCCTCAGCTCATCTGAAAGGAATAGTAGGATTGCAAGGAGATTGCATTAGAGCCATGAGTTGTCCTTTGAGAACAATGTGGCATTTTCCTTCCTCTCACTGTTTATCTGATGAAAACTAAGAGGATTTTTTGAAGAAACTACTAGTAGAAATTGGGAAATGTGCTTCAGTTATTGCAAAAATGGCCTGATTTATCTCTGCTGCACCCTTTAAAAGTGACTCAGCAGCTCCCAACAAGAAGTGAAAGCTATCCCCTGACCTTTGAATCACGAGTGGCTTTGTGATTAGTTTTGGCCAATATAATCTGAGGGAATGACATTGCACCAGGTCTCAAAAGGCTTTACACTCTTCCAAGTTGCCACCTGATGCTTTCCCAGACATCATATGAATTACCTTAAGCTAGTCCATTGGAGAATGAGACATACAGAGCAGACTGGGTCAACCCAGTTGTCTCAGTGAGATATGGGATATCCCAAATAAACAGCAAAACCTTTAGCTTGTCCATAGGTGACCAGAGATGAATAAGGGAGCTCTGACAATACCAGAGGAACCGCCTAGTTGAGTCTACTCAAAATTGCTACCTGAAGAACTGTGAGTTAAATAAATATTTAATTAAGTCACCAAATGTCAGGGTTTTTTGTTACATTGCAGTAGTCAACTGACAACACATGTATCTGTAAGAAAGAGATATTGGCATCTTATTCTTTGGTTGGTTGAACACAAGCAGAGCTAAAGAAACCCATCAACCAAGTAAGGCTTTGCCAGTGGAAAAGAATATGTGAGTAAGTTCTTGTGGACATCTGACACATTATCTAGTAGTTTGGGGGTCCAGTGTAGAATCTGGATGAGAAAACTGTATTCTGTGGACAATAAAAGCACTAACCTAGGAGGAGCAGGAAGAAATTAAGATTCTGACTTGAGGATTACTTAGATTATCTAGAGGTAATCAGTAGATGACACAAACAGCCTAGCTGTAGTCATCAGTGATGAAGGAAGATCCTGGAGGAGAAAAGGTAAATGAGAGGGAGAGCCAATATAGAGGGGTCAGTGATGCATAGGAGAGGGACATCCATGCTTGAGCCTGAGGAAAGGGAGTAAAGATGTATAGAAAGGCAAGTAATTGTGTACCTGAGTATGTAAATGAGGATGAGAATGAGGTCATTTATAGCTTTATAACCTCAATGAACTAAGGGGAGGACCATTTTACATGGGGGTAATAGTTATTAATTGAGTCAAGATTCTAGAAAATGATGATGATTTGGAAGCTCTGGGAGTGGAACTTGGTGAGACAGAAGCTGGCTGGGTTGGAGTATGATGACCATTGTCAAGTTCTCCATCATGTGCTCTGGTGTTCTTAGTGTTTCTTTTAATCTCTGAATTTTAAGAAGAAACAACATGGGAAAAAAATACAGACCTGGGATACTGCTGGGTAGGTGTGGCAGAAGATAGGATGTCATGGAATTGAGATTTTTTTTTTTTTTTTTTAAAGACTGATTTAGATGTCCAAAAACAAGTCCAACTTGGTCAGGAAACTCTAAGCTCAGAAGAACTTTACAGACTGAACAAAGTAGAGGTATGGAAAGGCTAAAAGACTATTTGAGTCAAAGAACAGAAGTGGTGGGTATAAGAAAGTGAGGAAGTTGTAAGGCATGAAGACTGAATGAAGTTTTGAAGTTCAAGATTTCAGAAGTGGACTGATTCTGGGACATAGCTTGAGGTATAATCATAGGAGTGGGTCTTTGAAACGAAGGTGAAACTAAAGTTCATTTGTATTGAGAAGGTCAAGATACTCAAATTCTAGAGTGTTTGGAAGGAAATCTTATAGAATGATAGGCAAATAAGGCAAAGGAAAGGTGCTTACTATGTGCTATTCCTGTGATTCTGACTAAGCTCTCAACTCTTGGATTGCAGGTGATATAACCTAGTAGTATGGGGCACACAAAATTTTTCCTATAAATGCATGCTAAATGGCTGCAGGGGACTTTTTTCTCTTCCCAGCTTCTCAGTAGCAGTAGAGCTTAATGAACTAGGTATTTGATAAATGCTGAGGGGGGAGAGGGAAGAGTTGTGAGTCTGGGTGCCTAAACAAACCTCAGGATAACAAACAGGACACATATCGCTGGAAAGAAGTTTGCTCATTGCTGGAGAAGCACTTAAGGAAGTTCTTCCCTGACCCTCTCAGCTCCTGGCTGTCCATGTTCTTTTTCTACTGCCCCAGACATAAGGTCCCAGAGAGAGGTGTGTAATGGGGACAAATGAACTTCCCACAGAGTGCTTTGTATAGATTTGAGGCAGAACCATAGTCCATCTCATCCTACATTGGAAGTATTTTTAAATACCCAAGCATAAATTACCTAATCTACCCTCATTTTGAAGATGAGAAAATTGAAATCCCAAGCTTTATAATCAGATATGATATGAGTCCCAGCTCCCATACACAGTGTCTATGACCATGGTCCTGTCAGTCTTTTCCTAACATCAGTTTCCTCTTCTGAAAACTGGAAATATTGCTGTCAGGCTCATGGCTGTATTGAAGATTAAGCAAGATAAAGCACAGCCCACAACATAGGGTAACTGTTATCAGCAATGCATTAATATCAATATGCCATTAATGTTATTATTATTATCTAAGACTTTACAGACAGCTAATTGCACATCAAGGAAAGGGATGAGAGAACTAGACCTTTTACATTAGAATGGCCACCCCTCCAATCCCTGAGAAGTTGGGGAATATGATCCCTTGATTTCCAATGACTGAACAATGTCACACACTCTGTCCATGTGAGGTCATAGGAGCAAAACAAGTTCAATTCGATGTCAAAGGTTAAACTCATTCCACCACATAATTGAACCCCGCCCCAAAAAAATCACTTGCTAAAGGAATTTGTTAATATGTTCTACGTTTCTGATTCTATATGACCAGCAGGCATATGCAGTAGAGTTTCATCTTCCTCGATCTGTGTTTAAGGGACCAGTCATTTAGATATTTGGTGCCTCATTTGAGGAGACCTGTTCTGAAGTCACGAGGTGGTGGAATAGCCACCAGCACCAATCTTGGATAGATGGGGTTCTATTAACATCTTGATATATACATAATTATTATAGTAAAACTCCATTATATTCTTGTTCCCTTGCCAAAGCAACTGTACTGTTTTCTGTGCTTTCCTTTTTAGGGCAGATATCACAATTTTTAAGAAGTCTTTTAATGATACCAATTGAGTTTTCTATTTTCATAAACTAGGTAGCATCAGAAGTACCTTAGATCACAGCATAATCAGTGCCTGGGGATTTATTTTTCTTTTTCCATTTTATACTGAAGAAACTGAGAAAAAGCAGAGGGAAAGAGGAGGGACCCTCTGTCAGAATTAGAAATCTGTCAACTCGTCTCAAATAAGGCTGTCACTTTGGTTTTAGGAAAAGGAGTTATTACTTGGCTATAAGGGTTGATCTCAGTGGAGGTAAAATAGATTATAAGTTGACAAATAGGATCTTACAGAATAAACATGAGCCTGTTGTAGCCTGTGTACCTAATAGCTTAACATCAAAAGCTCTAGTTAATGGAGAATAATTTTACATCTCCTCAAGAGGGCTATGTGCCCTTGGTCAGTCTCTTAAAGTTTCTGACTCTTAATTGCTGTATTTATAAAATGGGACTTATAATACCTCTTTGGAAAGGTCATAGAGCCATTAAAAGAGAACCTATATAAAAGTGTCTAGCAGCGTGCCTAAAATGATAGGCATTTTTAGAAATGTTAGTTCCTTAGCAAGAAGTGCAGAGAAACACACCCAACAGGCTTCCTCCTTTTACAGAGAGAGATTCAGGGCCTGGAAGAACCAAGCACCTTTTTACAGTCTTCATGACAATGCAGTATACTACCAAGCTTCACCAGCCAAAAAGTGAGAGTAATTACCTTTGCGCTGAGATACTCCTGGGATTAATACATGGAAATCAGTATCAGATGTGAATGTGCACTGAAGATTTGAGGCAGTATGTGCTAAATGTAATTCACTCATATTATTATTCATTCATTATTCTTCTAATAAGCATTTTTGAGATCCTGTTATGAGCCACGTGCCAGGATAAATGTTGGGTGAGTAAAACGGTTCTTGCACTCATGGAATCAGGGTGTAAAACATGAAATATTTTCACAAACAAGCATAAAATTTCACCTGGGCAAAACACTGCTATGGGCATGAAGAAGTTGGCCTCATTGAGGGGCCAGGAAAGGCTTCCTAGGAGAATGATATCTGAGCTCAAATCTAAAGGAAAATTCGATTTATGTCAGAGGAAAAAAGATAGAACAATGAGCACAAATGTTCTATATCAGGGAGCAGCAAGGCAGGCAGCAAAGACAGAAAGAAGGCCAGTGTTCTTGGTGTTTACAGATCAAGAAGAGCTTGAGGAGGTAGATGAGCTTGAGGAGGTAGGCATGTCCTTAGAAGTCACAGGAAGGAGTGCTGCCTTTATCTTCTGACTTAGGAGATTGATATCTGAAAGTCTCTACCTGCCTTTATCTTCTGACTTAGGAGATAGATGTCTGGAAGTCTCTACCTAGCCAGAGAATGTGAGCAGATCTAAGTTTTTAAATGGTCACATAGTTGCAGCTGGATTTCTAGGGATGGATGGATGGTGGTAAGCAAGTTAGGAGGCTGTTGGTAATAACATCTATTAAACTTGGGCTAGTGGGGTGCTTTGTGCAGTACTGAGGAGGAAAATTTGACAGTATCTGGTGATGGATTATCTATGAGACTTAGAGACAGAAGGTGGTGTCAGGAGAACTCCTAGATTTCTGGCTTTCCTAATTCAATAGATGGTTTAGTTTTATAAGGAAATAAAGAACCATAAAAAAGGTCCACTTTTGTTGGGAAATAATGAAGCAGTTCATTTTGGACCATACGATTGAGGCACATTTAACAAATGCAAAAAGTAAACATTTAGATATGAGGGTCATGATTTGAGAAGGGGGCTCTGCACTTTGAAATACACATTAGTGAATTGCTTGAGTATAGCTACAAGTGGGGGGATGGGCAGGATCTAAGTCTGCTAAGAGACAGTGAACAAATAGTGTTTCCAAAACAATATTGAGAAACAACTAGTGAAATAGAGGAAAGGAAACAAAGCAAGAAGCCAGAGAAGAAATAGAAAAGGCTGTATGTAATCCCTAAGAACACCACAGAGGATAAAAGCTGAGATTTTATATAAAAGGCACAGTCCACAAGGTCAAATGATGCTGTGAGGTTAGGTGAGAATAAGACTCTAAAGTAGCACCATTTTATGTCTTGAAAGCAACTAATAGACTATATTTGGAGAGACAAGGACTGAAACCAGTAGAGATTTTATTAGATCACCTTCTATATTAAACTCCACTTCTATCACATACACACATGAAATGACCATCCATTCATCAAACCATGTGGATAGTCTCTGGCAATAGGGTCTGAAAATCAATATTTCAGATAAGGATCGATCACAATTCTCCCTGGGACAATACAGGTATATTCCACTTTTAAAGTCAGCATTAGGCCACTTCATTTTTACGAAAGACCTACATTAGTACCTGCTTTTGCTAAGCAAAAGAAACTCAGAGGACTTTCTTTCTTATGAAAAAAGGCAAGAAGCAAAAATAGTGTTTGGTGTTTGTTGTAGACTGAAATGAGCCCATAGAGATGCAGCGTGTACCCTGCAGGACAGAGAGAATGCCCCCCACCTCAGCTCCTTCCCCTGGAACACAGTCAGCATCTCAGCATCAAGCTGCTAGAGCTCTGAGGCTGTCTGTGAGTATCTGAGCTTTCTCTCCATTTGTTGTGTGCATCCATCAGCAAGATATGCCATTAGGTATCAGAAAAGCCTATAAGAGGTGATTTTGGGGTGTCTGGGAACACTCAAAAAATGTTTTAAAATAAATTAGTGGTAATTGTTTCTTTGCTTGATGCCATTTTACCTTATGAAAGTTTTCACAAGGATGCTCTGTTTTTTAGACAGAAAGGGGAACCTGTACTATATTTCTTTTATAGTAAAATAATCATTGGGCCAAAAAAATGTGTTGAACAACTAAATGAATCACTGAAGGAAAAGGGAAGAGGGCATATGTAGATCAGTGCTCATGGTCAGGAATGACATGATAATTCCATGCCAGAGAAGACCAAAGCCTTGCTGGCCACCAGCTGTCTCCTCAGTCGCCAGCCAAGCTCAGCTCCCACCTTGCCAGTAGACAGAAATGCAATGAGACAGTTTTACTCATTTTCCCCCCACCAAAGTGGCCTGGCAAACACTGTTGCTTTTCTTCTATTTGTTTACCTTCCTGTTCTCTTCTCAACTCTTAAATCCTATTTGTTTGCTTTTTTTCCCTACTGCTTACTAATAATCTCTCATTTCTTTGGCTCAACTCATAAAACTCATTTAACCCTCATATGAGACATTTTCATTAGCAAAACTTCCTCAACACCAGCCCTCCTGGACTAAGCAGCTGATCTGAATCTGAATTCATATCTCCCAAATATCACTAATTATAATGGAAATCTAGTCCCCAGGGTGGCTCCACATGAAATTTGCACATAATTAAAGTCTGTACTCCTCTGACTTTGAAGCTTACAGTGTTATTACTGTGCACACATCTTCAGAAGCTGTGGTTAAAAGAGGTGAAGGGGGGAGACTTTGTGGTTTTTCAGGTACTTTCTCTGTTTTGAGTATCGGAGAAAGCTGGACCCTGAAAGAAAACTGTAAGAGGAACAGATAATAAAACACAGTGGAAAGAGATTTGTATGAGATAAAAGGTGATGGCAAAACACAGTGCAAAATTAAATCCTATCTTGGATATAATAATTAACAGAACTGGCATTGCATTAATGTCAAATTATTGTAGAGCAGTAAAAACTGAAAATGATCTCCCAGAATAAAACAAAAGAACAAAAGGATGAAAATCATGGCAAGGAAAATTAGAAGTTTGGAGAAGAGAGAATAGAAACCTGAGCAAAAAGAATATTAGTGGAACATTAGAAGCTGTCTTAAGATCAGAAAGAAATTAAAGTTCCCTAGGAGAAATAATACCTGAGAACAGAAAGCTAATAGCTCATTACATTCTAAGGAAGCACAATGAAGAGACCACTTTCTGATCAGATTAAAAAATAATTTAAAAAATCAAGAAAAACTCCATAACCCTCCAGGGTAGATAAATGTAGGTTACTTCCAGAGAAATTAAATTGATGTCTCAGACTTATCATCTCAACAGTAGAGAAGAGAAAACAGCAGACCAACTGCTGGTGAATTTTTAGGGAAAATGGCCATGACCCAAGAGTCCTTCATCTTAACAAGTAGTCTTTTATGAAGGAAGCACAGAAAATCAATCTCCTATAAGAAGATGACTCTGACCCATTCTTGAAAAAAAAGAAAAATTATTTAAGTAGTACTCTCAAGAACAAGTACAGGAAACAAAATTACGAAATCATTGTTGTATAAAATGATTGATATTCACTTTTATTATTTTAAAAGTTATTTGAAAATCAGATATTTGCACATATATTTTCTGCCCAAAATGAAGCTTTTGTAATAGGATGAAAAATGGAAAGAATCTATCATATTAGGAAAAATCATGAGTGGAATTGAAAGGTTATTAAATACCATGTTTTGAAAAATCCTAATGACATGGGAAAATACATATGATGATATGTTAAGAAAATATGAATACGCAGGACCTAAACATATATAAGCAGTGTGATTTTGACTATAGAAACAAGTTAAGGCAGATAAGACAGACATGTACGTCTCTGATGCAGAAGCAAGAAGGTAAGGACAAGTTCCACTTGCGACACCAATGGCATGCTGTTGCTGGGAATGCAAAAAGCTGCAGCCATTATAGAAAACAGCAGGGAATTTCCTCAAAAATGAAAAACAGACCTACCATATAATCCAACACTCTCATTTCTAGATCTGTACCCTACAGAATGGACTCGGGATCTCTCAATACCTTCTCCTTTGGGTGTTCAGCCTACTTTTTAAATTAATAGAGGAATAAAGGAATTCCAGAATGAGAAATCACTGAAAACAGAGGAGAGGAAATTATTCAAGGAATAACAGAAGATAGTTCACAAGAGCTGAATGACATGGCATTTCACATTAAAAGAGGCCACGAATCCCTAAGTGTAATGAAGGAAAACAGCAAATGACTCTCATTTGGAGCAGTACTATGAAATGTAAAAACATGAGGATACTAAGATGATGGAAGTTACCTAAAGAGAAACATGGCTGACATCAGCTTTTGTCGAGTAAGAGTGAATGCTTAAATGCCACAAAAAAAGCAATACTTCCCAAATTCTCTTGCGTTCTCTTGTGAAGTCTATCATATTTCAATGTATCTAATACACCATTAACTTCATTCAGGAAGCTGTGTTATTTTATATACCTATAAAAATGCAAAATAAAAACATTGGTAAAACTGTAAAATGCCATTGTATTATAAGATGGATCTTGATTTTGGATATTAAAATATGAAAAGAATCAATTTAGAATCAGTACAATTCGATGGTTAGGAGTTACCTCTGACTTGTAGGGAACAAAAGTGCCCCAGAGCAAACCTAGAGCAGATTACTTAGCCCAGACCCGGCAAGGGCGGGGCAATTCCGCCTCCAGCAAAGACATTTGGGAACCATGGCAACAGGCCTGTCCTCCAGAAGATCAGCAAGAACAGCCAGCCAAGACCAAGTTTACTGATCAATGAGAATGGCAGAACTCCAGCGCTAGGGGACTACTGCACATAGAATTCATGGCTTTTTTACCATGATTCTTTAGTCTTTCAAAGTTAATTTTTTTAACTGTCTTTTTTTTTTATTTATCTTTTTCCCTTTTTCCAACCAACACCTTATGAATCCCTTTTTAAAAAGTCTTTTTTATTTTTCATTTTTAGACTCATATTCTATCCCTTCATAGTAGTTACCCATATATATATATAAGTTGTTCTCTCCTGAAAATTTTGAGATACAGTTTCTTCTAACAGATCAAAATATACCCTAAATCTCTAGTGTATGGCTTTGTTCTAGTCTCCTGCCTGATCACATTCTCCCCCCCTTTTTTTTTTAAATCCTCTTCTTTCTTTTTTCAACCAACTTCTTATCTTATCAATTCCTTTTATAAAATCTTTTATAATTTTCATCTTTACAGTCATATTCCATCCCTTCATTGTATTAACCCTTATTTTTGTACATATATATGTTTTTATTTCTTTAAAATTTTGGGAGGCACTTTCTTCTAACAGACCAAAATACACCCAAAATCTCGTGTGTGGCACTGATATATGCACCAGCCTGATAATATTTGATCATATTCTGTTTTGTTTTGTTGTTTGTTTTTATCTTTTCTTTTTTTTCTCTCTCTTTCTCTTTTTTCTTTTTTTTCCTTTTCTTTTCCCCCAGTTTCAGGTCTTTTTTGATTTGTTTAGTGTATATTTTCGGGCACATTTTTACCCTGTTAGCATTTTCTTCTCTCATTCGTCTATTCTCCTCTGGACAAAATGACAAGATGGAAAAAATCACCTCAACAAAAAGAACAATAGGCAGTACTGACTGCCAGGGACCTAATCAATATGGACATTAGTAAGATGTCAGAACTAGAGTTCAGAATGACGATTTTAAAGATACTAGCTGGGCTTGAAAAAAGTATGGAAGTTATTAGAAAAACCCTTTCTGGAGAAATAAAAGAACTAAAATCTGACCAAGTTGAAATCAAAAAAGGCTATTAATGAGGTGCAATCAAAAAAGGAAGCTCTAACTGCTAGGATAAAGGAGACAGAAGAGAGAATTAGTGATACAGAAGACCAAATGATGGAAAATAAAGAAGCTGAGAAAAAGAGAGATAAACAACTACTGGATCACGAGGGCAGAATTCTAGAGATAAGTGATACCATAAGACAAAACAACATTAGAATAATTGGGATCCCAGAAGAAGAAGAAAGAGAGAGGGGGGCAGAAGGTATATTGGAGCAAATTATAGCAGAGAACTTCCCTAATTTGGGGAAGGAAACAGGCATCAAGATCCAGGAGGCACAGAGAACCCCCCTCAAAATCAATAAAAATATGTCAACACCCCAACATCTAATACTAAAACTTACGAGTCTCAGAGACAAAGAGAAAATCCTGAAAGCAGCTCAGGAGAAGAGATATGTAACCTACAATGGTAGAAACATTAGAATGGCAACAGACCTATCCACAGAGACCTGGCAGGCCAGAAAGGACTGGCATGACATATTCAGAGCACTAAAGGAGAAAAATATGCAGGCAAGAATACTATATCCAGCCAGGCTGTCATTGAAAATAGAAGGAGAGATAAAAAGCTTGAGGACAAACAAAAACTAAAGGAATTTGCAAGCACGAAACCAGCCCTACAAGAAATATTGAAAGGGGTCCTCTAAGCAAAGAGAGCCTAAAAGCAAATTCAACCAGAAAGGAACACAGGCAATATACAGTAACAGTCACCTTATAGGCAATACAATGGCACTAAATGCATATCTTTCCATAGTGACCCTGAATGTAAATGGGCTAAATGCCCCAATCAAAAGACACGGGCTATCAGATTGGATAAAAAAAAAAAGACCCATTCATATGCTGTCTGCAAGAGACTCATTTTAAACCCAAAGACACCCCCAGATTGAAAGTGAAAGGGTGGAAATCCATTCACCATGCTAATGGACATCGAAAGACAGCTGGGGTGGCAATCCTTATATCAGACAAATTAGATTTTAAACCAAAAACTGTAATAAGAGATGAGGAAGGACATTATATCATGCTTAAAGAGTCTATCCAACAAGAAGATCTAACAATTGTAAATATCTAGGCCCTAACATGGGAGCAACCAATTATATAAGGCAATTAATAACAAAAGCAAAGAAACACATTGACAACAATACAACAATAGTGGGGGACTTTAACACCCCCCCTCACTGAAATGGACATATCATCTAAGCAAAAGATCAATAAGGAAATAAAGACTTTAAATGATACACTGGACCAAATGGACTTCACAGATATATTCAGAACATTCCATCCCAAAGCAACAGAATACGCATTCTCCTTTAGTGCCCATGGAACATTCTCCAGAAGAGATCACATCCTAGGTCACAAATCAGGTCTCAAATGGTACCAAAAGATTGGGATCATTCCCTGAATATTTTCAGACCACAATTTCAGACCTTTGAAACTAGAACTCAATCACAAGAAGAAAGTCGGAAAGAACTCAAATACATGGAGGCTAAAGAGCATCCTACTAATGAATGAATGGGTCAACCAGGAAATTTAAGAAGAATTTAAAAAATCATGGAAACAAATGAAAATGAAAACACGACTGTTCAAAATCTTTGGGATACAGCAAAGGCAGTCCTAAGAGGAAAGTATATAGCAATACAAGCCTTTCTCAAGCAACAAGAAAGGTCTCAAATACAAAACCTAACCTTACACCTAAAGAAGCTAAAGAAAGAACAGAATCAATGAAATAGAAACCAAAAGAACAGTAGAACAGATCAACAAAACTAGGAGCTGGTTCTTTGAAAGAATTAACAAGATTGATAAACCCCTGGCCAGACTTATCAAAAAGAAAAATGACCCAAATCAACAAAATCATGAATGAAAGAGGAGAGATCACAACCAACACCAAAGAAATACAATTATAAGAACATATTATGAGCAACCCTATGCCAGCAAGTTAGATAACCTGGAAGAAATGGATGCATTCCTAGAGATGTATAAACTACCAAAACTGAACCAGGAAGAAATAGAAAACCTGAACAGACCTATAACCACTAAGGAAATGGAAGCAGTCATCAAAAATCTCCCAACAATAAGAGCCCAGGGCCAGATGGCTTCCCAGGGGAATTCTACCAAACATTTCAAGAAGAATTAATACCTATTCTTCTGAAATTGTTCCAAAAAATAGAAATGGAAGGAAAACTTTCAAACTCGTTTTATGAGGCCAACATTACCTTGATCCCCAAACCAGACAAAGACCCCATCCAAAAGGAGAATTACAGGCAATATCCTTGATGAACATGGATGCAAAAATTCTCACCAAAATACTAGCCAATAGGATCCAACAGTACATTAAAAGGATTATTCACCATGACAAAGTGGAATTTATTGCTGGGCTGCAAGGTTGGCTCAACATCCACAAATTAATCATGTGATACAATACATTAAAAAAGAAAGAACAAGAACCATATGATCCTCTCAATAGATGCAGAAAAAGCATTTGACAAAATACAGCATCCTTTCTTGATCAAACCCTTCAGAGTACAGGGATAGAGGGTACATACCTCAATACCATAAAAACCATCTATGAAAAACCCACAGCGAATATCATTCTCAATGGGGAAAAACTTAGAACTTTCCCCCTAAGGTCAGGAACATGGCAGGGATGTCCACTATCACCACTGTTATTCAACATAGTATTGGAAGTCCTAGACACAGCAATCAGACAACAAAAAGAAATAAAAGACATCCAAATTGGCAAAGAAGAAGTCAAACTCTCACTGTTTGCAGATGATATGCTACTTTTTGTGGAAAACCCAAAAGACTCCACCCCAAAACTGCTAGAACTCATACAAGAATTCAATAAAGTGGCAGGATATAAAATCAATGCACAGAAGTCAGTGGCATTCCTATACACCAACAACAAGACAGAAGAAAGAGAAATTAAGGAGTTGATCCCATTTACAATTGCACCCAAAACCATAAGATACCTAGGAACAAATCTAACCAAACAGACAAAGAATCTGTACTCAGAAAACTATAAAATACTCATGAAAGAAATTGAGGAAGACACAAAGAAATGGAAAAACGTTCCATGCTCATGGATTGGAAGAACAAATATTGTGAAGATGTCAATGCTACCTAAAGCAATCTACACATTCAATGCAATCCCTATCAAAATACCATCAACTTTTTTCAAAGAAATGGAACAAATAATCCTAAAATTTGTATGGAACCAGAAAAGACCCCAAATCACCAAGGAAATGTTGAAAAAGAAAAGCAAAGCTGACGGCATCACAATTCCGGACTTCACCCTCTATTACAAAGCTGTCATCATCAAGACAGCGTGGTACTGGCACAAAAACAGACACATAGATCAATGGAACAGAATAGAGAGCCCAGAAATGGACCCTCAAGTCTATGGTCAACTAATCTTTGAAAAAGCAGGAAAGAATGTCCAGTGGAAAAAAGACAGTCTCTTCAACAAATGGTGTTGGGTAAATTGGACAGCCACACGCAGAAGAATGAAACTGGACCATTTCCTTTCACCAAACACAAAAATAAACTCTAAATGGTTGAAAGACCTAAGTGTGAGACAGGAGTCCATCAACATCTTAAAGGAGAACACAGGCAGCAACCTCTTTGACCTTTAAAAAAAGAAGAAGAAAAAGGTAGCAGGAGGGGAAGAATGAAGGGGGGAAAATCGGAGGGAGAGATGAACCATGAGAGACTATGGACTCTGAAAAACAAACTGAGGGTTCTAGAGGGGAGGGAATGGAGGATGCATTAGCCTGGTGATGGGTATTAAAGAGGGCACGTTCTGCATGGAGCACTGGTTGTTATACGCAGACAATGAATCATGGATCACTACATCAAAAACTAATCATGTAATGTATGGTGATTAATATAACATAATAAAAAAAAAAGAATTACCTCTGAAAACCCCTTAAATTGTCTTTCTAAAGCTCAGTACATAGCTTTGTATATTTATCAAGTAGGGTATTTTTTTAAAATTATTATTAATATAATGTATTATTTGTTTCAAGGGTACAGGTCTGTGATTCATCAGTCTTACACAATTCACAGTTTTTACCACAGCACATATCCTCCCCAATGTCTATCACCCAGCCACCCCTTCCCTCCCACCCCCTTCCACTCCAGAAACCCTCAGGTTTTTTCCTGAGATTAAGGGTCTCTTATGGTTTGTCTCCCGCTCTGGTTTCATCTTGTTTCATTTTTCCCTCCTTTCCCTTATGGTCCTCTGTCTTGTTTCTCAAATTCCTCATATCAGTGAGATCATATGATACATGTCTTTCTCTGATTGACTTATTTCACTCAGCACAACCCCCTCCAGTTCCATCCACGTCATTGCAAATGGCAAGATCTCATTCCTTTTGATGGCTGCATAATATTCCATTGTACATATATACCACATCTTCTTTATCCATTCATCTGTTGATGGACATCTATGCTATTTCCAGAGTTTGGCTATTGTGGACATTGCTGCTATAAACATTGGGTTGCAGGTGCCCCTTCAGATCACTACATTTGTATTGTTGGGGTAAATACCCAGTAGTGCAACTGGTGGGTCCTAGGGTGGCTCTATTTTCAACTTTTTGAGGAACCTCCATACTGTTTTCCAGAGTGGCTGCACCAACTTCTGGCAGGGTAGTTCTTATGCACTCTTTATGCACTCTGAAGTTTGAGAACTACAGAGCTAGAATACATAGAAGCAATAAAAACAAAAGTTTATAAGCAGATGTCTGGGCTTTAGTAATTTTTTAAAGATTTCATTTATTTATTTGAGAAAGAGAGAGTTCAGGAGTGAGCATGAGGCCAGGGTTGTGGGGAGTGACAGAGGCAGAAGGAGAAGCAGACTGTTCGCTAAGCAGGAAGCCCTACATGATGTGGTGCTCAATCCCAGGGCTCCAGGATCACGACCTGAGCCACAGGCAGAGGTTTAACCGACTCAGCTACCCAGGTGCCCTGATATCTGGACTTTAAAATGATTTATCCTTTAGGGACACCTGGGTGACTCAGTCAGTTAAGCCTCTGCCTGTGGCTCAGGTCATGATCTGAGGGTCCTAGAATTGAGTCCTGCATTGAGCTCTTTGCTCAGAGGGGAGCCTGTTTCTCCCTCTGCCTGATGCTCCCCCTGCTTGTGCATGTGCTGCTCTCTCTGACAAATAAATAAAATCTTTAAAAAATGATTTATCCTTTAATATAATTATGGAGAATAGATGAGGACTTCTAAAGTTCTTCTGCTTTCCTGCAGGGCATATCCTATTCTATTTTAATATTAAACATATATAACCTTACTGATATTAACATATTTGTTGTTGAGAGAGCTAAGGAGTTGAATCCTGGAAGGACAGTAGATACTGGCATCTGAAGTGAACATACACATAAAATGTGGATTTGATGTGGCAGGTCATTATCCAATCAAACTAATATTTACTTTTGCAGGTAGCAATTAATGAGATACTTTTTCAGACATGAAAAGACTCTAAAATTTGATGTCCTTTAAGCCATTTTTGCTAAAATACCTGAAAACACATTCCAGTGAAATGAAGAACAGGATAATGAAACCAAATTGGGAAAGCTAGTGAAGAAAATCCTAAAAATACAGCTATGGAACAGGACTTGAGGACATTTGGTGTTTGTTAAATAAAAATGGGGGAGGGGATTTTTGGGAGGAAGGTCCCTAGAAAAAAGAGAGGTCTTGAAAGAACAGACAATACAACGATTTAATCAACCAGAAACCAGAAGGCTATGTTTAAGGCCAATAGTTCAAGAAAGAAAAATAAATAGGCCAAAGCAAGCTGCAACATGTAGTAAAATAAACACTGACCAAGAAAAGAAATAAGCCATAGTTTATTGATCTGTGATATTTACACAGTCATAATTATGGAAATTATTGTTAACATTTAGAATCAACATATAGTGAAGCAAGGAAGGTGGTTACAGATTAGGATGTAGTGATAGCAATTTTGACATTGAAAACATAAAGATAATGGAAATTGGAAGGTGGGAGCAAGAAGAGTCTGAAGGAGAGGGGAGGGGTGTCGGTATTCTTATGCAAATGGGGAGTCCAGAGGTACATTTATATTTGGTGAATAAGAAAAAAAACTTCAAGTGCATTTATAGATTGAGGGGGGAAAAATACACAAAGTGAAAATTGGGGGACTGGGGTGAGAGAAGTGGAGGGGATTAAAGGAGCTAGACACACCAACAACAGCAGAATATACCTACAGTGGATAAACCAGGAGAGAGCAATATAAAAACAGCAACTAGCTTTGGATGTCTGCAAGGTGGGCCTAGAAGTAAGGATGGGTAGGAACTGTTGCATTCCATTATAAGCCCTATTTTACATTTTTTTGTCTTCATTTTTAAGCCATGAAAATATATTACCAGGGGAAACTTTTTTTTTAATGAAATTCAACAGGTTGAGATAGATCATTCAGACTCCATGTTGAGAGGGTAGTTCTGAGTAGGGGGCAAAGTGGGAGGGTCTGAATGGCTGTCTAGTGCTCCTAGCTGAAGATCAGGGAAGAGGGAGTACAGAACTGAGAACACCATCACGTTTGTGGAGGCTACAAAGAGAAGCAAAAATGAGACACAAAACAGAAAATTAGATTTGTGCCTTGAATCAAATGTATGAGGCTTTGAAGATGCTCTTAGCCTTGGAGCACTCTTTTTTTAAAGCATCTCCATGGGCCTGTCGTTCATGAGCCACAGAAAAAGAAATTGGGGTGCTTGGGTGGCTCTGTCGGTTGGGTATCTGTCTTTGGCTCAGGTCATGGTCTTAGAGTCCTGGGATCGAGCCCTGGGTAGGGCTTCCTTCTCACCAAGGAGTCTGCTTCTCCTCCTGCCCCTCACCCTGCTCATGTTCTCTCTCTCTCACTCTCTGTCTCTCTCTCTCTCAAATAAATAAAATCTTAAAAAAAAATAGAAAGAGAAATTGTAGGATCATCAAGGGATCTCTAGAGAAAGGAGACCTCAAGGAACTCACTGATCAGGGCAAGCTTTGTCAATCCTCCATGTGAATCTAGGAGCTCCTGATGATCTCAGGGGCCCAGAGTCTGCTGATGGTGCAGACAGAACTTGGCCAGGTTCTATAACTAAACGACACCATGGGCAGGATTCAGTAGGTCACAGTTGTGAATATGTGCTTTGGTAAAGCCAATTTCTCCCACAGGTTCTGCTGACACACCTCCCGTGGTTCTGTCTATAGTAACTCCTTCTTAAATAGCCTTTTAGTCCCTCTGATCCTTGGAGAAGAATAAGGTGACCAACTGTCCCAGTTTGCTCAGGCCTATCACAGAGTTTTAGCAATTAAAGTCCTGGGTCCAGGGAAACTCCTCAGTTTCAGGAAAATGAGGAAGCTTGGCACCTGTAGGAAGAAATCCAGGTAACTCATTATGTGAAGATTAATGCCAGAGGGTGAAAACTTCTATCTTAGAAAGTATTTTTTGTTCCTTGTAATTTTATCTGATCCTGACAAGCCTGTGCAGCAGACATGACATGGTTTGTGTTCACCTCCATCTTACATAAGGGTCAGTTGAGGCCAAAGAGATTGATCATCTGTGAATAACCACAATCAGAATTTAGTTGACATAACTTTTATTGAATGCTTCTTGATCCATATCCCCTGCACTGTCCTACATATAAAGTTGCTGTGTTTAAATAGGTTCTCTAATAATAATGGTAATAATAGTGTTTAATTATCTCATCCTCTCAATCAATAGATGCCATTATTAGCCTCATTTTAAGATAAGGAGATTAAGGTACAGAAAAATTAAGAATCTCATTTGGAACACACAGCAAATGGGTAGTAGTCAGGACTGGAACCCAAATAGCTCTGATACTATGCTCTGGCTACCTAAGAAAAGAAAATGTGTGGGTCTCCTCATCTTCAAAAATCCTTTATCTAGCTTCCAAGAACCCCAACCTATTTTTCCACTTGTGTCCCTCACTAGTTCCTTCTCATGGATCCTCTGTACCTGCTGAGCTGAACTGCTTTCTGATTCTACAATACGTCTGCTGCTCCTGACCAAGGCCTTTGTCCTGATCTTTCTCACATCTAGAATGTAATCATCCAGGCACTCGATGCAGGATGTGCCAGCTACAGTCAGATATGGGCTTACTAGACAAAATTGTCAGCTGTTAGCCTGGAGATCTTTGATAAGTTTCCCAAACATTTCTGAGCCTTCCTTTCCTCATCTGTAAGTTGGAGACAATTGGGAATCATACAGGAGAGTTTAAGGATTAGTAAGCATGTCTCACCAATCATTTAATGTTATGCAGGGCATCCAGTCTATGTACTCCACTCCCAGGCAGAGTGTAAAATCAGAGAACTCTGCACAATTCTGACTATTGTATACATTGGGAATGGCTGACTATTTCAAAGGAAATCATGCATTCAATGGACAGACCTGTATTTGTTTATAGATGTGTGTTTGGTGACTATTATGCATGCTTTTTGATAGGGAGCTCTGTTTCTTAGACAGTTATGCATGGAGCACTGTGAATCCTTGTGTATGGTTATGTATGTCAATTTGTAGAGAGTCCAGCACTATGCACAGTGCATTTGAGAATATATTAGCGTTGTGCAGAGTCACACATTACATAGACATCAGTACATTTGCTAGGCAGCCATGCATTTGGGGAAGACTTGTCCATTTTGAACCTACCTGGTGGGATGAGCCATCTTTAATGGTTGTAAGGCCATCTCTAATGACCTGTTGGTTCCTGGTTTGTCATCTAATCTCAGTTGGTTTCTTTTTCAGTCTCAGGCTGAAGTCATAATATTTAAATTTGAGCAGAGAAATCCTAACAAATTATTTTATTAATCCTTTTTAATTCTGTTTGAACACCATACATATAAATGTATGCATGTATATGTATAACTTTTTTTTTTCCAGAAACATAAAAATTAAAGTGTTAAAAGATCCTTTTTTCAAAGTCTTGAAATGAACCAAGCACCTGGGGTCCATTGTCTCCATTAATCTTCACGTACCTGTGAGATTCATGCCAACCACATTTTAAAAATGAGGAATCTGAGCCTACCCCAAATTAAATAATTTATAAAGATCCCAAAATTAGCACACACAGGAGCAAGGATTCGATCTCAATTTTAACAGACTAGTAGGTTGCCAACGTAGAAAGTCAAAAGAATTTATAGACCATCTACTAAACACAATTGGAGTGTTTAACAACATTGCTGGAGCCAATACCCCTATATGCTAAATTAACCAATTAGGAAAGCAATGCCATTTTCAATAGCAACACAAATTATAAAGTATCTAGAAATTAAGCTAACATAATACGTGCAAATTTTGTAGAAAAATGTGAAAACATTATTGATATAAATTTTATTATTTTTATTTTTTTAAGATTTTATTTATTTATTTGAGAGAGAGAGAGCAAGATCAGGGGAGAGGGGCAGTGGGAGAGGGAGAAGCAGCCCCCCTGCTGAACAGGGAGCCTGCTGGGGAGGCTCGATCCCAGGACCCCTGAGATCAGGACCTTAGCTGAAGGCAGGCGCTTAACCCACTGAGCCACCCAGGTGCCCCTGATATAAATTTTAAAAATTAGCTTTTTCTTAAACAACCTAAATCCAGTACCCATACTTTTCAATACACATTGCAGTTTAAGAGAGAAGAATGGGAGACAGAAAGAGAGACAGAGAGAGGAAGAGACAGAGGCTGGGGGGAAAGCAGAAACATGGTCCCTATGTGATTGCACAACACTGATAATCAGGTTAGTTATTGCAAGGTTCAACCCTTCTGCCCTCAGGCCAGAAGAGGAGTGAGGACGAGTTCAGGACACATGTATGTAATGTGTATAGTTGGGGCTACTTAGATGGAAAAGGTCCTCTTCAGAACCCAAAGGGCAAATAGAAATCAAGTAAATAGTTCATGAAAATGAAGCTTGCTAACTTTGTTCCAGAACTGAGCACTGCACCATGATTCCTCCATAGCCAGGGCTCTTGCCACTTAATTGGCACATAGGGCAGACCCAGTCCTCAGTGTCCCCAAGACCAGTGGCAAAGAGAAGGCCTCTGGCCTCCAGCCACACTCTACCTTCAAAGCAGGTGCTCTTCCTGGGGAAATGGGCTCATTTCTTGGATACACCATGATAGGAGGTAAGCTGAGACTCTGGGGAGAGTATCTAAGGGGTGGGGTCCTGTGATTATTCTCTCCTCAGCACCAAACAAGATGGTCCTCTGCACCATGTGGCTTCTGTGAATGGCTCTTCCAGCTCTGCTCCCCTGAGGCTACACTCCTATCTTGCTGCATGTGGAAAACCTCTTCCATTTTGCAGAGAAGGTGCACACAGGATCTCCCAGGGGTGAAGTGCATGAGCTTGTCTGAGGTTTGTAGGGTTGGCACATGGCCCTCTGTGTTCAGGAGCATTCAGTCGAAGGTGTTCAGAACAGGCAGCCTGGGGAGTTCGGCTGCCACTGTGAGTCCCTTCCTCACCGGGGGGCCCTCAGGAAAGCCCTGGGCTCTAAGGAACTGGCTATAATATCCTGCTCTGGCCACACTGACATGCTCTTCTCAAGAATTCTAGTCATGAATTTACCCCCTGGCTTTGCCCCTCAATGGCTGGGTGACAAAGGGAAGCTGCCTAATTCTTACAGCCTCAGTGTCTTCAATTTTCAAAAGGAAAACATTGGTTTTATCTCAAACTATTGTCAAAGAGGTAAGATACTGTGTGTAAAAGGACTTCGTTATACAGCTTTACTCTGATATTTGAAGTATTTCCTCAGGTTTTAGGTTTTTAATCCTGGATCCTTCAGCATGTCAACTCTCTGACCCTCAGTTTATTCATCTGAATAAATGGGATTAATGTCATCTACCTCATAGTGGTGGATATGAAAATAAATTCAAATCATGTCATATAAAGGACTGAAAAATGAACACTGTCGCTATCAGCATTGGATTATAGATTTATTCTTAATATCCCTCCCTGAGAACCGAGTCATCTTCTTGACCCATACAAATCAGTCAAGAAAGTAAGTTGTCCCTCCCTGCCCCCTCATCTCCTTGAATTTTGAGGAAAAAAGAGACTGAAACAGGCCTGGAGATTCTTTAATAAAACTTTTAAAAGTCTGGTGTTATCCAATTTTCTTAGATGAAATACAACAACATCAGCCTTTAAAAAATTAAAACTTTTCCTGTGCCTTCTGGAGAGGCTATAGTGAAATCTGACCAATTTACTTTTTAATTGGCAAAGCAATAAATTAGTGAAAATGTATTCTTTCTGTATTACTGGATGGCTCTGTTGGATCTAGAAATGAATCTCTTTGTAAGGCCTTGGTTTTTCTTTTTTAATTGACATTCTTCTTTTTCACAAATTTATAGAGATAGAAACACTAAGGGTGAATAAAAATATAAAGTCATGTGTGAGTCCTAGAATAATGATTTGCCTTTGGATCAGATAAGGAAATCCCTGAGCTTTAATTCAACCTAGGATTGAAGTATTTCAGAAATGATTTTCAATATCCAAAAAAATATATATATATATTATAAGACCTGATGGTATTTTGGTAATAACTAAGTGCCTCAAAGGGCCAGTCAAGGATTATGGACAGTTTTTGTATGTGCCTGGATTATGAGGCACAAAAATGACAATGGCAAAATAAAGTCATCATCATTCTGAATATTTGTGTAGCACTTTATATATTATGAGTCACACTCCCATTTATCATCTAATTTGATCCTTCCAACAACCCCAGGGGGTTGACAGGGAAAATATTGTCATTCTCTTTTTACAGATAAGGAAACCAAGGCACAGATTATTTTCATGACTTGCTCAAGTATATACAGCCTAGAAAGTGGCATGGTTGATATTGAAGTTAGGTTCTGTCTGACTCCAAAGTCCAAGGAGAAAACTTTGACCAAGTTCTTCTATTTTTCAGAGAAAACATGTTCAGAGGACCTTACAGCATGAGGTGAACTGCATGAGATATTTTAAAACAGAATTCAGTATTTCAAAACAGAATATGATAATACCGATCTTAAAGACACAACATGAATGAAATCATGCCCAAATGGTCAAAGTACCAGTATAAAATACTAGAGGAGAACTAACACTTTGGTTCAAGAACATTTCCAGAACAAAATTATTGGGGACCAAAGTAACACATAGTCATGAAAGCCTAAGCTTTGCAAGATGAATGACTCAGAATTCACTGGATGTGCTTTCAGCACATTACTTAATTCTTTTGTAGTAAAATGAGAATACTGATTTCTACCTCATCTGTAAAATGAGGAAATTGATTTTTATCTTATGGAGTTGCTGGGTGAATCATATGAGTTAATACAGGCATGCACTTACAATTTGGATCATTGCCATGGCTCTTAACGGATCATTCATATGAAGTAAGCCTGAGAAGTCATCTTATCTCTATAACATAAGCTTGTGAAGCCCTCAGCTTGGCCTTTGGATGCTGCCTCTCAATGTATTAAAGTGACAGAAAACAGTGGCATTTGCCTACATACAACTGAAAGGACTATAGACTCCAGAGTCTAAGACACCTTACTAGGAATATAGGCAGGTCAGATGGAAAGGTCAGTTAGTGCTGTGTGGTGGAGATCTTGGTGCCAGACCAGGAATTGGGCTCTACTCTGTAGATAGTGGCAAGCCGCTGAAGGTTTTGGAATGAGGGGGTGATATTCTCCAAGCTATGTTTCAAGAACATCCATTAGGTAGCCACCATTGGAAGGAGAAGAACACACTGAAAATTCTTGAGGGACTTCACCGTGTTAAAAAAGAAACTACAAGCCCCAAATGGAGTCATTTGTCCCCTGCCCCCACAACAAACTAAGACTTAATTACAGTATTAACCTATCCCAAGAACGTGACCTTTTAAATGTCAATCTAAAATTTCCTGATCAGCATTAGTGAGGTCATCTGCATGTTATAAACTCTGCCCTTGACTTCCCCTCAAAAAGATGACCTGGTCTCAAACAATCCTTTCTTTTCTTTTGCTAATAATGTCCTTGCCCCACCCTTCTGCCTATAAAAACCTTTCATTTCCAACAACACCTCAGAGCATCTTTCTACTTGCTGTATGAGATGCTGCTTGGTTCATGATTTACTTAATAAAGTCAATTAGATCTTCAAATTTAGTTGGTTGAATTTTTTTTCTTTAGTTCACTCTAAGGAAGAGAAGGAGAAGTCAACCATATAGACTTAGATTTACCACTCACGGGACAACTAGGGACCATGGACCACTCAGGGTTGGACACACCTCAAAGCTGGACTCACTTTTAGAATTTTATTTTTTTTAAACATTTGTTTGCTTAGAGTTCAGTCCTTCCCACTTGGTGCTAAACACAATCAGCAGCTTCACACAAGTTTGTGGTTGTTTTTAGATATTGATTTTTAATACTTGCTCTTGTTCTTTGTGTCCATCTGCAGGTGATTAAAAACCCATCTGGTTTCTCTGAGACTCACACATCAATACCTTATCAACACAGCTCTCTGCTGGCATCACTGGCTCTTTCAGAGTTGGTCTTCCTTTTGTGCCTGAAAGGCATTCATAAGGGACTCCATCTTCCTCACCCCTGCTCTCTCTACCTTTGATCCCCCAGTGCGTGCACATCCTGATTCTTTTTTGTTTTTACTCTCTTAGCTCAAGACCTGTCTTTTTGCACCCTGTTTGGCTCTCTTGCTATTCCAGGATTTCTTTTCACTCCTCTGTATTCACGCTGACCTTTTTTTTTTTTTTTCCTTGTATAGTTATTGCTTGCTGGAATTCATTACCTCTGGGTACAGAATCATTTATCCACTAAGCATCCTTTCTTCCCTGTTGAAGTTCACTCAATGTTACCTTTATTTCCCCCTGATTCTTCTATGCTGCAATCTGACTTTCCATTATTATTCTTATCAGTAGTCTGTTATTTATAGAGTGGAGAAATAAGATAAGAGCCTTCTAATATAGGTGAGACACAAGCAATGTAGCTGGGAATAAGAAATGTAAAAAGGAAGACTCAGCTACAAAATACAGAGCTTGAGGGGCATTCTGATTGCCTCATGAAAAATGGACCCTGGAGAGGATTTGGGGTAGAAAAGCGGGAATGCAGCAGACATAGCTCTCTTCCCAGTGAGGGGGAGAGAAAATGATAATTGTCAATCATCTTCTCAGTGCTGAGTGCCCTGTGGAATCCCATGAATGCATCCTCTCATTTATTCTTTACTTGAGACTCTGCAGTGGTATTAGCCAGACCTTATAGGCAAGAAAGTGAGATGGGGAAAGGTTGAGTTATTTTCCATCTAGAGCAGAGTCTGCACTTGAGCCCAAAGATTGTAAAGATGCAAAACATTCATAGGCAGCTATTTGGCTATATCTCAAAAAGGTTAAAAGCTTATGTCCATGAATCCCTATATATCTAGGTCTGGGAGTTCATCATAAAGAAATATTCTGAGATTCAGGCAAATAGTTGGTACAAACTGCTCATGGGACTGCTGATTGTAAGAGGGAAAATGCTATCACAGCCATATGTCTGGAGCAACAGTAAAGTAAATAATAGCATATCCATACAGAGAAATCTTATGAAAAACTTGAAATGACATTTCAATGCTGGTACTAAAAATTGGAAAATCCTTATGTAAAAGTACTGAAAGTATAAAAATTAGACATACATATGTATTTGCAATTAAAAAAAAACATTAAAAATTTACAAATAAAATATTAATATTTTCATCTCAAATTTCTTTCCTTAGGCTATAATAAATAAAATATTTCCCCTCATTTTAAAGCAATACATATGTAACCCAGGAACTTGGAAAAGACATCAAAGTAAAAAGGGTGGATGGAAATGACAGCTCTAACCTTGCCTTATTTAATTTTCTTTAATCTTCATAACATGAGATAGACAAACGTTTATACGTATCACTTTCTGATTTTCTGATTCTCAGCTTGAATATTTTGAGAAACAGATTTAAAGGAAGAAGAGAGAAAAATGTATCATAATTTTAATATGTAGAAATGACCATCATTAACCTTTCACAATGTTCCTAATAACTGTTCATTGCATCATTTTCCATGGCAGAAATCTGGCTCCCTAAGAGAAAGAAAAAAAATTCAACACAGGATTAGCAATAAAAGACTGGTGCTCTAAAGACATTTGTGCTTACCCCTAAGTTGTACTCTTATTACAATTGCCAGCATATCATCTATTTCACATACTGGACTATAAACTCCCTCAAATAAATATTACACATATTTTGCTCACAGATGTAGACCTAAAGTATAGAATAATACCTGGTATTTAGCAGGCAATCAAAGCATACGGTGAATGACATAAGAGAATTTGTCCCTGCATGGATTATTTATCTTCAGACTTTTTTAATGACTTAATTAATTCAAATATGTTCCATAGTTGCAGGAAATTATTTTCCCATTTCCTTGATAATGAAAATGACCATATGTAGCTCAAAGCTACCTGCTTTAGTGAGAGAGAAAAGCAAAAATAAAACATGGTTTGTTTGACAATTTTTCTGGCACTGTCTCCCAAACATTTGGCCACAATTAAATGATGGAAAAGACAGTATCAATAATTTTTTTAATTTAATTTTATTTAATTATGTTATGTTAGTCACCATACAATACATCATTAATTTTTGATGTAGTGATCCATGATTCATTGTTTTCGTATAACACCCAGTGCTCCATGCAGTACATGCCCTCCTTAATACCCATCACTGGACTAACCCATCCCCCCACCCCCTCCCGTCTAAAACCCTCAGTTTGTTTCTCAGAGTCCATAGTCTCTCATGGTTCATCTCTCCCTCCGATTTCCCCCCCTTCATTTTTCCCTTCCTTCTCCTAATGTCCTCCATGCTATTCCCTATGTTCCACAAATAAGTGAAACCATATGATAATTGACTTTCTCTGCTTGACTTATTTCACTTAGCATAATCTCCTCCAGTCCCATCCATGTTGATGTAAAAATTGGGTATTCATCTTTCTGATGGCTGAGTAATATTCCTTTGTATATATGGACCACATCTTTATCCATTCATCTGTTGAAGGGCGTCTGGGCTCTTTCCAAAGTTTGGCTATTGTGGACATTGCTGCTATGAACATTGGGGTGCATATGGCTCTTCTTTTTACTACATCTGTGTCTTCGGGGTAAATACCCAGTAGTGCAATTGCTGGGTCATAGGGTAGCTCTATTTTTGAATTTTTGAGGCACCTCCACACTGTTTTCCAAAGTGGCTGTACCAACTTGCATTCCCACCAACAGTGTAAGAGGGTTCCCCTTTCTCCACAACCTCTCCAATGTTTGTTGTTTCTTGGCTTGTCAATTTTTGCCATTCTAACTGGTGCAAGGTGGTATCTCAAAGTGGTTTTGATTTGGATTTCCCTGATGGTTAATGATGATGAACATTTCTTCATGTGTCTATTAGCCATTTGTATGGCTTCTTTGGAGGTGTCTGTTCATGCCTTCTGCCCATTTTTTGACTTGATTATTTGTTTTTTGGGTATTGAGTTTGAGAAGTTCTTTATAGATCTTGGAGACCAGCCCTTTCTCTGTAGTGTCATTTGCAAATATCTTCTCCCATTCCGTAGGTTACCTCTTTGTTTTGTTGACTGTTTCCTTTGCTGTGCAGAAGCTTTTTATCTTGATGAAGTCCCAAAAGTTCATTTTTGCTTCTGTTTCACTAGCCTTTGGAGATGTATCTTGAAAGAAGTTGCTGTGGCCAATGTCGAAGAGGTTACTGCCTGTGTTCTCCTCTAGGATTTTGAAGGATTCTTCCCTCACATTGAGGTCTTTCATCCATTTTGAGTTTATCTTGGTGTATGGTGTTAGAGAATGGTCAAATTTCATTCTTCTGCATGTGGCTGTCCAATTTTCCCAGCACCATTTATTGAAGAGACTGTCTTTTTTCCATTGCATATTTTTTCCTGCTTTGTCGAAGATTATTTGACCATAGAGTTGAGGGTCCATATCTGGGTTCTCTATTCTGTTCCATTGGTCTATATGCTTGTTTTGTGCCAGTACCATGCTGTCTTGGTGATCACTGCTTTGTAATATAGCTTGAAATCATGCAATGTGATGCCCCCAATTTTGTTTTCCTTTTTCAACATTTCCTTGGTGATTTGGGGTCTTTTCTGATTCCATACAAATTTTAGGATTGTTTGTTCCAGCACTTTGAAAAATGTCATTGGAATTTTGATCAGGGTGGCATTGAAGGTATAGATTGTTCTGGGTAGCATAGACATTTTAACAATGTTTATTCTTCTGATCCATTATCATGGAATGTTTTTCCTTCTTTTTGTGTTTTCTTCAATTTCTTTCATGAGTGTTCTGTAGTTCCTAGAGTATAGATCCTTTACCTCTTTGGTTAGGTTTATTCTGAGGTATCTTATGGTTTCTGGTGCTATTGTAAATGGAATCGTTTCTCTAATTTCTCTTTCTACAGTTGCATTGTTAGTCTATAAGAAAACAACTGATTTCTGTGCATTGATTTTGTATCCTGCCACATTACTGAATTGCTGTGTGAGTTCTAGTAATTTGGGGGTGGAGTCTTTTGGATTTTCTGCATAAAGTATCCACATCAGTCCAAAACCTATGGGATACTGCAAAGGCTACCCTAAGGGGGAAATACATAGCCATCCAAGCCTCACTCAAAAACATAGAAAAATCCCAAATTCACCAACTAACTTTACACCTTAAGGAACTGGAGAAAAAGCAACAAACGATTCCTAAGCCAAGCATTAGAAGAGAAATAATTAAGATTAGAGCAGAGATCAATGAATTAGAAACCAGAAACACAGTAGATCAGATCAATGAAACTAGAAGCTGGTTCTTTGAAAGAATTAATAAGATTGATAAACCACTGGCCAGACTTATCCTAAAGAAAAGAGAGTGTTGGTGGTATAGTGGTGAGCATAGCTGCCACCCAAAAGAAAAGAGAAAGGACCCAAATTAATAAAATTATGAATGAAAGGGGAGAGATCATGACTAACACCAAGGAAATAGAAACAATTATTAGAAATTATTATCAATAACCATATGCCAATAAATTGAGCAATCTGGAAGAAATGGATGTCTTCCTGGAAACCTATACACTGCCAAGACTGAAACAGGAAGAATTGACAACCTGAATAGGCCAATAACCAGTAAGGAGATTGAAGCAGTGATCAAAAACCTCCCAAAAAACAAGAGTCCAGGGCCTGATGGATTCCCTGGGGAATTCTACCAAACATTCAAAGAAGAAATAATACCTACTCTCCTGAAGCTGTTTCAAAAAATAGAAACAGAAGGAAAGCTTCTAGACTCATCCTATGAGGCCAGCATTACCTTAATCCCCAAACCAGGCAAAGACCCCATCAAAAAGGAGAAATTCAGACTGATAGCCCTGATGGATATAGATTCCAAAATCCTCAACAAAATCCTAGCTAATAGGATCCAACAATACATTAAAAGGATCATCCACACGACCAAGTGGGATTTATCCCCGGGATGCAAGAGTGGTTCAACATTCGCAAATCAAACAATGTGATAGAACACATTATTAAGAGAGAGAACCATATGGTCCTCACAATTGATGCAGTAAAAGCATTTGACAAAATACAGCATCCTTTCCTGATTAAAACTCATCAGAGTATAGGGATAGAGGGAACATTCCTCAAGTTCATAAAATCCATCTGTGAAAAACCCACAGCGAATATCATCCTCAATGGGGAAAAGCTGAGAGCCTTTCCCTTAAGATCAGGAACACGTCAAGGATGCCCACTCTCGCCACTATTGTTCAACATAGTACTAGAAGTCCTAGCAACAGCAATCAGACAACAAAAAGAAATAAAAGGTATTCAAATTGGCAAAGAAGAAGTCAAACTCTCTCTCTTTGCAGGTGACATGATACTTTATGTGGAAAATCCATATTCTTTTTAAATGATATGAAGCACATCAAGGGTAAAGCTTGTTTATTAAGGAATAGTCACTCACATCATTGAAAGACAAAAGCAAAAAGGGCCAAGGTTTTCCCCAAGGGAGGAGCACTCTGCAAAACATATGAAATCTTTCAATTTGCAACGACGTGGATGGAACTGGAGTGTATTATACTGAGCGAAATAAGTCAATCAGAGAAAGACATGTATCATATGATCTCACTGATGTGAGGAATTCTTAATCTCAGGAAACAAACTGAGGGTGGCTGGAGTGGTGGGGGGTGGGAGGGATGGGGTGGCTGAGTGATAGGCACTGGGGAGGGTATGTGCTCTGGTAAGCGCTGTGAATTGTGCAAGACTGTTGAATCTCAGATCTGTACCTCTGAAACAAATAACACATTATATGTTAGTAATTGTGAATGGAGAACCAAGGTGGGGAGCAATACTACAAATTGAATAATGGTATAAGTATATGCCAGAAGCCTAATGGCAGCAAGTTTTATTAATCAGAATAATACTTGGTTATGGAAGTGACTGATGCTAAATAAATTCTTCTTATTTTTTATTAGATAATTTCTCACCTATAGACAAACTCAGCCTACTAGTGTCTATTAGTTAATCTTTGTAAAAAATATATATATATATTCTTGTTTTTTCCATTGTATGCAAATTGAAGGAAAAAGATGTACCATTTCTCTGTTATATGTTGGATTATGTAGGAAATGTTTGTGAGCAATTCAAAAAAACGATGAAAAAAGTTCCTGTGGATGTTTTGTGTAGTATCTTGGCATTTGTATTGATAGTTAAAAGTTCACTTCCAAATAAACAAAACTCCCATAATGCTAGATTTGATGTGTACCCAATTTGAACAAGGGTTGATGACTGCCTGTAAAATTTGTTCAAATGTTCCTCTTGTAAGGAAATACAGTAATCTTAAATTACAATATATATATATATATGTTAAAAAAAAGAAGATAGTAGGAAGGGAAAAATGAAGGGGGGGGAGTTGGAGGGGGAGACGAACCATGAGAGACTATGGACTCTGAGAAACAAACTGAGGGTGTTAGAGAGGAGGAGGGTGGGGGGATGGGTTAGCCTGTTGATGGATATTAAGGAGGGCACTTATTGAATGGAGCACTATTGAATGTAGCATTGTTATATGCAAACAATGAGTCATGGAACACTACATCAAAAACTAATGATGTATGGTGATTAACATAACATGATAAAATTTAAAAAATGCAAAAAAAAGTACTCTTTATTATGTACTGGAAATTTGCTAAGAAAGTAGATCTTAAGCATTTTCTCCATTAAAAAAAAGGTAACTGTGGGGTGATGAATGTGTTAATTAACTGAATTGTGGTTAATTATTTCACAATGTATATATATCATCATGCTATAAACTTGAAATATGTACAGTCTTATTTATCAACTGTACTTCAGTAAAGGTGAAAATTTATGAAAATAAAAGAATTAAAAAAGGAGTATTTCTCACCAAAAAAACACAAAATATGACCTTGATTATTGTAGAATTTGGGGTATATATGAAGCAAAAGAAGGTCCCCAAGTTTTTTAAAACCACAAGTTTTCCATTATGGTGTTTTATTTTTCTTTCCAGTTTTATTGAGGTATAATTGGCAAATAAATTGTAAAATTCTTAAAATGTACAATATGATAATCTGATTTATGTATATATTTTGAAAGCAGTCTCCAACATAAAGTTTATTAACACATCCATCACCTGACATATTTACCTCCTTTTTTGTGTGTGTGGTGAGAACATTTAAGTTATAGTCTCTTAGCACATTTCAGTGATATAATACAGTGTTTTGACTATAATCTCTATGTTCTGCATTAGATCTTCAGAACTTATACATCTTTTTTTTATAAGATTTTATTTATTTGAGAGAGAAAGAGAGAAAGCACAGGAATGGGGGAAGAGCAGAGGGAGAGGGGCAAGCAGACTCTGATGTAGGGCTCAACCCCACAACCCTGAGATCACCACCTGAGCAGGAATCAAGAGTCAGACACTTAATGGACTGAGTGACCTGGGCATCCCAGAACTTACTTATCTTAAACTAAACATTTGTACCCTTTCACCAAATTCTCCCCATTTCTCCCACTCCTCAGATTCTGGCGACCACTTTCTACTCTCTATTTCTATGAATTTAACTTTTTATTTTTACTTTTTTTATATTCCACATATAAATGATACCTTGCAGTATTTGTCTTTTTCTGTCTGGCTTATTTCACTTAGCATGATATCATTCAAGATTATCCATGTTGTCACAAATGACAGGATTTCCTTCTTTTTTAAGGCTGAATACTACTTTATTGTGTGTGTATGTATATATATGTGTATATAGAGAAATATATATTATAAATATATTAAACATACAAATATATTTCTCTATATACACTTCTATATATATACATTTCTTTATAAATATATACATGTGTGCATGACATATATATTTTAAATATATATAAACATACAAATATATTTCTATATATACACATTTCTTTATAAATCCATCCTCCAGTGGACACTTAGGTTGTTTCTATACCATTATGCTATTTCTAATTTTGATTTGTCTCTCCACCAATTCAGGCAAATCATTTAGTGACTTTTAAAGTCATTTTTACCATGTACTTTTAAGTCTTTGCATAATAATATTTTCATGTTGTTTGAAAATGTTTCTATTGTTTTCCAATATGAATGATAACTTGGCTTACACAACATTCTTTAGAAACCTTATATTTTCTCCAAAATTTTGAAGACTTGTTTCTTTGTCCTCTAACATTTAATTATGAGAAAAGTCTAAGAATACTCAATTCTTTCTATCAGTGGCTATTGCTTCCTGAAGAGTTGTAGGATTTTGTTTTCTTTAATTGTGTAACTCTAGTAGTCCCCAGTATATGGCTGGATGTATGTCCTTTTATTTTTTTTATATTAACATTTTCAAGCTCTACATTTAGGCTCTTTAACCTCAGGATCTTGAAAGGAAATGTATCACTGATTTTTTCTTCTTTTTAATTGATCTTGTTTTTTCCCAAAAGAATATCTACAAATTTTAAGTTGATTTCCATTATCTATTTTCCATATTTAGAATTTTCTCTGTGTCTTAATTTACATGGAAATAAAATATTTCATACCCAACCATCACCCTTTAATTCCACCATATTCTTTTTTCATCTCTTATGATTTGCTGTTCTTATTTCAGAGGATGTATTCTGGTAGAAATTGGCTTCACTGAGTTCCAAAATTAATTAATTAACTAAAAACATAAAAATAGTTCCCTTTGTAAGTAATTTTCAGAGATTATTCACAAATCTTGATGAAAGTATTTCCTTTACTTTGTTCTGCAGTATATTTTTTCATGATCCTTAAATCATTACTCCAATTATTGCACATTTTCTATTTTATTACAATTGCCCAATTTTTTGAAGAATTTATTTTACTCATTTTTGAAAGAGAGATATTTACCCAGGCTCAGCATTTGCCAAAATAAATCATGGGCATCCTGCCCTGGGTTCCAACCACTTCTGGTTGGGTGCTAATCATGTTCCTTTCTCAGATCAAGAGCAGGTTATCTTATTACTTAGTCTTATAAATAGCATCTGAAGGATTTTCACCCAGAAAATCTTCTTGGATGAAATGTAACCATTTCCTCCTCTACTATTCCTTCTAAGATGCAATCTACTACTGCCAGCAACATACAAATCCTATCCCAATTTCTAGATGCATTGTTTCTGCCTTGTATTTTCTGAATAGGGAGATGCCAATTGGAAAACATGGTGAGAAACCACTTAACAGTGACAATAACCCAGTTTCCTGACTGTTATAAAACACACCATACCTTTGACAGGTCTTCTTAGCTCTTTTAAGGAGGCTGTTACATAGCAACATTTTTTCCTGTCTGATTTCTAAATTGATGGGAATTTAACATCGAATCCAAGCATATTGAGATTAAAACTCACTTCTTTTATAGTGAAATTGGCAGAGAATTTGGACTTGGTTTGCAGCCAAGTGGGCTTGCTAGTATTTTACCCTGAATTTGACATACCCATCCAGTTCCCTGCAGAGAGGACAAACTCAAGCCTTCCCCTATTGGTGCCACCTCCATAAGACCTAAGGCTGATAGAAGAGCAGAGCTTGCACTTCCCATGGGGAGGACTGAACAAGGGGAACTTAGAGGGTAATATTCTGAAGGTGGTTCCTCCTAGAAACAGAAGGAGAGCAGGATAAATGGTCTCACCTGAACAGGGAAACATTTTGCAACTGGTACCATAGAAGTAGATGGAATACCATTTGCACACTTCAGTTCAACAGGTTAAATAGTGGATGGAATTTTCTTTCAGATTCTGAGATCAGGTTGGTAAGTTTTTAAAACAGCATGTCATCTTTCTCCTGTGCTAGAAGTCTTTATTAGGAATTTAGGAAGGTTATCGGCAGGTAAACTAGCCTGGCTCTATTTTTTTTTTTTCTTTCTTTCATAGCTCTTATTTTCCCAGATTTTCTGCAAGGAACATATTGGTTAGAATGAGAAAATAATAACAATTAATAAACAAAAAATACCTAAATGTTGACTTTAAAAATAGCATTTACTCTTAAGTTCAATAAGTTCCCCTGTATACTGTATGCTATTTTTACATTCATTTTTCTACTCAGGTTGTCATAACAGAATACTACATCCTGGGTGGCTTAAACAATAGACATTTATTTTCTCACATTTCAGGAGGGTAGAAATCCATATCCAGGTGCTAGTGAATTTGATTTCTGGTGAGGGCTATTTTCCTTGACTGTAAATAGCCACCTTCTTGCTGTGTTCTCTCCTGACCTCTCCTCTGTGCTCATGTAGAGGCAGAGAAAGCTCTAGCATCTATCCTTCTTCTTAGAAGAACACCAGTCCTTAGGTTGACTAGGGCCCCACCTTTATGATCTCATTTAACCTTAATTACCTTCCTAAAGGCCCTAATTTCAAATACAGTCATACTGTGGGTTAGGGCTTCAACATATGAATTTTTGGGGAAAGCAATAAAGTCCATAACATTGCAATACTAATTTACTTTGAGATAACTATGTAGAAAAAGCTTTATCAAGTAAGCATTCTGCCCAGTCTTGTGTAAATAAACAAAAATTTCCCTAAACATAATCCAAATTAGTGTTTTTCTTAAGTTCACACATTCTGTGACCAAAGAACAAAGTCTCAAAAGTGTCAGATACAAGTGTCAGTTGGTTGAGCATCAGACTCTTGGTTTTGGCTCAGGTCGTGATCTCAGGGTCCTTCATTCAAGCCCCACGTCAGTCTCCACGCTCAGCTTGGAGTCTTCTTAAGAATCTCTCCCTTTCCCTCTGCCTGTCCCCTCTTGCTCTCACTCTCTCCCTATCTCTAAGAAATGAATAAATCTCTAAAAAAAGAAGTGTCAAATACATCGTAGAAGAAGTCCTGTGTCCTTTGCCAGCTCCCCTCTTTAGAGTAAAAGTAGTGGTAGTCAGGTACTTTATCCCACAAATTTTTAATGAGCATCATTATTAAATATTTTTAAAACTGTCAATGAATTTTGACAAGTATTTTTTTTCTAAAGATTTCTGGATATAAGATTCATTAACACCTTAGTGAAAGCCAATGCTATTAATGCAGAGATAATCTTGACTAGTTAGAGGGGGTAAATGATTATAAAATTAAGTATTTAAAACTATAGAAGCCATGAACAAAATATAGAACTTGAAAAGTGTTGTGATATTTTAAACAAAATTTAAATTCTAGCTTGGGAAGTGTTATACTTAATATTATGATGGTGATAGTCTGTATTGCTGTTTCTTTACTTTTTACTTGCCAATGTGTTCTAGATGTATGTTTCATTTAAATATATTAATTATATTATCAAAATAATTAATTTGACATTTCTTTCTTCTTTCTCTAAATGTTAACAAACAAAACTTTGAAAAAAGAGAGGCTCTTATAGGAGTTAGGGTGTGTGTTCTGGTGTTAGTAACAGAGATCTGAAATAACAGTGGCTTAAGCCAAGTAAGGCCTTATTTTTCTGTCACAAAATATCAAAGTCAGATGTGTCAGTTCATGGCCAACATGATAGTATCAGATACCCGGATTTCTCTGTCTTCCTACTTTGCTTTCCTTAACACCTAGGTTTTCATCCTTAAGGTCTCTTTATGAGCTCCAGACTTTTATATTCACTGGAGGTCTAGACTTTTATTCATGTTTCAAGAAGGAAGAAAGAAGAATTGGGAAGAACAGAGTGTTTGCCAGTTGAGTAAATACCTTTGAAGAACTTTTTGCTTCTGCATCACTGACCTTCTCTGTCTGCAAGGGGGCTTGGGTGTCATCATGCAGATGGCTTCATCAACCCTGTCTAGAGGTTGATAAGACATGAAAATAGGTATTGGGTAGGCAACTTACAACATCTACCACAGCTCTAAATCATCTTTTCTTCAGTATGAGATCACTTCCCACTGTGAATGTGTAGCTAAATATATTGAATAACATTCTAATCAACAAACATTTTAAAGTTCTAGTTATTTAAAAAAACTCAAAACTATAAGGGACCTCTCAACATGCTCTGTATCTAGTTGGCAGTTCCATAAAAGCTGCTTCACTAGGTGGGGGCTGGGGGAATTTGAGGCAGAGAAGATCAATTCTTGATTCCATTATTAATTAATTAAACATATAATTAGAACTTGTTATATTTAGGCATTATACATTTTTGGTGCTTTACAGTTTAAAAAGAATTTTTTATCTAGGTTGTCCTATGTAAACATCATGTAACAGCAACAAGTAGGAAACGGGCTTTTTTCTTTTTTTTTCTTATACTATAAATGATGACATTGAAGAACAAGGATGTTAAATAAAAAGTGCAATCTGGGCGCCTGGGTGGCTCAGTTGGTTGGGCGACTGCCTTCAGCTCAGGTCATGATCCTGGAGTGTCAGGATCGAGTCCCGCATTGGGCTCCCTGCTTAGCGGGGGGTCTGCTTCTCCCTCTGACCCTCCCCCCTCTCATGCTCTATCTCATTCTCTCTCTCTCAAATAAATGAAAAAAAAAGTGCAATCCATAAAAATCAGTGTGACTCAGATCCAAGATTTGAACTGGGGAATTTTATCTCCTGTGAATTTTCCACTCCCCTGACCTTAGCAATTGGGCTCTGCTGTTAGAGGACCAAGACACTCTCTCCTTTTTAAACCTGGGGTCTATGTAGGTCAGGTCAAAGATGGGTTACTTGGGTACCTATTTAGCCTTCATATAAACATTTGAATGTAGCCATTTGAGTTCATCTAAAGTGATAATTTTAATTGAAATATAATTGATATATAGCATTATATTAGTTTCAGATGTACAACCTAATGATTCCATATTGTATATATTGCAAAATGATCACTACAATATGTCTAATTAACATCCATTACCACACATAGTTACAACTTTTTTTTCTTGTAATGAGAACTTTTAAGATCTATTATCAACTTCTGAATATACAAACATTGTAATTAACTATAGTCACCATGTTGTACATTACATCCCCAGGACTTATTTTGTAACTGAAAGTCGGTACCTTTTGACAAGCTTCATACATTCCACCCCTTGCCCCCCACCTCCAGCAACCACCAGTCTGTTCTTTGTATCTATGAGCTTGTTTGTTTGTTTTAGATTCCACATATAAGCGAAATCATATGGTATTTGTCTTTCTCTGTCTGACTTATTTCACTTACCATATTGCCCTCCAAGTCCATTCATGTTATTCCAAAAGACAATATTTCCTTCTTTTTTTTACAGCTGAGTACAATATTCTATTATATACAGATATGTATATAATATATATCATGTTATATATATTATATATTATATTTTGTAATTTATTCATCAAGTATTTTTTATTAACTATGGGCAACCAGTTGTTATAGGGAATATAAAGATAGATAAGGCATACTCTTACCTTAAAGGCAGAATATTGAGAAGAAATTACACATTTATATAAATAATTTTAACACAAGACAATTATTATCATATGTACTACAATAAGGGAGTGCCTAAAGACTTTTGGAATCTTAAGAGATTGCAATTTATTGAACATCTAATAGAATGTCTTGCAAAGAATAGGCATTCAATATTTGAAGACTGAACAAACAAGGACTAAGGAAGTAGATGGTTCAAAACAGTAGAATGTGATTTTTATGGATATGGTCTCTGGAGTTTAATAACTATGAACCCCATGTCTTTTAATAAAGGGGGCCCCTGCAATCCTTTGGACAAGATATATAGAGACAGGTAAAGAAAAGACTCTTTTTCCAACCTACACAACCACTGAGCATTTCTTAAAGAGAAAAGATTCAGAGAGAGAGAAAGAGGGGGGGATTCAGATACTTGAAATTTAGAGACAAAAGTATAGCGAATGAATATGAGAGCACGCCATGAGAAAGGGCAAGGAAATAAAGAAGCAAGTTTGGCAGAGACTGAGAAGGAATAATTTAAAGTGTATGAAGGGAACAAAAAAGAACAACATCATGAGTGCCAGAAAAAGAGAAAGTGTCAGAAGGAGCTTGTCAAACTGGGAAATCACTGGCTTAGACAACTGGCAAAGCACAAAAATCCTTGTAAGAAAGAGTTTCTATAGTGGATGGAAATGAAGTCTCATCTAAAAGTTAAGAAAGAAATGCATGAGACAACTAAGGTCATAAATTTAAACTGCCTTTGTAAGAAGTCTGTTTAATGAAGGAAAGAAGGAAGAAGGGGACACATAGCCTATCTGTAAACTGACAGAAAGCAGCCCTCCTGAATATGTTGAAGCATAGATCTCTCATCGAATAGTATTTTCTCCATTTGTATTTTTTGGATAAAATTTGTTGGTATCTTATTTGAGAGAATTTTCTTGAGAGTAATGAAGAGCAAGACATGTACCCAGTCAAGATAATGAAAAATTGATGCTTTATTTGTAGACTCTATGATTCAATATATATGGTGCTCATCAACACGATTCGATGACAGGAATCTGACAAATCCATGAAAGACTTATTTCTTACATAGATGAGCCCTTTCTTATTTTTTATCATTCATTTTCAATTTTACTCCCAATGTTTTCTGTCATAGAAACAAGGAAAGTTGGTCTCATGTATGACACAACGTGACTTTTCTTGATCTCTCTTTGAACCAAATTATTCTGAGCCATGGGGACTGAGGTTGTTTTATCTCTGTTGTCCATTTGCGATGAGCAAAGAAAATGAGTTTCATTTGACAGAGAGTAAGAATATAAGACACAAACAGAACCACACTGAAGAGGGACATTAGCCATTTTACTGATCTCTATTTTTTTTTTTTTAATGAGTTGTAGTGGATGTAGCAGAGTAATAGAATTGTAGTGTGTATTTGAACTTGAGCTATTGTTTGGTGTAAGTATATACACTGTAACAGATGATTTCCATGCATTTATTGTTGAATTCAATACTTCCAATACTACATTTTCTCCCATTTTACAGGTGAAGTTTAAGTAAAATATCCAGGCATTCAGGGGCACCTGGGTGGCTCAGTCGTTAAGCATCTGCCTTCGGCTCAGGTCATGATCCCAGGGTCTTGGGATTGAGCCCCGCATCAGACTTCCTGCTCAGCGGGAAGCCTGCCTCTCCTTCTCCCACCCCCCTTGCTTGTGTTCGCTCTCTCGCTGTGTCTCTCTCTGTCAAATAAATAAATAAAATCTTTAAAAAAACAATATCCAAGCATTCAAAGGTAGTGAATAGAAAAATTAGGATTGAAGCTGGATCTATTCAAAATGAAAGCCTTCTCATTACATCTTGTTATTATTTTTTTTCTCCAAAGAAGAAATGCCTTTTAAAGGGTTCATGGATCATTTAAGCATTTTCCAAAACAATTGTTTTGGAAACAAAACAATTTTTGCTGTGTTAATAAACTTTCATTTTTATGAGGAACTAGGAGGGGTTTTATTAAAATAGGAGCTTTCATTATAATTGAACACATGCCTTGAAGCTACTGGGAAATACTTTGTCAGTTCTCTAGGAACTGCTGAGGTTCTATTTTGAAGTAAGTATAATACCATTCTATTTTTCTTTATTTGTTTAATTTTGTGATTGCCAGTGTCTATAATACCTTATATTAAGAAACTGAAAATTCTCAGCAGCTTATACCTATGACAATATGTTCTTACCACTATACTGAAGAGTGGGCCTTTTCATGGTGACTTCCATATGTTGGCAATCTTGTTGAGACTGTGTACTTGATTGATGAAGAAAAAATAATACCTCCACAGTCCATGCCTATTATAACTTTTGTTCTGAGTCTACAATCTGCTCACAATGTTCAAGCAGGTGTCTTTCTCTGATTACCCTAGTAGAGATTCCTGGAGTTAGCCATTACACCACCTGCACTGGGTCCCAAATCCAGCCCCTCAGCCCCATCTACTTCATAATACCCAAGAGAGTGCATGATGCATGGACTGCACATACCCGATATTGAAGTGAACTGAAGCAATGTAATGTTAAAGAAGACAACTACATACACTGGCAATACAAGAATTCATCAGCAAGTAAGTCACACTGAACTTAACCTCTGACCCACTTCGTAGGAACACTATTCATTTTACATTTAGGCTTATGATTCTGCTTTCATGTTATCTGTTTCCTTTTATTTATTCCTTTCCCCCAATTTTCCCCTTTCTTTTCATTTTTCTTTTCTTTCTTTCCTTTCTTACCTCTCTTAATTTCATCCTTCGATAATCTAAAATCTCCCATTTGTACTGAACACTCATTTTATTAATTTTATGTCATTCTCATTACAACTTTGAAATATGAGAATTTCCCAGCTTTGATGATGAGGATACCTTGCTCCAACATTTAAGTAGCTTACTCAAGTTGACACAGCTCATAAGTGAGAGTCATTTTAACCCTGAATCAAAATCATGTTTTCCACAGATATGAAAGAACATGAAAGTGGTTTATTTCCCCCATAAAACTGGCTGAATGGAGATCTCTGCCAGTGTGGGCTCTCAGAGTTTCTTTAATGGCTTCAGGCTATTCTTTCTCTATTTTCCTATTTAGTTGAGTAACACTGCTAGGCCACAAAGACTGAAAATTTCCCTCTGGCTAATTAGGTATGAAGAATAAAAACAGATCATGGATTCCCCCCTCCCTTGACACAAATACATCAACACAAACATGTTCCCATAGAAATACCAAGGACCTGCAGTAAAATAATCATAAGGAATATAATTTTGTCTTTACTTCATTATTCTTTTTGTATCACATGGTCTGTGGATGGAATTCTGCATCCAGTTGGCAGATATCCCGACTTTTAAATTCATCCCCAAGACTCTGAAATGGAACTACAGCTCTATGACTAATTAACTCAATAAATAGTTACTATGTGCCATATGATTCTCTCTTTTCTATTCACTTCCATTAACATTGTCTGGAAGAAGATTAAGTCTTGACAAATAATATGTAAATGCATATATAAAAAATGTTGATCCCCTGAAACTTCAAGTACTTCAATAGTTTTATAAGCCTCTAAATCTTTGTATTAAATAATGTTTTGTTCAAAATTCCTAGAGCAATTTGTATTTTCCTGACCAAACTCTGACTGATTGAATATATGGTGCCAGAAATAGGGAGTTGCCTAAGAAAATATAGTTCTTTGAGGCTACGGCTTGGTGGGTGGAAAGAATATGGATGTTTTGGGGCTGGAAAGATGGTGAACATATTTCATTGTGACAAACCAACTTGTTCTAAGGGATGAACTGGTAACACAGAATATTAGCAATATGTGTTTGTAGTTATTGACTCTGTAAAGCATGTGAAAGTAAAATTAATTTGGGAAAGGATCAGCTGATTTGCAAATATAAATAAAAAGGAACAATCCAGAAATTTAAGACCTTGAGTTGGGAAAAAAAGCCAACTTCTAGACTTAAAACAGCAAGGAACAAAGATGAGAAAGGCTTTGAGCAACAAAGACCAAGTAGAATCCAGTGTTGCGAAAAGCTCAGATGAAGGGTGTAGTCTTCTCACTAGATGTTGAAGTTTTATGTTACCATTTAGTTTAGAGGGAGAGAGGTGGAGGGGCAGGATCCTGTGGATGAAGAAGAGGAAGAGTCAAACTAAGTTTAAAAACTATGCTTAGGAGAAGAGTTTATATGTGTTTCTCAGTACATGGAACCAACTAGAAGGCTTCCCCCAACCACTTTTTTATTGACTAATCCATCTGGACTGTAAAGTAAGAGAACAATAAACTTGTATGATGTTAACCCACTGACATTTGATATTTTTTCATTAAATAAGTTAGACTATCATAACTAAACAGTAGGAGCAAAATATTTTTATTGTTGTTTTCTGTAAAGATAATTTATGGAGTTAGTTTTTTGATATTTAAATGACAAATATTATGTATACACACCAGTCCATTTCATCCCCAAACTTAAGCAAAAAGGAAAAGAAAACTAACACTTACTTCAAAGTTCATGAAAACATCAATGGAATAAGTGAATAAATCAAGCAAGCTCATGATATACTCATTTTCTGGACCTATATATATACATCTTCCAAGGGGAAAGTAATATATATGTTGGCTAATCATATCATGCAATTGAAAATGTGTGAAAACCATCGACTTTTGGCAGCAAACAGACTCAAACTTAAAGCTTGGTTCCAAAACATACTAGATGTCTGACCTTGGCAAATTTAGTTAACCTGTTTTTCCTTTTTGTCATCTTGTAAATGTGCATAATATTTAGAATGTAGAACAGTTATGAGAACATAATGCCATGGAAAATATAGAGAAGCACAATTCGTTCTTGTCACTTAGTAGGTGGTCAATACCTGCTAGATCTCTTCCTTTCCCTCCTTTATCTTTATGTATCATAAAGCGTGAAACAGATAATGGATGGCATCAATTAGGTAGGACTTCTTCAGGACATTACTAATAGGAGTCATACATCAAAACAATAAGCCTTTGAGGTTTGCAACTATTTGCTGAAGCTGTCCCTACTTTATTTTTTAAGACAGTGACTTCAGAGCTTTCTAACATAACAAAGATTGTATTTACTTTGAAATTCATGGAGCTCTTTGATTATAAAAGCAAGCTGACAAAATTGTGCGTTTGGAATAATTACATCTTTACAAAATCCTCCAAAGTCCTTTGTGTCCATGTGTTTCTAACTAGAAAGTAAAAATTTTGTGAACCTTTAGTAACATGTTTGTGTGTGTGTGTGTGTGTGTGTATCTGCTTGCAAATTATTCAAGACCTGAACAAAAGCAGAAAATAAGTTTGCAGCACAGCAACTTTTGAATTTAATGAACAATGTTTTGCCTCTCGTTCTCCCCATACATACTGTGCTCACTCAACCTTTATTCTTGTACTGAGGACTCTTCTTTCCCTCCCCTTGTCCCCCTCTTTTCTCACAGCATCCTACCTAGTTTTCAGACTAGGATTGTTTTTCTCCTTCTACAAGCCTCCTCTTATGATTTCTACCTTTATTAGCTGCATTTGGTCCTACCTGTTGCTGCAGCGTGACACACAATTGGCCTCTATGTGTAGTTCAGATCCTGAGGGTCCATGTCCATAGCAGAAAATCCTAACCCTGTAGGGAATGTTGGTATGGAGAGGGACAAACCAAACTGAAAACTATGGGAGAAAGGTGAACTCCAATACCATGAAAAGGGGCTACACACACTGATTCTGAAGGTTCAAGGTGCAAGTTTGAAGTTGGAGTCAAAAGTGATCAGACAAATAAATGTAGAAAGATACAGAAATATTTTTTGTATTGCTGGAGGATGAGAAATTCCTGCTTGGGCAAGCTGCCTTAGACCACCCTACAGAGACTCTGTTCCCTTTGTATTTGTAAGACTTCACTGTGTCTCTTCATAGATTAATTAGGATGTCAGCTTACATGGCCTGAAGAATTATGTGTTGGTGGCTGAAGAACAATGTTCTAGGTCTTGCTTCACAATTTATTAGCTGTGTTATCTTACTCATGCTGCTGAACTGTTTCTAAGCCCCAGCTTAATAAGAGTACAGGAGGTCAAATAATGCTCATCTCATGGCAGGGCAGGAAATTCAGTGAGATAATGCATTAGGATGTGTTTGCAAACTCAAAAGTGCAAAAAAAAAAAAAAAGTACCAGAGAGTACTATCTGTGCCATAAAATTTAGCAACAATAGAATGTTATTTATTAGCTCTACTATAGACATGAAATGCTAGCTTTTCAACCTATAATAAATACAGCTTTTCGATGGGAAGAATTCATATAGCATGTTCCTAAGTCATGTTTCAAAGTATAGGTCCAAGGGTACATTAGATATTCAACATGTTTGATGTTCAATAAATGATTATTTTTCTCTCTGAACAAATTTACTAAACTCTTGGTGCTCTTATGTCTCTTATTAGAAGCAGAAATCTTCATCAATAGTCATTTCTCAGAACAATGCTAAGCTAACAAGGTAAATAATGTGATTTATTAATGTAAGAAATACCTGAATTGAAACCCTGGTCTTGTCACTCACAAAAATTTTGAATAAGTTGCCTACATCCTCTATGGCTCAGTTTCTTTACCTGTAGAATGGGGATCAGATTAAGTTGCTCAGAGGGTGTTCAAAAGATCAAATGACTTAAAGTACATAAAGAAGTAACACAATGCTTTTCTTAGCAAAAATATGTGTTGAGTACATGCTGCTTCCTTCTGTCTTTTTCAGGGTCGTTCCTTCCTGGAAGGATGTGCACATGGATGCCCTCACTTCACTATCCAGTTTTTGATGGGCTGTCTCTTTCTGTGACCATCTTGGATTTTAAGGATTATAGATATAGAGGGGGTATTTCACAGTGCAGAGCTGGAAAGGAAGTTTTTTTTTTTTTTAAAGTTAATATATTTTATAAGAACAATAGCCCTGGTTTTCTCTGCTTGATAATTCTCTCACCATCAGCCTACCTACAGATGAAAGGGCTTTCTCTATTTCATAGCAAGAAGAAGGCTGTTTGATGTCATTTTGAAAAGTTTTAAAGAAGAAGATGGAAGGAAATCTAGAAATAAAATAACAGAAGCTGGCTCTTAGGAACTTCAGAATAGAACAATACTGTATTTCTGTTCACAGGAAACTTCACCATTCAAATGCATTCACTTTTCATAAAACACCTCCTCAATTTCAGCCCAAACACTGAAAACTGAGCCTATTAAATCAGAACAAAAACACTTTTGAAAACATCTTTGGAAAAATACAATTTTGACACAAAGAGATGAGAATCAAGAGGGATGAAAAAATCAAAATGGAATTCAGTATGAGAGAGGCAAGCTCTCAGGTGGTTAGTTATTTGTGAAACTTGCAAAGCAGCAACCAAAGGGGGAAGACTACACCCATCAGCACATACTGTTCTGGAGTGGCCCTGATTCACTCTTTCAAACATTTAAAGAGTCAAGCAATTATAGGGGCCAAGGATCCTATTTTATAGACAAGGGAGGATATGGACTTGACTATTATTAAGGTATTTGTGGAAGTTCTTCTTCATTCCTCTGGACTTGTTTAAGTCTTCCCCCTTCTTTGTGGTCTCTTTGCATGCCTTGCTGCATCTATAAAGCATTCCCTGACCACTATGCCTGACCACGTTTCCTCCCTCTTCCAAAGTCTGGGAAGAGGTGCTCTGCCCTGCTAATCTTAGAATATTGGCGCTGGAAGCCATACTGCCTGGACTGAATCTTAGCTCTGGCACTCACTAGTTATATATTCTTGAACAAGGTTATTTAAATTCTCTGTGTCTATTTAATCATCTATACGATGGGGTTATTGTTAGTATAATACTATCTAATTTATAAGGGTTAAATGAGTTAAGGACTGCAACACACTTCAAAGAGTGCCAGAAATGTGGTTAGTACTCTGTAGCAAGTTAGTTATTGGTCATTAACATGACCATTCCCCACCATTAATTTGAAACTGGGAGCCAAGGGAGCTTTCAAAAATGCAAATCTGTCTTAGCCACCTTGTCTATAATTCTTTCAGTGAATCTACTCACCTTCAGAAGAAAGTCCAGATTTCTTAGCATGATGTGTTGTGAAGAATAATGCACACTTTACTGCAAAGATATCTACACCATCACACTGGAACCTGTAAGTAAGTTACCTCACATGACAAAAGGAGGTCTGCAGATGTGATCACAGGGGCAGATCCTGAGATTATTTTGAATTAGCCAATCTGAGCAAGTGTCCCTGAAAGTGGACATTTCCAAGCTAAAGTTAGAGAGAGAGACTCTGACTGACAGTGGAAGGGGGGTCAGAGAGGAGCAACACTGAGGGCTGCAAGGGTGAAGGAAATGAGGCTGTGAACCCACGAGCGCAGGCTGCATCTGGAAGGTGCAGACAAGAAACAGATTCTCCCATACAGTTTCCAGAAAGGCATGCTGCCCTGCAGACACCTTGCATTTAGCCCAGTGAACCTCCCATCAACCTTCTGGTCTAGAGAATTGTAAGATAAATATTTTGTGTTGTTTTAAGCCACTACATTTGTAATAATTTGTTATGGCAGACATAGGAAACCAGTGCACGTGACATGAAAAACTTCTGGCTTGGCTTTGCCTTCCTCTATGCCTACCTTCAGGCCCTAAAGAATAATGTGGGAGGGAGGGTCCAAGGCCAGTGGTCAACCATCTATGGGTATGGGCAAGATTCATGTGTGTATACTGACATGTTTCCAAGAAAGAGACAAAGTAATTATCAGGAGAATGGGTAGATGCTTGATGCAGAGTGAAGGGAATGTAAAGGCAGGAGGAAGGTATGATAGACAGAATTCTAAGAACTCTGTCAATATCCCCACTCCTGTGGTATGCATGCCCCGTACAACACCCAGGGCTGTGACTTCCATGGTTATGGCTCAGTATATGGCAAAAGGGATCTTGCAGATATAATTAAGCTCTAAAACTAGCTGACCTTAATATAGGGAGATTATAAGAGTGGACCTGACTTTATCACATGAAGCTTCTGAATATGTATCAGAGGTCAAAAAAAGAGACGGTCAGAGATTCAAACTATGAGAAGAATTTGAAGTGTGATTGCTGGCTTTGAAGATGGAGGGGGTCACATGGAAGGACTGGGGGCAGCCTCTAAGCTCCGAAAGCAGCCCCCCAGCTGACAACCAGCTAGGAAATGAAGGCCCCAGTCCTGGAACCACAATAATCCTTTCAACAACCTGAATGAGTTCAGAAGCACTTCTTCCCCAGAACCTCCAGGAAGGAAGGCAGTTCAGTCAATGCCTTGAAATCAGCCTGGTGATGCACTGAGCAGACCCCCAGCTGTGTTGGAACTTGCATCTATAGAACTGGGAACACCCAGGTCAAATTACAGGCTTAGTTCTTGACTACCTTTGTGATCTCAGAAAAACAATTTAGCTTCTCTAAGCCTCAGCCTTCTCATGGTTTTGGTGAGGATTAAATGAGATGCACATATAACACATTTGCATGGTGTCTGGCCCACATCAAGAGCTCAATCAAAGGTCATTATACTAGGTCTTCTTCTTATTTTCATCTCCCCAGCCCCCCTGTAGGAACTTTAAGTATAATTGGAAAGAGGAGAATAAGCCAACTATCTAGGAAGATGAACCAGGGATCTGATTGCAGAGAGGCTTGAATACAAAACTAAAATAGTGGTATTTTGTCCAAGAGGCAATGGGAAAAATTGTCAATGATATAGAACAGAGAAATTACTTTAAAATTCCATTTGATGTCCTACAACAGTTATATAATCTCTGTGTGCTTTCATTTCTTCAAGTGTAACATGAAGAATATATGAGGACCTAACTCACAAGGTTAAATGAATTAATATATGTAACATGAATAGAAAACTGCCCTACATGCTAAAGATCCAGGAAGTGCAATTTTTTCACTAATTTTTCATTCACTTACTCATTGTCCAATGTTTATAAAGTGCCTCCTGGCACCAGACAATGTTCTAGGAATTGAGGATGTATTAGGAATAAAATAAAACAAAATCCATGAAGCTGACATGGTAGCAGGGACATGCAGATAATAAATGAAATAAATATATTTTAGAAAACACTGTGAAGGTTCCTCAAAAAGTTAAAACTAGAACTACCCTATGACCCAGAAATTGCACTTCTAGGTATTTATCTGAAGGATACAAACAGTGATTTGAAAGAGAACATACCCTGATATTTATTGCAGCAATGTCCACAATAGCCAAACTATGGAAAGAGACCAGATGTCCATCTACAGATGAATGGATAAAGAAGAGGTGGTATATGCATACAATGGAATACTACTCAGCCATCAAAAAGAATGAAATCTTGTCATTTGCAATGATGTGGATGGAACTGGAAGGGATTATGTTAAGCAAAATAAGTCAGTCAGAGAAGGACAAATATATGTTTCACTTATATGTGGAATTTCAGAAACAAAACAGATGAACATAGTGGAAGGGAAGGAAATATTTAATAGGATAAAAACAGAGAAGGAAGCAAACCATAAGAGACTCTTAAGTCTAGGGAACAAACTGAGGGTTGCTGGAGGGGAGGTGGGTGGGGGGATGGGTAACTGGGTGATGGGCATTAAGGATGTAATGGGCTTGATGTAATGAGCGCTGGGTATTAGATGCAACTGATAATCACTAAATTCTACCCCTGAAACGAATAATACACTATATGTTAACTAACTTGAATTTAAATAACATAATATATATATTTTAAAATGTGTGTGTGTGTAGCATATCAAATGGTAATAAATACTCTAAAGAAAAATAAACTGGGAAGGGGAAATCAAAAGTACTTTGGTGGGAGCAGGGATTATAGGTCCCAAGTAGAAATGGATTATCCAGTGCATTCCTAAAGATGTATCAACTACCAAAACTGAACCTGGAAGAAATAGAAAACCTGAACAGACCTATAACCACTAAGGAAATGGAAGCAGTCATCAAAAATCTCCCAAAAAACAAAAGCCCAGGGCCAGATGGCTTCCCAGGGGAATTCTACCAAACATTTCAAGAAGAATTTTACCTATTCTTCTGAAACTGTTCCAAAAAATAGAAATGGAAGGAAAACTTCCAAACTCATTTTATGAGGCCAGCATTACCTTGATCCCAAAACCAGACAAAGACCCCATCAAAAGGGAGAATTGCAGACCAATATCCCTGATGAACATGGATGCAAAAATTCTCCCCAAAATACTAGCCAATAGGATCCAACAGTACATTAAAAGGATTATTCACCACGACCAAGTGGGATTTATCCCTGGGCTGCAAGGTTGGTTCAACATCTGCAAATCAATCAATGTGATACAATACATTAACAAAAGAAAGAACAAGAATCATATGATCCTCTCAATAGATGCAGAAAAAGCTTTTGACAAAGTACAGCATCCTTTCTTGATCAAACCTCTTCAGAGTATAGGGATCGAGGGTACATACCTCAATATCATAAAAGCCATCTATGAAAAACCTACAGCGAATATCATTCTCAATGGGGAAAAACTGAGAGCTTTCCCCCTAAGGTCAGGAACGCGGCAGGGATGTCCACTATCACCACTGCTATTCAACATAGTATTGGAAGTCCTAGACACAGCAATCAGACAACAAAAAGAAATCAAAGTCATCCAAATTGGCAAAGAAGAAGTCAAATTCTCACTCTTTGCAGATGATATGATACTTTATGTGGAAAACCCGAAAGACTCCACCCCAAAACTGCTAGAACTCATACAGGAATTCAGTAAAGTGGCAGGATATAAAATCAATGCACAAACATCAGTGGCATTCCTATACACCAACAACAAGACAGAAGAAAGAGAAATTAAGGAGTCAATCCCATTTACAATTGCACCCAAAACCATAAGATACCTAGGAATAAATCTAACCAAAGAGACAAAGGATCTGTACTCAGAAAACTATAAAATACTCATGAAAGAAATTGAGGACAACACAAAGAAATGGAAAAACGTTCCATGCTCATGGATTGGAAGAACAAATATCGTGAAGATGTCAATGCTACCTAGAGCAATCTACACATTCAATGCAATCCCCATCAAAATACCATCCACTTTTTTCAAAGAAATGGAACAAATAATCCTAAAATTTGTATGGAACCAGAAAAGACCCCGCATAGCCAGAAGAATGTTGAAAAAGAAAAACAAAGCCAGCGGCATCACAATTCTGGACTTCCAGCTCTATTACAAAGCTGTCATCATCAAGACAGTATGGTACCGGCACAAAAACAGACACATAGATCAATGGAACAGAATAGAGAGCCCAGAAATGGACCCTCAACTCTATGGTCAACTCATCTTTGACAAAGCAGGAAAGAATGTCCAATGGAACAAAGACAGTCTCTTCAACAAATGGTGTTGGGAAAATTGGATAGCCACATGCAGAAGAATGAAACTGGACCCTTTCCTTACACCCCACACAAAAATAGACTCAAAATGGTTGAAAGACCTCAATGTGAGACAGGAGTCCATCAAAATCCTAAAGGAGAACACAGGCAGCCACCTCTTTGACCTCAGCCGAAGCAACTTCTTCCTAGAAACATCGCCAAAGGCAAGGGAAGCAAGGGCAAAAAGGAACTATTGGGACTTTATCAAGATAAAAAGCTTTTGCAAAGCAAAGGAAACAGTCAACAAAACCAAAAGACAACCGACAGAATGGGAGAAGATATTTGCAAATGACATATCAGATAAAGGGCTAGTATCCAAAATCTATAAAGAACTCATCAAACTCAACACCCAAAGAACAAAGAATCCAATCAAGAAATGGGCAGAAGACATGAACAGACATTTTTCCAAAGAAGACATCCAAATGGCCAACAGACACATGAAAAAGTGCTCAATATCGCTCGGCATCAGGGAAATCCAAATCAAAACCTCAATGAGATACCACCTTACACCAGTCAGAATGGCTAAAATTAACAAGTCAGGAAACGACAGATTTTGGCGGGGATGCGGAGAAAGGGGAACCCTCCTACACTGTTGGTGGGAATGCAAGCTGGTGCAGCCACTCTGGAAAACAGTATGGAGGTTCCTCAAAAAGTTGAAAATAGAGCTACCATATGATCCAGCAATTGCACTACTGGGTATTTACCCCAAAGATACAAAAGTAGGGATCCGAAAGGGTACGTGCACCCCGATGTTTATAGCAGCAATGTCCACAATAGCCAAACTGTGGAAAGAGCCAAGATGTCCATCGACAGATGAATAGATAAAGAAGAAGTGGTATATATATATATATACAATGGAATATTATGCAGCCATCAAAAGGAATGAGACCTTGCCATTTGCAACGACGTGGATAGAACTGGAGGGTATTATGTTGAGCGAAATAA
>NW_023270323.1:70925167-70942948 GCF_011800145.1 Mirounga leonina | reverse complement strand
ATATATATATACAATGGAATATTATGCAGCCATCAAAAGGAATGAGACCTTGCCATTTGCAACGACGTGGATGGAACTGGAGGGTATTATGTTGAGCGAAATAAGTCAAACAGAGAAAAACATGTATCATATGATCTCACTGATATGAGGAATTCTTAATCGCAGGAAACAAACTGAGGGTTGCTGGAGTGGGGGGTGGGGTGGGAGGGATGGGGTGACTGGGTGATAGACACTGGGGAGGGTATGTGCTCTGGTAAGCTCTGTGAATTGTGCAAGACTGTTGAATCACAGATCTGTACCTCTGAAACAAATAATGCAATATATGTTAAGATAAAGAAAAAAAAGAAGAAGAAGAAGAAGGTAGCAGGAGGGGAAGAATGAAGCGGGGGAAATCGGAGGGGTAGATGAACCATGAGAGATGATGGACTCTGAAAAACAAACTGAGGGTTCTAGAGGGGAGGGGCGTGGGAGGATGGGTTAGCCTGGTGGTGGGTATTGAGGAGGGCACATTCTGCATGGAGCACTGGGTGTTATGCGCAAACAATGAATCATGGAACACTACATCTAAAACTAATGATGTAATGTATGGGGATTAACATAAGAATAAAAATAAATAAATAAATAAATAAAAATAAAAAAGAAATGGATTATCCAGGGAAGATCACTAGGAGGATTACACCTGACCTGACTGGGGCTGGATGGAGGAGAGAGAGTGTGCAGGCTATGAGACTTGCAGGGGGAGGAGCAATGCAGGAAAGAGAAGAGCTAGGACTGAGGCTCCAGAGGAGGGCCCAACAGGTATGTCTAAGGAACATCAAGGAGGCATCGTGGCTAGAGTAGAATTAGCTAAGTGGCAGGGGTGATCAAACAAGATAAGGTCAGCAGACTAGGAGGTGGGGCCAGATTTTGTAAGACCTTGGGGTCATTGGTAAAATTTGGGCTCTTACTCTCCAGGTATAAGGAGCTATTCATTGTTGTTGAACACAGGAGGATGCAGTTTGACCTACATTTTAGCAGCATCAGTCTGGGTGCTGTGCTATGTATTGAGGGTAGGAGGATGAGATCTGAACTGTTGGGACAAGTTTGGAATCAAGATACTAATTTCAAATAGTACTCTAAACTTTAAAACTTCTTCCAGAAGTTTTAAACAAAACATCTGTTTTGGAAATCAAAGTCCGATTTCTCCACTGAATAATTTAATATATTTTGTGTAACTGAATTAAAGGTGTTTTTCTTTTCTCATCTCATATAATAGAGGTACAAGATTCCCCACTATCAGAAAATAGGGCCTACGAAACTCTCTATAGGCTGAAATGGTGTTAAGCAAAGAAGTGATTACCATTAATTTATAAGGCAATTTTTTTTTTTTTTTTAGTGCTCCCAGATTCAAAAAATTACCTCTCTCTTTTCTGATACCTTAGGACACATCTTGCTAATTGATACACACAACAAAATGGAGATAAAGCCCAGATGCTCACAGACACAGTGCAGAGCTTTGGCACTTGATACTGAGTTGCTGAGTGCAGCCCCCAGGGAAGGCACTGGGGTGCCACTCTCATTGCCCTGGGGTGCTTGCTGCCTCTCTGCCCACTTATCTCACTGCAAAACCAATGCTGAATGTTACTTTTGCCTTTTGCCTTTTTTTTTAATAAAAGTGAAAATCCTCTTTGGAGTTCTTTTGGTTAGCAAAAACAGTGCTAATGTAGGTATTTTACAAAAGTGAAGTAACATAATGCAAACTTTTGAAAAGCAGGGGAAACCTTATAATAGATTTTTTTCTTTAAAGATCTTTGTAAACCAGTTGAAATTCAGTCAACATTTAAAGCTCGATTAAAATGCTGCCTGCCTTGTCCTCTGTTAACATTTGTTGTGTTCTAAATGTGACTACTGGATAAATGAAGAATTGGGATGATTTGGGAAAGAATGTATAGCATTTACAAGGGACTTGAATGAAAAATTACTGAGCAATCTTGAAATACCGGTATCACTTCTCAGCTCTCCTTGCCTTGACTGAAGCAGCATCTGGGGTTGATCATTTCTCCCTTGGGTGTTTGGTACCAGAGTGTCAAATTCAGAAAGGTCCAAGATATCTCTCCCTCTTGAGTACCCTTCCACTGCGAAATGCAGAAAGCAAGAGTCTTGCTGCTTCTACCCTCTCTATCATTGATGGCAATGCCAACAGAAGAAAATGCTTCTTATTCCCTTGGTTTTATTTAGGCATTTAATCATTAACCATTTATTATCTGTTATTTGTCAGACACAATTCTAGGCACTGTCTTAATGTGAGTTTGAGTCCTGATGCTGCTGCTTAATAACTGTGTATTCTTTAATTTTTTTTTTTTTTAATCCAGGGACATCTGGATGGCTCAGTTATGCATCCAACTCTGGATTTTAGCTCAGGTCATGATCTCAGGGTTGTGAGATTAAGCCCTGTGTTGGGCTCCGTACTGGGCGTGGAGCCTGCTTAAGATACTCTCTCTTCCTGTCCTTCTGCCCCTCCTCCCCCTCTAAAAAAAAAAATAAAAAGTTTTAATCCACAAAGACCTATGTGAGACATGAAACCATAAAACTCCCAAAAGAAAAACATGGGTAGTAATTTCTTTGACACCGGCCTTAGTAACATTTTTTCTAGATGTATCTCCTCAGGCAAGGCAAACAAAAGCAAGACTAAACCACTGGGACAACATCAAAATAAAAAGCTTTTGCACAGAGAAGGAAACCATCAGCAAAGTAAAAAGGCAACCTACTGAATGGGAGAAGATATTTGCAAATGACATATCTGATAAAAGGTTAATATCCAAAATATATAAACAATTTATGCAACTCAACACCAAACCTATACACAGATAATCCAATTAAAAAATGGTCAGAAGACCCAGATAAACATTTTTCCAAATAAGACATACAGATGGCCAACAGACATATAAAAAGATGCTCGGGATGCCTGGGTGGGCTCAGCTGGTTAAGCATCTGCCTTCTGCTCAGGTCATGATCCCAGGGTCCTGGGATCAAGCCCCGCATCAGGTTCCTTGTTCAGCGGGGAGCCTGCTTCTCCCTCTGCCTGCTCTGCCACCACTCACCCTGCTTGTGTGCTCTCTCTCTCTCTGACAAATAAATAAAATCTCAAAAAAATAAAAAGTTAAAAAAATAAAAAGATGCTCAACATCACTAATCATTAGGGAAATGCAAATCAAAACCACAATGAAATATCACCTTACACCTGTCAGAATGTTTATAATTAAAAAGAGAAGAAATAGCAAGTGTTGGGGAGGATGTGGAGAAAAAGGAGTCCTTGTGTGCTCTTGGTAAATCATGGAATGTAAATGTGAAAAACAATATGGAGTTTTCTCAAAGAATTAGAAATAGAAATACCATATGATACAGTAATTCCACTATTGGTTATTTACACAAAGAAAACAAAAACATAAATTTGAAAAGATATTTGTACCTCTGTAATAAAAATATAATAAAATACTAACGCAAAGAGATATATGTACCCTGATGTTTATAACAGCATTATGTACAACAGCCAATATATGGAAGCAACCCAAGTGCCCATCCATAGGTGAATGGATAAAGAAGTGGTGTATATATATGCACAATGTTGTATTATTCAGTCACAAAAAGGAAAGAGATCTTTCATTTGTGACAACATGGATGGACCTAGAGGTTATTATGCTAAGTGAAATAAGACAGAGAAAGACAAATAAGTTCAGTGATATGTGGAATCTAAACAAACAAAAAGCAGAATCAGACCTATAAATACAGGGAACAAACTGATGGTTGCCAGAAGGGAGGTGGGTAGGCAGGATGGGCAAAATGGGTGAAGGGGAGTGGGAGGTACAGGCTTCTGGTTATGGGTTGGGGATAAAGGTACAGCATAGGGAACATATTCAATGGTATTGTAATAGCACTGTATGGTAATAGATGGTAGCTACGTTTGTGGGGAGGATAGCATAATGTACAGACCCATCTGTGTACATCTAAAACTGAAACTAACAATATACATCAAGTATACCTCATTAAAAATAAAAGGCTAAAATAGAAGAGATTTTCAATAGCTCTTCACTGTCCAATATGATAGCCATTGACATAAGTAACTAATTCAAATTGAGATTTACTTTAATTGTAAAATCCACATTAGATTTCGAAGACTTAGTATGGGTGGAAGATATTATAAATTATTTCATTATTAATATTTATATATTGGTTACATGCTGGACTGCCAATATTTTGGATATATGGAGGCAAATAAAATATATTATTACCAGGGGTCCCTGGGGGGCTCAATCAGTTAAGCGTCTGACTCATGGTTTTGGCTCAGGTCATGATCTCTGGATCATGAGATTGAGCCCCATGTGGGGCTCCTTGCTCAGTGTGAGTCTGCTTGAGATTCTCTCTCTTTCCCTCTCCCTCTGCCCCTCACCCTGCTCATGCTCACTCTCTCTCTCTCAAATACATACATACATACATAAATAATAAATAAGTAAATAAAATCTCAAAAAACATTATTACCTTTATTTATTTTATTTTATTTTATTATGTTATGTTAGTCACCATACAGAACATCATTAGTTTTTGATGTAGTGATCCATGATTCATTGTTTTCTTATAATACCCGGTGCTCCATGCAATACGTGCCCTCCTTAATACCCATCACCAGGCTAGCCCATCCCCCCACCCCCTTCCCCTCTAGAACCCTCAGTTTGTTTCTCAGAGTCCATAGTCTCTCATAGTTCATCTCTCCCTCCGATTCCCCCCCTTCATTTTTCCCTTCCTTCTCCTAATGTCCTCCATGCTTTCCTTATGTTCCACAAATAAGTGAAACCATATGATAATTGACTTTCTCTGCTTGACTTCTTTCACTTAGCATAATCTCCTCCAGTCACATCCATGTTGATGTATAAATTGGGTGTTCATCCTTTCTGATGGCTGAGTAATATTCTATTGTATATATGGACCACATCTTCTTTATCCATTCATCTGTTGAAGGGCATCCAGGCTCTTTCAACAGTTTGGCTATTGAGGACATTGCTGCTATGAACATTGGGGTGCATATGGCCCTTCTTTTCACTACATCTGTGTCTTTGGGGTAAATACCAGGAGTGCAATTGCTGGGTCATAGGGTAGCTCTATTTTTAATTTTTTGAGGAACCTCCACACTGTTTTCCAAAGTGGCTGCACCAACTTGCATTCCCACCAACAGTGTAAGAAGGTTCAAGTTTTAATTCAGGCTCATCTCAACCTTCTTACCTGTAAAGGCAGTAGAGGCCATTTCAGGCAACATGACGGAGTAAATTTTAATCAGATTCCCTTTCCCCAATACTGCAATACATTTGTAGAAATTCTGGTGGAATATTTTGAATATTTATAAACATTAAAGCAGATTTTAGAAAAAAATAATTTTAAATATAAAATATAAGTAAACAGATGTGTATATCCAAGTTCAAAGGAAAGAAAGCACAATATGCATGTGGAAGAAATTCTAGGAACTATCTTACACTATGAGCAACCATAGAGGTGACAGTTCTAATTAAAATCCATACTGGCTAGGGGACAGGATTTCTAAAGCCTTCACAGGAATAAAGGAAAAGCCCCTGGTCTATGAATCATGAGACACTGGAACCTAGATTCTAAGTGTTAAAGCATCTCCACCTCCCTAAATATAGATATTGAAAAAATCCTTCTACAAGATTATGGATGAAATAAAGAATGTTGCCTATGATCTGGAGCTTGGATGGATAAAATAAAATAAAAATGAAAATGAAAAATCAGTCACCCTGGGGAAATCTAAATGTCAGACTTGTGCGATTTAAGATTATGGGATTTGAATTCTTAGCTACATTTAGTACCAGTAATTCAAACTAAGAAAATAACATGAAAATAGCAAAGATTTTTGAAATCTGTGGGAGATCTCCAGAACCAGCATAGAGCTGCTTTATAAATTCATTCAAGGGATTCTCATAGAGTATAAAATAAGTTCATTAGAGATGAGCTCATAATCGAGAAGTATAAAGAAAGGAGCAGCTATGGAATAAGGAGGGTCAGCAGATACCACAAATAGAATCAGTACTCTAAGAATTAGAGATGACCAGCAATTATGAATGTTTCAATGATTAAGGAGGAAAACACAAATAACACAAATAAATTATAAATATGAAAAATCAAAGTTACTGAGGATTTTTTAAAATCACAACATTTCCCTCAATTAATGGCAATATGTTTGAAATATGGATAAAATAATACCAAGGAAAATAAAATTTCACATTTTTTTCAAAATATTTGTGAAATATTGCTTGATTGATCAATTACTGTGAAAATAATAAGCACATTTCTAAAGAGCTCTTTCCCACTTCCCAAAAGCATTATGATCAGACAGTTTTGTAAGTGAAAATAAATAAATAAATAAATCCTGTCCTCAGGATGTTTCCAGTACATATGCAGTAATCAGAAAAATCACACCAAGTAATGTACAATTAGTTGCTGTGATGAACGACATGAAGGAAAGAGGCATGTTGGCAAGAGGGTATGTAAACAGGATGTGGTGGGATCTGTGTCAGACAGGGATCCTGAGAAGTTTGAAGCACATGAGGTTCAGAGGGGACAGAGCCAGACAGGGCTGGGATTCATGCAACAGATGGAGGCCTTGGGTCTTTGGCCTAAGAACCATAGGACACCATTGAAAAGCTTTCAGAGGAAAATTACATATCAGATGTTCATTTTGGAAATCACATTCTGGCCACCTCATGGAGTAGAAGGAAAGTAATGTGTAGTGAAGATTAGAGGCTCAGGGAGGAGTTTGTTTCATGCACCTGCTGAGAAATGAAGGTCGCTTGAGGAGAATGACCTTGTAAATGGAACAGTGAAGAAGCTAGAGCATTAGAATGGAAAAATGAGAATGTGGCCTCATGATAGTGGAGGAAATGCTTATTTTTAAGAGACGAAGACGAAAGGAGTCAGGAATGGTGCCCTCTAAGAGATCAGGTACTGCTGGAAGTCAATCGTGATCTTGGTGTGAATTATTTCAAGGGGGTGAGGCTACGCTGGGGTGAACAGAGGGAAGAGTGGAAGAAGGGAAGAAGAGAGATGCCCTGAGAGAAGCTCATTGTTGGGGGATACTGGGAGAGAGCAGGAATTAGAAGGAGGTGTGGGTTTAGAGATTCTCTATTTTGTTCAGATTAGAGAGACTCAAGGGTGTTTAAATGGTGATAACAAGGTTCCAGCTGAGAGAAAAATGTTAAAAGATTTAGAAAGAAAGTGATAATCAATAATTTAAAATTTAAGTAAATGTTTAAACGAAGATAAAAATAAAGGCCATTAAACAAAGTCCAGTCATTCTAGTAGACCAACTTGTCAGACAAGAATATTATAAGCCATAAGAAGAAAATACATATTTGTGCAGCCCAGAGGACATTCCTTTAGCCACACCTGCAAATTATATCAAGAATTACTTAATGCAAATGAATTGGTGGGGCACCTGGGTGGCTCAGTTGGTTGAGCATATGCCTTCTGCTTAGGTCATGACCCAAGGGTCCTGGGATCAAGCCCCATGTTGGGCTTTCTGTTCAGTGGGGAGCCTGCTCTTCCCTCTCTCTCTCTCTGCTGCTCCCCCTGCTTGTGCTCTCTAACAAATAAGTTAAAAAAATTAATTGGCTAAGGTGAACTCCCTACAGAATTTATAGTATAAGATTGTGTATTGGTGTTTATAGTAAGGAATAAAGGGCTCTCCTTATAAAGTATGGACTTGGTTACTTCTACAAATATGTCCTGAGTTCAGTAATCCTTAAGGAATTATTATAGATATGTAGCTACTTGGGGGGATGCTATGTGGCAATTAGAGAAAAAAGTTCAGATGTCCAGCATGAGTAGGCCAGGGAAAATTCCCTTCAAGTCTCCTGTGATAACAAAATAAATTTCCATTTGAGAAGGTTCCTCGCTTCAGATGAGTGACAGATGAAAAATTGAGATTTAGAATATTACACTGAATAAATCCCTAATGGAGAGAAATCTTGTACATTTGATTTCATCTTAATCTCACAATTTTAAATGTAACTCATACAGGGAGATCTTTGTGCCTCCAACTTAGCCTGACTTCCCAGCCTGATCTTCCCAAACCTCCCCTGACAGTCTCATCCTCCCTTACCTTGACAGTGTGAGTCAGTCTCAGATGTCAGTATATTCAGCATGTATTGACTTTTAAAATTTTCATTTTGACATTCTAATGATCTCTCTATAGATTTACACTGAAATCATCTTGACATTTTCTTGTCACTTCAGAGAAGATATTTTTGACTTTGTATTGTTATTAGAGATTTTAGTATTAACTTAAAAAATTGGCTATATATGTATGTATATAGCCAATTATATATAATCAGTTTCCAGTGGTATTTCATTGGTCAGAAAATTAAAAATAAAAGATAAAGAACAAAGTATTTATCTGCAGATTGCCTGAATTAAAACATACACACACACACACACACACACACACAAGAATGTCCTGGACAACTGATAATTTGGGAACTTGTATGGATTCACCAATAATGCTAATGCTAATGTTAATGGATTCATTAGGGAAGTGATGGAGCAATATGTACTACAATTAAATTATACAGATTCTTTGACCTAGTTATCCTCTTGTGGCAAATTTTTTTCTACAGATATATGTATATAAATGGGTATTACAGCATCATATGACATAAACTCATTATCCTTTGATAGGAAAGCAATCAAAAAAAGTGTGATAACACTTTGTAACACTATGCAGTTCTTAAAAACAATGCACTAAACCCTCATGCAACAAGGCCAGAAGTGTTGTCCAAAATACATGATGTTTTTAATCAAGGAAAGAAAACTTAAATATACACAAACATATTGCATAAGCTTACTTTTGTAGACATGAGCAAGTTTGAAATTCTTTGTGTTTGTGGATGCTGCATGTGGGGGTACATGCATATGTGAATATAAGTGTGTGTGAATATGAGGAAAAGTTGGAGTGTTATAGACCAAGCTATTAATATTATTTATTTTAGGGGGATGGGTGGTAAAGATTTGTGGGGAGGTTATTAGCTATTCCTTATTTTGTGTTTGGATTCTCTTCTCGTTGCATGTAATACTTTTTTTTTTTTAAGATTTTAATTATTTATTTGTCAGAGAGAGAGAGAGCACAGCAGGTGGAGCAGCAGACAGAGGGAGAAGAAGACTCCCCACTGAGCAAGGAGCCCAATGTGAGACTTGAACCCAAGACCCTGAGATCATGACCTGAGCTGAAGGCAGACTCTTAACCTACTGAGCCACCCAGGCTCCCAGCATGTAATATTTTTTGAAAACAAAAGGATGAACAAAAACCAAAACTAAGTCTGTGAACTAGAACTGATCACCTAGGAGAGAACTGTACAGAAGGGAAAAAAAAAAAAAAATAGGTGAATATTCAATTCCTAAATCAGTCCAGAATTCTGCAGCTAGATTTTTAACAAAGGAAAAATAAGCAAGTGGTACAAAATAATCTGGCACTGGCTACCTGAATTGTTCTGAAACAACCAACCTTCTGAGAACAACTGGAAGGCTATAAAATACATTACATCTGTTTAAGGCACACAGAGCTTACAAGGCAGTGGGGAATATTGAGCCAAAATCTGAAAGAGAAGTCAAGCTGAGAGAGGTGAACCTGCATTTTTTCCATGAGATGAGTGTCCATTCTTAAAGCAGAGGCTCCCAGGCTGAGAAGCTGCGAAAAGATGACATGGCAGGCAAAGATCAAAGTTCAAGACCCAACAAAGAAAAAAGTTCCTAGTAAATATGATATATATTTTTTTCTTTTTATTGAAGTATAATTAACATATGGTCTTATATTATTGTAAGCTTTTTATTAATACTGTCAAGGTCTGTACCCTAGAAAGAAGGGTGAATATGAAATAAGCCTGCCCTTACAAGGACTGCAGCTAAAACTCAGCTGTCTTGGTACTTGATTACATTAATAATATCTGCCTCCCATAAGAAATGACGGGCAGACAGATAGCTTGATAGACTAAGATTTGACTAAAAATCCAAGATAAAATAGAAAAGAGAAATCACTGGAGATCTTGATATTGGAGTTTTCAGATGTATTTTATAATAACTCATTATACATTAATGAAGTAGTGTGTAATAATAAATAGAATGAGTAGAAAATTTGAAATTGTAAGAAAGGGAATTGAATGGAAATTCTGGAATATAACAATGTAACATTACAATGTAACATTTACTTGCAATGCAAGTAAAATTATGAACCTAGTGGATAAATTTTGTGTTTATTAAACAGGGATGATTTTTGCCCCGGATGGATTTTGACCCCAGATGGATACATCACGGATGGACACGCAAATGTTTGGAGACATTCATGGGTATACCAAAAGGGAGGTGCTACTGGCACCTTGTGAGTAGAGGCTAGAGATGCTATCAAACAGCCTTCAATGCCCAGGGCAGCCCTCAAAAACAAAGCATTAGCCAGCCCAAAATGTCAATAGTGCCATGGTTTCAAAAATCCTCAACAGCAGATTAAACCCACTTAACAAAAATTGGTGAGCTGGAAGACAGGTCAAAGGAAAATACACTGAAAGGGTCATAGAGTGGCTGGAGGAAGGGATTACAAAGGACCATGTGGAATCTTGACTGAGGTGATATTTGCACTGTTGTATACATATTTCAAACTTCATCCTTTAAAGTTGTGTCATGGGGTGCCTGGGTGGCTCAGATGGTTAACCAGCTGCCTTGGATCAGGTCATGATCTCAGGGTCCTGAGATTGAGCCCCACATTGGGCTCCCTGCTCAGCGGGGAGTCTGCTTCTCCCTCTGCTGCTCCCCCTGCTTGTGCTCTCTCCCTCTCTCTCTCAAGTAAATAAATAAAAAATGTTAAAAAAAATAAAAACAAATAAAAAAATAATAAAGTTGTGTCATTTATGGGATGTCTATTATACCTCAGTAAAGCTATTAAAACAAAACAAGACCAAAAAAATCAGAGTGAGGGGAAATATTTACAATACCATTAACAAAGACCAGCATCTCAAATATACAAAAACTCTTACAAATTGATAAGAAAAAGGAAAAAAAAATAATTCAATTAAAAATAGGCAAAGGATTTGAACAGATACTTCACAAAAGATACTCAAATTTCAATGAGCATATGAAAAGGCACTCATCCTCAGAAAACATCTGAAATGCCAATAAAAGCCATAATGAGATACTGTCACATCCACTATTAAAAACTGACTCTACTGTGTGCTATGAAGGGTGTGAAGCTCCTGGAAGTCTCAAACATTGCTGGTAGAAATGAAAAATTATAATTATATACTAAACCAAAAATAAAACTATAATGATTCAGCATGTTTTCTCTTTGGTATATGATGAACATAAATGTGTATACACATGTAAAAAGTGTCATGTATGATCATGTACATAAGGTCACACATTATCATGTACACAGGCCATATGTGATAATATACATGAGGTCATGTATGATAACACACAAGGTCATGTGTGGTTATGCACTCTAGGTCATATATGACATGAGGTCATGTATGATATTGTACATGAGGTCATGTGTAATCATGTACATAAGGTCATGTATGATCTTGTACAGAGCAGGCATTATTCATGGTAGCCTCAAACTGGAAACAGCCTTGATATTCATAATGAATAAATAGAAGAAACCAGTTATTGTATATTCACAGTATAGAATACTATATATTTATAAAAATGAACACATTCTTACTGCATGCATGAATATGGATGAATCTCATATACTGTGGAGTGAAAGAAGTGGATGAATTCATTTACATGAAACTCAAGCACAGGCTCAACTAACTTACAGCATTGGAAGTCAGAGTCAGAGAAGAACTGGTAATATATATTTTGATGTGTGGTGGTAGTTGCATAAGTTGGCCTATGTTTTAATAGCTGGATCAATCTGAAAACTTATAAAATGTACATTTTATGCATATATAGTATGTTTCAGAAATCACGCTTATCATAGAAAACTGAATATATATATCTATATAGCTTCCCTACTATTCTTTGGTATTTTATATAAGATTATAATGCAGTCAATACTCATTTATTAAGAGTGTACCATGGACCTGGTGTTATAATATTGTTATGTTTGAATTGTGTTCTCCCAAAACTCATATGTGGAAATCCTAATCCCCAGGGCCTCAGAATGTGACTGTATATGGAGACAGAATCTTTAATGGGGCAATTAGGGTTAAATGAGGTCATTAGGATGGGCCTTAATCCAATATAACTGGTATCCTTATAAGAAGAGGAGATTAGGGCATAGAAACACAGAGAGAAAGACGGTGTGAAGACACCGGGTAAAAACAGCCATCTACAAGACAAGGAGAGAAGACTTAGAAGAAACCAACACTGTTGGGGCCTTGATCTTGGACTTATAGCCTCCAGAACTGAAAATAAATCTGTCTTGTTTAAACCACTTAGTCTGTGATACTTTGTTATGGAAACCTTAGACAATTAATATGGATACACAGTGGGATATTCAGACAGATAGGAAATGGGTCCTTGCTACAAAGAATTTCCAGTCTGGCAGGGAAGCAGTTCCATACCTACTTGAGGCTCAGAATTATAAACACTAACTAATAGAAGAAAAACAGGAACCATGGTAGCCTGAGTATGGCTGCTCAGATAATCATGGCCTCTACTTAGGTGGAACATGAGATTCATGCAAGAAGTGTGGTATCAGATGACTTCAACTCATAAGGGTATTTTGATTGACTCAATGACCTCTCAATTATTTATTAAAGAAATTCAGTTAAAAATAGAAACACCTGAGGGAGAGGAGCAAGATGGTGAAGGAGTAGGAGACCCAAATTTTGTCTGGTCCCAGGAATTCAGCTAGATAGGGATCAAACCATTCTGAACACCTACAAACTCAATAGGAGATCAAAGAAAAGAATAGCAGCAACTCTCTGAACAGAAAAGCAACCACTATCTGGAAGGTATCTTCTGATTTGTTTAGTGTATATTTTTCTGGGGTTGTTGTTACACTGTTAGCATTTTGTTCTCTCATTCAACTATTCTCCTCTGGTCAAAACGACAAGATGGAAAAAATCACCTCAACAAAAAGAACAAGAGGCAGTACTGACTGCCAGGGACCTAATCAATATGGACATTAGTACGATGTCAGAACTAGAGTTCAGAATGATGATTTTAAAGGTACTAGCTGGGTTTGAAAAAAGCATGGAAGATATTAGTGAAACCCTGTCTGGAGAAATAAAAGAACTAAAATCTAACCAAGTCAAAATCAAAAAGGCTATTAATGAGATGCAATAAAAAATGGAGGCTCTAACTGCTAGGATAAATGAGGCAGAAGAGAGAATTAGTGATACAGAAGACCAAATGATGGAAAATAAAGAAGCTGAGAAAAAGAGAGATAAACAATTACTGGATCACGAGGGCAGAATTCAAGAGATAAGTGATACCATAGGATGAAACAATATTAGAATAATTAAGATCCCAGAAGAAGAAGAAAGAGAGAGGGGGGCAGAAGGTATATTGGAGCAAATTATAGCAGAGAACTTCCCTAATTTGGGGAAGGAAACAGGCATCAAAATCCAGGAGGCACAGAGAAGCCCCTCAAAATCAATAAAATGGTCAACACCGCAACATCTAAGAGTAAAACTTACGAGTCTCAGAGACAAAGAGAAAATCCTGAAAGGAGCTCAGGAGAAGAGATCTGTAAACTAGGGGTGCCTGGGTGGCTCAGTCATTGGATGTCTGCCTTTGGCTCAGATCATGATCCCGGGGTCCCGGGATTGAGCCTTGCATCGGGCTCCCTGCTCATTGGGAAGCCTGCTTCTCCTTCACCCTTTCCCCTGTTTGTGTTCCCTCTCTCACTGTCTCTCTCTCTGTCAAATAAAAAAATAAAATCTTAAAAAAAAAGAGAGAGAGATCTGTAAACTACAATGGTGGAAACATTAGATTGGCAACAGACCTATCCACAGAGACCTGGCAGGCCAGAAAGGACTGGCATGATATATTCAGAGCACTAAATGAGAAAAATATGCAGCCAAGAATACTATATCTAGCCAGGCTTTCATTGAAAATAGAAGGAGAGATAAAAAGCTTCCAGGACAAACAAAAACTAAGGGGGTTTGCAAACACGAATCCAGCCTTACAAGAAATATTGAAAGGGGTCCTCCAAGCAAAGAGAGAGCATAAAAATAACATAGACCAGAAAGGAACACAGACAATATACAGTAACAGTCACCTTACAGGCATACAATGGCACTAAATTCATTTCTTTCAATAGTTACCCTGAATGTAAATGGGCTAAATGCCCCAAACAAAAGACACAGAGTATCAGACTGGATAAAAAACAAGACACATCAATATGCTGTCTGCAAGAGACTAATTTTAGACCCAAAGACACCCCCAGATTGAAAGTGAGGGAGTAGAAAATCAATTTACCATGCTAATGGACACCAAAAGAAAGCTGGGGTGGCAATCCTTATATCAGACAAATTAGATTTTAAACCAAAGAGTATAATAAGAGATGAGGAAGGACACTATATCCTACTTAAAGGGTCTATCCAACAAGAAGATCTAACAAGTGTAAATATCTATGCCCTTAACATGGGAGCAGGTAATTATATAAGGCAATTAATAACAAAACCCAAGAAACACATTAACAACAATAAAATAATAGTGGGGGACTTTAACACCTCCCCTCACTGAAACAGACAGATCATCTAGGCAAAAGATCAACAAGGAAATAAAGATTTTAAATGACACACTGGACCAAATGGACTTCACAGATATATTCAGAACATTCCATCCCAAAGCAACAGAATACACATTCTTCTCTAGTGCCCATGGAACATTCTCCAGAAGAGATCACATCCTAGGTCACAAATCAGGTCTCAACCAGTACCAATAGATTGGGATCATTCCCTGTGTATTTTCAGACCACAATGCTTTGAAACTAGAACTCAATCACAAGAGGAAAATCAGAAAGAACTCAAATACATGGAGGCTAAAGAGCATCCTACTAAAGAATGAATGGGTCAACCAGGAAATCAAAGAAGAATTTAAAAAAATTCATGGAAACAAATGAAAATGAAAACACAACTGTTCAAAATCTTTGGGATGCAGCAAAGGCAGTCCTAAGAGGAAAGTATATAGCAATACAAGCCTTTCTCAAGAAACAAGAAAGGTCTCAAATACACAACCTAACCTTACACATAAAAGAGCTGGAGAAAGAACAGCAAATAAAGCCTAAACCCAGCAGGAGAAGAGAAATAATAAAGATCAGAGCAGAAATCAATGAAATAGAAACTAAAAGAACAGTAGAACAGATCAACGAAACTAGGCGATAGTTCTTTTAGAGAATTAACAAGGTTGATAAACCCCTGACCAGACTTATCAAAAAGAAAAGAGAAATGACCCAAATCAATAAAATCATGAATGAAAGAGGACAGATCACAACCAACACCAAAGAAATACAAACAATTGTAAGGACATATTATGAGCAACTATGCCAGCAAATTGGATAATCTGGAAACAATGGAGGCATTCCTAGAGATGTATTAACTACCAAAACTGAATCAGGAAGAAATAGAAAACCTGAACAGACCTACAACCACTAAGGAAATGGAAGCAGTCATCAAAAATCTCCCAAAAAACAAAAGCCCAGGGCCAGATGGCTTCCCATGTGAATTCTACCACACATTTAAAGAAGAATTAATACACTGTTCCAAAAAATAGAAATGGAAGGAAAACCCCAAACTCTTTTTATGAGGCCACCATTACTTTGACCCAAAACCAGACAAAGACACCATCCAAAAGGAGAATTATAGACCCATATCCTTGATGAACATGAATGCAAAAATTCTCACCAAAATACTAGCCAATAGGATCCAACAGTATACCTCAATGCCATAAAAGCCATCTATGAAAAACCCACAGTGAATATCATTCTCAATGGGGAAAAACTGAGAGCTTTCCCCCTAAGGTCAGGAACACGGCAGGGATGTCCACTATCACCACTGCTATTCAACATAGTATTAGAAGTCCTAGCCACAGCAATCAGACAACAAAAAGAAATAAAAGATATCCAAATCGGAAAAGAAGAAGTCAAACTCTCACTCTTTGCAGATGATATGATACTTTATCGGGAAACCCAAAAAACTCCACCCCAAAACTACTAGAACTCATACAGGAATTCAGTAAAGTGGCAGGATATAAAATCAATGCACAAACATCAGTGGCATTCCTCTACACCAACAACAAGACAGAAGAAAGAGAAATTAAGGAGTTGATCCCATTTACAATTGCACCTAAAACTGTAAGATACCTAGGAATAAATCTAACCAAAGAGGCAAAGAATCTGTACTCAGAAAACTATAAAATACTCATGAAAGTAATTGAGGAAGACACAAAGAAATGGAAAAGTGTTCCATGCTCATGGATTGGAAGAACAAATATGGTGAAGATGTCAATGCTACCTAGAGCAATCTACACATTCAATGCAATCCCCATCAAAATACCATCAACTTTTTCAAAGAAATGGAACAAATAATCCTAAAATTTGTATGGAACCAGAAAAAAAAAAAAAAACCTGAATAGCCAGAAGAATGTTGAAAAAGAAAAGCAAAGCTGGTGGCATCACAATTCTGGATTTCAAGCTCTACAAGATTACAAAGCTGTAATCATCTGGACTGTATGGTACTGGCACAAAAACAGACACATAGATCAAGAATAGAACAGAATAGAGAGTCCAGAAATGGACCCTCAACTCTATGGTCAACTAATCTTCGACAAAGCAGGAAAGAATGTCCGATGGGGAAAAAAAAAAAAAAAGACAGTCTCTTCAACAAATGGTGTTGGGAAAAGTGGACAACCATATGCAGAAGAATGAAACTGGACCCTTTCCTTACACCCCACACAAAAATAGACTCAAAATGGTTGAAAGACCTAAATGTGAGACAGGAATCCATCAAAATCCTAAAGGAGAACACAGGCAGCAACCTCTTTGACCTCAGCCATGGCAACTTCTTCCTAGAAACATCACCAAAGGCAAGGGAAGCAAGGGCAAAAAGGAACTATTGGACTTCATCAAGATAAGAAGCTTTTGCACAGCAAAGGAAACAGTCAACAAAACCAAAAGACAACCGACAGAATGGGAGAAGATATTTGCAAATGACATATCAGATAAAGGGCTAGTATCCAAAATCTATAAAGAACTTCTTAAACTCAACACCCAAAGAACAAATGATCCCATCAAGAAATGGGCAGAAGACATGAACAGACATTTTTCCAAAGAAGACATCCAAATGGCCAACAGACACATGAAAAAGTGCTCAACATCACTCGGCATCAAGGAAATCCAAATCAAAACCTCAATGAGATACCACCTTACACCAGTCAGAATTGCTAAAATTAACAAGTCAGGAAACGACAGATGTTGGCGGGGATGTGGACAAAGGGGATCCCTCTTACACCGTTGGTGGGAATGCAAGCTGGTGCAGCCACTCTGGAAAACAGTATGGAGGTTCCTCAAAAAGTTGAAAATAGAGCTACCATACGATCCAGCAATTGCACTACTGGGTATTTACCCCAAAGATACAAATGTAGGGAACCGAAGTGATATGTGCACCCCGATGTTTATAGCAGCAATGTCCACAATAGCCAAACTATGGAAAGAGCCAAGATGTCCATCAACAGATGAATGGATAAAGAAGATGTGGTGTGTGTGTATATATATATATATATATATATATATATATATATATA
>NW_023270323.1:70914370-70925067 GCF_011800145.1 Mirounga leonina | reverse complement strand
TATATATATATATATATATAATGGAATATTATGCAGCCATCAAAAGGAATGAAATCTTGCCATTTTCAACGACGTGGATGGAACTGGAGGGTATTATGCTGAGCGAAATAAGTCAATCAGAGAAAGACATGTATCATATGACCTCACTGATATGAGGAATTCTTAATCTCAGGAAACAAACTGAGGGTTGCTGGAGTGGTGGGGGTGGGAGGGATGGGGTGGTTGGGTAATAGACATTGGGGAGGTGACATTGCTATGGTGAGCGCTGTGAATTGTGTAAGACTGTTGAACCACAGGCCTGTACCTCTGAAACAAATAATACATTATATGTTTAAAAAAAAGAAAAAAGAAGAAGATAGCAGGAAGGGAAAAATGAAGTGAGGGAAATTGGAGGGGGAGACAAACCACAACAGACTATGGACTCTGAGAAACAAACTGAGGGTTCTAGAAGGGAGGGGGGTGGGGGGATGGATTAGCCTGGTGATGGGTATTAAAGAGGGTATGTACTGCATGGAACACTGTGTGTTATACGCAAACAATGAATCATAGAACACTACGTCAAAAACTAATGATGTAATGTAGGGTGATTAACATAACATAATAAAAAAAGTAAAATCACATGATAAAAAAAAATATATAAACACCTGATCAGAGAAGTCATCCAACAAGCTACCTTGCCACAGTCTTAGTGATAAAGGAAGAGGTTTTATGAAGCAGATATGCAGTAGTAACAAAGGTAAGCTTTCAATTTAAAAGTCCACATTTTCATGGACTTTTTCTAATGAGAATGATTGGTCATTTCAACACATATGTCAAGAGAAAGTTCTCAAATGAGCAATAATTTGTTGTGGTATTATTGTTACTATATAAAAATATAGTGCTGAAATATTATAATGCATGGCTGAAAGAAGTGAGTTTTCTAAATTATAATGAACAAATTATGTTGCTTTGGTGATTATGATGCAGATGTGGATGTTATACAGTTATAATACATACTCAAGAAGAACACATTTTAAATGTTTGCACTTATTGAAGGAGAGAACATTCTGAAGTTAAAAGAATCGAGTCAGAGTTCTCCTACTTAACTTCCCAAAGCAGAATTTGGGTACCAATTAATACTGGCCTCACAACATTGTAAAAATCCAATGAGATTGTGTACTTACAAGCATTTCTAAAGCCTCAAAAAGCACTAAAATTTATTATCCATATCAGTGGTTTTTGCAATGTGGGAGTGGTTTTATGTGATGACGCACGAGTAAAAGTTTTTCAGATTTTATCTTTGTCCTTGCCTTTCAAGTAAAGCACAAACTAGAATTCCCCTAATGTAAAAACTGTGCAATTTTGAAGTATTTACACATTGTTTGGTTCCATTTTAAATGCTTCTACCTAACTCTCTGGAGCCACATTACTTTGTGAAAACAACCTGTATCACTTTAGCGTCTAGAACTATTTTTCTCAACTTAAAAAAATATATTATTATTAACATCCCCTAGGAGGTTTTTCAGACATTTTTTTTCCTAATTGATCCCCATGAAATTTCAGTACCACAGATATACTGTGGTATCTGTGCTTTGCACATGAAAAGAGTAAAATCTTCTACCTTTCCCCCCAACAACCAGTTTTTACCCCTTTGGAGGCAATATCTCCCCCTTCCCCATTATGAATACATGGCCTATGAGAAATTCCATTTTAAATGTGTGTTTTTCCATAAATTTCCATAAATTACAGTAATCATTCAAGTTTTACATTTCTGGCAGTATTTGTTTAAATATGTTCATAATGGGGAACCCAGTTGTGAAATCAAAACTCATCACACAGACAAAAGATATTTGCTTCACAAATTTGTGCGCCATCCTTGCTAACCAGCCAAGCTAATCTCCTCTGTATTTGCTGTAATATTAGTATATGTGCGGCCAAAGCCAGTACTCCTCATGTCCCTTGTTTATTTGTTCGTATGTTTGTTTTTGTGTGGTAAGAACACTTAAAGGGAGATCTAAACTCAACAAATTTTTGAGGGCACAACACAGAATTGTTGACTCTAGACACTGTGCTGTACAGCAGATTTCTTGAACTCATTCATCTTGTGTAACTGAAACTTGCTACCAATTGAGCACATTCCCATTTCTCTCCCCTCCCCACCTTCCATCCCGGGCAACCACCCTTCCACTCTCTGCTTCTATGAGTTTGACTATTTTCGGTGACTCATGTAAGTGGAATCACACAGTAATGGTCCTTCTGTGACTGATTTAATTCACTCAGGATAATGTTCTCCAGGTTCTTTCGTGTTGTCCCAAATGGCAGGACCACTATTCTTATAAACCCAAAACCAGTCGTTTGTCATTGTGTAGACACCATCTACGCACGTCTAAGCAACTGCTTATGAACTAGCAGAATCTAACTAACTGGAGTTGGTTGAGACAGTATGGGCCACAGGTCCCTGTCTGGAGGGAAAGTTATGTCATATAGTATATTAGCAATCCAGAACTAAGCTCAGGATGAATATGGAAATAAAAACCGGCCTTAAAATTACAGGGACAATCCATGTGACAAAACTCATTAATTGTATTTGTGAAGGAAGCCCCAGGCTCTTCTTTAGGTTCTCCTTACTCATCCTTTTACAATGATCTAACATGCTGTGATCTCAGGAAGTAGGTTGTAAGTGGAGTGACCAACTGCCCCAATGTCCCAGATCTAAGGGTTTCCCAGGATGTGGGCTTCCAGTACTAAAACCAGGAAACCAGGGGAAACTGAAGTCATCCTCATGGGTACCAGCAGGAAATGGAGGGTAGGTAGAGGTGGAGGAAGCATCAGCATGAGCTGAAAGAAGCCAACACAGGTAAAAGGCCAGACATGATCCTTGCCAGCACAGCAAACTGGGGCCATGTGGTGCAGGGGAAGATAGGCTTTCCCTCTTTACATCCTGGAGGACGTCCTAAATTACAGCAGAGCACAAATATTGATAGCGTTTTAGTCAACAATGTAGGGAAATACTAAATTCATTTATAAAATGTCCATTCAAATAATTAACCAGGTTTAGTTGCTGTATTGAAAGGATCGCTTTCAGTAGTTTGCAAAATTGTCACATTAAAGTACATTTTCCAGAGATGCTGGATAAATGAGGTGCATCTGTCACATTATATGCTAGGGGTCACCTGCCACCAAACTGTTATTACATGTTTTGGGGACACTGGCAATTCTTCCAGGCTTCCACTCATGTGGGATAACTTATTAAATAATATCTTTGTAGTGACACACACAAAAGTTTTCTTCTCCTTCAAGAGTGCCCTATTGACCACATCAGGTTCATTTACTCAGCTGTAAAATCTGCTCTTGCACATGATTTAAAAGCGAGCAATGGTTATCCCATCTGGTAGAAAACTGGCACAGACCTTGTCAGTCAGAACATACATGGTGTGGGCTCTAAGAATAGTTCAAGGAGTCTAATTTGATACTTATCCTATTTTTAAATTTTAAAAGTAAACCCATTTATGTCCAAATTTTTTTAAAATGCTCAAATAAAGCCTTTAGAATATTTGGAATAAAATATTTTCAGCTCTGTTGATAATTTCAATTTTAGTAATGACATATTTTAATGGCAATTTATTATTTATCTATCATTCTATGATAGATGTTTATTTTATAATGCAGGCAATCATTCTCGAAAGAGGGATAAATTGTTTAGTTCCTAGTGCATTTAACAAGGCACTATTTTATTTAATCCTTCTAATAACCTGATGAGGCAGAAATCACTAATGCTATTTATAAATGAGAAAACTGAGATGTAGGAAATTCCATTCCTGACCTTTCAAAATTCAAAATCCATATTTCCCCTGTACTTTCCTCTCCTTCCGAATAACTTGTCGGGGAACACTTGGCAGGTCAGTGAATTTCAAACACAGATACATCACTAAGCCCGTGGCTCTTTCTGCTAAGTTAAGTAAGATTAACTTAGCTGTTAAACTATTAATTTTCTAATGATAATGAGCATGTTTGACATGCAATTACAAAAATTTTGTTTAAAAAAACACAAATTTGGTTTTCTGCAGTGAAACATACATAAAAAATGAACTGGTTTGGCAAACTGTCAATTATTACATAACAAGCACAGTTCAGCAGAATAGCCTGATTTCTCAGATACATCACCCTTAAATCTGTCATCATGGTCATTAGAATTACACTTGATCTGTTTGTCTTATAATAATATGTAATTATGTATTTTACCCCTTTAACAAATATTTACTGAGCACCAACTATGTGTTGGGTTTACCCTAGAATTCAGCTTCAAAGGTGAGGGAAACTCTGAGTTCCAGACCCAGGGCTCTCACAGTCTAGGTGGGTGTGGTTCCAAATTGTTGGTTCCTCCTTGTGTTTATGTTGAGAATCCCTGAGTTTAAAATCTGACGGTATAAGCAGCCAGCCAGAGTTACCTGGGGATGACAGGGCAATGGAGGGAAGCAGGTCTACCATCTGGAGACACTCACTGCCAAGAGTTAGCTAGAGCCATTTTTTTTTTAAACCCTCCTTGCCTTGCTTACCTTCCCTCCCCAACTAGAGCCATTTTTATGTGAAAAAAAAACAAAAATAAAAGAGAAAGATGGCTGGGGTGATAATTCTGTCTGGCACTGTATGTCACACACCCGTGAGAGACATATTATTACCACCATGTTACAAGATAGGGAGATGGTATAGATGGTAAGTAGTGGAAATAAGATTCGAGTGACAGACATTAACAATGGATTATTATAATACATGGGGAGAAGTTTTGCGATAGAGCTACACAGAGATGGTTATGGGAGCTTAGAATTCGGAAAATATGATTGATTCAACAAAAGCTGATTTCCAGGAGCCTTGTACTGCCTACAGTAGAGACTAGATCTTACTCAGGTAGAAGGACAAATGTGGACACATGTCAGTGTGTGAATGAGCATAGCCATCATTAGATGAATAGATGGCTGATTCATAAAGCTATCTGTTGTAACGCAAACTTTAAAGTTTGAAGAGATCTATCTGCAGTGTAACTGATTAATATTTTTGATCTGGATTGGATCCCAAAAGGCAAACCAGGAGTACATTAAACAATAATTATGCACAGTCCTCAGGCCTAGAGAACTATGCTTTGATGGCTCTGGCTAATATCAAAGATTGATTTTATTCCTATTGCAATCAAGTCGGTGCTAATAGTATAACTAGTTTAAAAAGTTCTGAAGGATATTTTGAATATAGGAAAGCTCGTTCTAACCATCCCAGAAATTATACAAGCTCATTGGAACCTGGACCATATAAATAAATGCTCAAGTTGATGAACTGATGTCCTTTACTAGGAGAACTGTGTTTTGCTAACAAAGTGCAGCTGCGTAGTGGGTGCTTGATAAAGGCAAATGAGTACAAGCTGCCATCGCTCCTGCTACCACAGTATTGAAACCAGGCTAAATTCTTCCAGCACCTTGAGCTTTTCTTTGTGAAATACTCATGATTTGCCAACTACTTTCCATCGTATAAAATATGTAAACTCGGGAAGGATAGGAACTTGTATGCATGGTCAATCCTTGTATTGCTAATACTTAGAATGAGGAAGTCACTCAGTTAATATTTGTGTTATGATGAATGAATGATTCTTTCACACACGTCTTTCTTGGAATTGTCCATAATTTTGTGAAGATGGATTGGAAATGATATTTTTTTGTCTTACAAAGCATGGAAGACATTAGGAGAAGGAAGGGGAAAATGAGGCGGGCGGGGAATTGGAGGGAGAGATGAACCATGATAGACTATGGACTCTGAGAAACAAACAGGGTTTTAGAGGGGAGGGGGGAGGGGGGATTGGTTAGCTTGGTGATGGGTATTAAGGAGGGCATGTACTGCATGGAGCACTGGGTGTTATATGAAAACAATGGATCGTGGATCACCACATCAAAAACTAATGATGTACTGTATGGTGACTAACATAACATAATAATAATAAAAAAAATGCAAAAGCTTAAGTCAAGAAAATGTACACATTTGTCCCAAAGCATGCAGAAAGTGAATGTAAAATCCAGACTTTTTCCAGGCATGACAATCACCCTCAGATGAGGGGCAACTTGCACTATGCATATAATAGATGTCCCATCTATGTTTGCTAAATGTATCTCCATGTGTTCTTGGCATGCATTCTCATCACTTATAAATCTGGGCCAGCTGGAATTTTTTCTTTCTTTTAAAAAAATTTCCCCCTTCTTACTAATTCTATCCAGAGCACAGGCAGAAAACTGTGGTAATGTTCATTTCACGAATTCATTCAGCTTAAAGGCTAGAACTTCTTTCAGATGATTTTAATCAGCACTATGTTTGTTCTTTAAAATGACAATTTTGTTTTCACAATTTAAGTGATATTTCTTTCCACATTGAGTGTAATATATGGATAAAACATCCTCGAAGGGGTGGGAATAAAGCATTTTCTGGAACTGAGGTTGATTACTTTACATTTATTATTTTAATGGTTTCTCATACTAGCCATGACATTTAGGCTTTGTTAGCGCCATTTTACAGAAGAAAAATGTGAGATTAAATGTCTTGCTCCAAGTAGTTGGTGAAATTGGTGGAAAAGCTATTTGGGCTCAATTTGGCTTAAAGGGCCTTTGCGTTGTATTCCCACTCATCCTAGAAATGGCACTGTGTTAAAAAAGAAAAAAAGCAACGAAAAAGAAAGTAGGTATAAATAGGATTTGCCTTGATCCTGAGTATTTACTGTGTGCTGCGAGCTCAGCTAAGTGCTGGTGGTATATCAATGAAGAGAACAGACAAAGTTTGTGCTCTTTAAATCAAGTCATGGAGGAGACAAGTTTAAAATCTAGTGCTGGAGATAAAAGATGCATTAAGTAGAGAGGGAGACAAACCCTAAGAGACTCTTAACTCTAGGAAACAAACAGGGTTGCTGAAGGGGAGGTGGGGGGGATGGGGTAACTGGGTGATGGGCATTAAGGAGGGCACTTGATGTAATGAGCACTGGGTGTTATAGGCAGGTGATGAATTACTGAACTCCACATCTGAAACTAGTGATACACTATATGTTAACAATTGAATTTAAATAAAATAACTAAAAAAGAGAAGATGCATAAGTAAATGCATAAATGAACACACCATTAACCTTGGGCCAATCACTCTGAAGGACACGACTGGAATGCAAGGACAGAAAACAACAGTGGGATTGCTCAGACAGAGAAGCCATTGACATAAACCTGTGCATAACTTGAGCAAACAAAATGTTAGCTTTCCCACTGTATTCACTCTCTGGTCACTAGTCAGACTTTGAGAAAATTATCTAAAATGTTTTGGACTCATTTTCCTTATCACACTTTTTTCACTTTCATAAATATTTTAAGAGTTAGATAATTTTGGTAGTAAAAATGCAGCACATTTTAGACACATATTAAGCTTTTAACTTCACTTAGTAAAGTGTTTACACATGTATACATTCAACGAGCATTTATTGAACACTTATTAGATCCAGAAACTGAGGCAAAGTGCTCAAAATACAAAGATGAATAAGTCACAATCCCTGCACTTGAAATTCATTCACTAGAGGATTAAAAAAAGCCATAATTGGAAGATTATATTACACTGTGATAAATGAAATAGACACAGAAGAGGAACATCTAACTCAGCAAGTCTTCTTGAATGATAGGACATTTTTCCAAGGTGTCAAAAGCCTTCCTGGTAGAGGAAACAGGGCAGAAGAGAAGATGGCAATGGGATGCACGATGTGTTTCTGGAAGGTGAAGTGTGGCCCAGAGCTGGAGCCTGGATGAACTGAAAAGGAATGGATAAAGATGGCTCTGTGTGCTCACTATTGTCACTTTCATCTCCTCCATCAAGGAGACTGAGACAAGTTTGACATATCATCATGGCTCTTTTACAGATTAGAAAACTATTTAACAATGAAAAAAAAAAAACCCTGGATTCAAAGAAGATAGGACTGAACATTTTGGATTAGAGGGTAGACACCTGGGAGTAAGGTGAGTGTTGCAGAGAAAACAAGCAGAAGAATCCCAGAATGGTGATCACAGTGCAGAAAGGAGAGAGACTGGGGCAACCAACAGATGCACGATCAAGGGAGAGGCTTGGCTTTTCTTTCTTTCTCCTTTCTTTCTTTCTTTCTTTCTTTCTTTCTTTCTTTCTTTCTTTCTTCTTTCTTTCTTTCTTTTTAATGTTCAGTTAGCCAGCATGTAGTATATCATTAATTTTTGATGTAGTGTTCAATGATTTATTAGTTGCATATAACACCCTGTGCTCATCACAAGTGCCCTCCTTAATACCCATCACCCGGTTACCCCCTCCCCCCAACCCCCTCCCTTCTGAAACCCTCAGTTTGTTTCCCGGGGTCCATAGTCTCTCTTGGTTCATCTTCCCCCCTGATTTCTCCCCCTTCAGATTTCCCTCCCTTCCCCTATGGTCCTCCGTGCTATTGCTTATGTTCCACAATAAATGAAACCATATGATAATTGTCTTTCTCTGCTTGACTTATTTCACTTAGCATAATCCCCTCCAGTTCCATCCATGTCGATGCAAAATGGTGGGTATTCATCCTTTCTGATGACTGAGTAATATTCTATTGTATATATGTACCACATCTTCTTTATACATTTGTCTGTTGAAGGGCATCTCGGTTCCTTCCACAGTTTGGCTCTTGTGGACATTGCTGCTATGAACTTTAGGTGCATGTGACCCTTCTTTTCACTATGTCTGTATCTTTGGGGTAAATACCTATTAGTGCAATTTCTGGGTCATAGGGAAGCTCTATTTTATCAAGGCAAATGATGATTTAGGAGAAAAGAACCCAGAAAGTAAAAATATCAGGAAACAGATGAAGGATTAGTCTTAATAACAATAATAATAAAGTTAACATGGGTTTACTACTTATTATGGGAGTCTGTTTTAAGTACATTAGACTTATTGCACAGTTAACCTTCCCAGTATGTCTATGGGGTATCATCATCACCACCATTTTATAGAAAAGTGTACAGAGATACTGAAAAGTAATTTGCCTAAGATTACTGACCTGGTAAGTACAATACATGGGACGTATACCCACCACTAAGCTTTGTAAAAGTACAAACAGGTAAAAATATTCCTCAGCTGGTGGTTTGTGACATTCTTATGATACCACCTGATAAGTTATGTTTCTTCATGAGTTCTAGATGTCCATGTGACATAGTTTAGATCTAATTAACAAAGGTGTATTGAAAGCAAAATTTCAATCCCTGAAGTACAACTGCTATTTTTTTTTCCTAGTAAAATGAAACACAAGGTTAGCTCAGGTGACTTTTAAAAGCACTTAATTTTTTTCCTATATAACATATGACATATTCCTTATATATTATATATAACATAGCTCCAGAGGTCCTATGAAAAAATTGAAAAATATTTTCAAATTTTGGGACACAAATTCAACAAGAGGTTGTGTTTTCTTTTCTTTTTTTTTTTAAGGTTATTATTTTTTTTAGAGTGAGAAAGCGCAAGAGAGCACAAGAGTGAGGGAAGGAGCAGAGGGAGAGGGAGAGAGAGTCTTAAGCAGACTCTCTGCTGAATGCAGGGCCCAAGGCGGGGCTCCATCTCATGACCCTGAGATCATGACCTGAGCCGAAACCAAGAGGCAGATGCTTAACTAACTGAGCCACTCAGGAAGCCCAAGAAGTTATATTCTATTTTCAAGGAGCATGTGTCTTTTGAAAAAAAAATTTTCTTCGTGATTGTTTCTGATGCTGCTTTTACTGAAAATCAGCTTTTTATATGAATAAAACTGTTGGTTTCTTTTTGTTTGTTTGTTTTTGTTTTTATTTTTTTATTTAACAGAGAGAGACACAGCGAGAGAGGGAACACAAGCAGGGGGAGTGGGAGAGGGAGAAGCAGGCTTCCTGCAGAGCAGGGAGCCCAATGTGGGGCTCGATCCCAGGACCCTGGGATCATGACCTGAGCCGAAGGCAGAGGCTTAACCATCTGAGCCACTCAGGCGCCCTGTTGGTTTCTTTAGACTCAAGAAATGTATTATAATGTTCTTGTGCTCTCATCTCACAATGATGACTCCTGCTAATCTGAGTCCATCAGAATATTTTGAGGCTGAAGTTCTCTATTAATATACTGAATTAGTTTCAGGAGAATGTTGAATTGAATTATTTAGTAAATCTGGTATTGTGGTATTAACTAACTATCCCATTACAGTACTCACCCAATAGTTGACATTTTATTGGTGGCTTTCAGTCATCCATTTACCACCAATATCATCATCAAACTGTTTTGCACAGTGGGGTAAATTGAAAAATATAGGAGCTATTTTCTTTCCTGGCCATAATGGAATAACAGAGTCCAAATTATTCTTTTGACACTTAGTGCTAGAAAACTAGATAAAATACATGAAACAATTATTTTCAGACATTGGCAACAAGGCAGGAAGGGTCTGGGGTTCTTAAGAGGAGAGTAGTCAGATGTTGTAACCATCCTGGCATTTCATCTGGAGGCACATGTCAGACCATGAAGCCGGGAGGAATAGTGCAAGCATAAAATGTTGGTCTCATTGAATTTAGGTGACAAAAATCATAGTTCAAGGAGGCTGAGGTAAATGAGTTCTGCAGAGTTTCATGAAGGGGGGAGCTAAACAGGAAAGAAAGAAAGAAAGAAGGAAGGAAGGAAGGAAGGAAGGAAGGAAGGAAGGAAGAAAGAAA